>NC_092873.1:534942064-535265398 GCF_028372415.1 Notamacropus eugenii
GGTCATAAGCACTATGCAAGAAATCTGTTCTCATCGACACTCTGCTTAATATGAGGCACAACGTACCTGATACTCTCCAAAATTTAGTAAAATCGTACCTGTTGCTGTTATAATTTATCAGCGTAGAGAGCAGCTTGAACCCGTGTAGACCACAACCATTCCTGCTTCGTAAACACGTACAAAGGAGTTTCTCTAAGGGTACAGAAAGGAAATTTTCCTAGAGTCACCCAGGAACCAAATATCAGAGTGAAGACCTGAACACGTCTTCTTGATTCCATGGTCAGTGCTCTCTCTACTGTGCCACACTGCCTCTAATAGTATATTATCATGTGGTTCATGAAGAATAGTTTTCAATACGTGTTCTAGAACAATCCTGCTTTTATATTGTGTTTGCCCACATCTAGAGAACAGGGTTTCCTTCTTTGTGTCACACTTTAAATTGAATAATGGCAAATGTCAGCATGTCTAAAAAGTGAACATTTGGGAATGGGACAGGAAACCACACCAGAAGTGGATTATTTGAGCGAACAGGTGACTTAAACTAAGAGAAATCTTAAAGAGAACAACTTAGTTGTCTTAAATATTATTGCGCGGATAGGAAATATTTCTTTTTCAGTTTGGAGCAATATGCAAAATGTATTAATTAGAAGATTCTGTCTTAATGTAAGGGAAAAAAAATGTTCCTCATAATTAGTGCTATCCATGAATGGAATGGAGGACATGAATGAGGCTGAGGGAGAATAGTGGGTTGCGATGCCCTGCAGGTAAAAGTCTTTTGTAGATATTAAAGCACCATACAAATCCCAGTTAGAATAGTACCAATTATTATTAATTATCATATCTTTGTTATTAACATATAACAATCAAGGTTCTAGTCTGGCAACGATTTTATTCTATGAAGCTTCTACTCCTGATGAACTGAAATAAAGTTTATAGAATAGTCCAGAGAATTTCTTGTAAATGATGAGTAAGTGAGCTCTCAAAAATAATACACATATCTAATTCAAACCTTATTATTACTTTTTGTAGTCTAGACAAGCAATATAACAATAAATCAAACCCTGATTTGTTGCAATTACTGCTTTCTGAGATGCAAATGCTCACAATGAAAATTGAACAATCACCTCTCTGAAGGTTTTTAGTGCTCCTTGTACCCCTAACTGGGAACCCTAACTGGAAACGTGTGTGTGTATGTGTGTGTGTGTGTGTGTGTGTTCCTAAATTGATGTTATCAAATGATAAGGTGGAGGTGAGAGGACAGGACAACAGAGAAGTGAGAATCTCATCCTGGTAAAGAATGATTACAGAACCTATGGAAATAGATAAACCTATCAATAAACTGCAATTGATAAATATGTATTTTGAAGCATATAGTTATGTGTGTGCTGTCACATGTCTTTGGTAAGGGTATAACTATGGTCTTTGGTATTTTTTTTCCTTTCAAGTCTTTGATAGCTTCCCGTATATCAACAATATTTAGATAGTGCATATTATATGCCAGACATCATGGTGTTATCCAAATATTATCTCATTTGCTCCTCACAATAACCCCATGAGCTAGGCTACGGTATTATCCGCACATTCACAGTTGAGGAGTCAAAGACAGGTGACATGACTTTCCCAGGATCACATAGCCATTAAGTGTCTGTAGTTGGATTTGAACCCCAATCTTTCTTACCCCATGACCAGTGCTATCTACTACACCATCTTATTGTTCTGCTTTCCGATCCCTTAGGCTCCTCTCAACCGCATTGCCCATGGCATTAATCTCTTCTATATATTGGATCAGATAGTGAAATTTGGCTTTCTCTGCTGTGTTATTTTTCCTTCTTGTCATTTATACTTCCTCTATAACTATTGGTGGTATTATGATTATAGCAGTAGCCCTATTGGCTTTAATAGACAATGAACTTGTGTTCCATAGACTGGAAAATTCATATCTGACTTACTTTCTTCTTGTTTTTTCCAGGAACATGTGGCCACTCTATAGTATATCAGAGCTCCTGGCAGGGGTTTAGCATCTCTGGCTTTAGATCAAATTGAAACTAACTGAGATGGAAAGAAACTGTGATCTTAGAGGTGCAGAGGGCACAATTGTGTACTCACTAGGTTTCCATTTTTATAAGATTTCAGTCTCTGATTTATCATTTTAATAGGGTATGATTTTAATGCATATGCATTTTTATGCATATTTTAATAAAAATACAACATTCCTTTCTTCCACAAACACATTTTCCCAGATTCCTTAGTCTCTACTTCTACTTTGTCCACATCAGATGCGGTCACTTATTATGTATGTACCTGTTTTAATCCCCAAGGAGAATGTCAGCTTTTTGAGGGTTGACTGTGGGCAGTATGACTTCTTTTCGTTTAGCCCCAGCTCTTTTCACTGTGATGTACACACAGTATAGATTAAATTCCATTCAGTGAACTGAAGTTAATCTAGGTTGTTTAATATTTTAGTCTAAATATAACATTACTCCAAATAGCATATGCTTCTTTTTTCAATCCAAAGGAGCTAATCTAGCTGTTATCATTGATGCTTGCCTTTGTTGACTGACCCATATCTCTCATGCCCCCAAACTCTGCCACATTTCCAGGGTTGTGTGAACAGTTGTCTGTGGGCAGGTTGCTGGCTTTGTGTTCTTCCTATCATACTGACCTTTAGTTTTCAATGGAAAAGGGAAAAAATATTTTTTTTAAAAGCCTGCTTTAAAAGTTTCAATAAGGCTTTAAAAACAGGCAACCATTTTCTCTGGAGTATTTCATTTTGTGAATATTATCTTGCCTGAAAGTGGGTGCATTTCAGAGATGTCATATTTGCAAGTCTTTTGTATGTGAATTTCAACAGTTTCTTTTTCTTAATAACTGATTTGGAAAGTAGGACTGAATTCATGTAAATGATTGCTTTACTGCTTTCTCCCTTCTTCCTTTGTACTATTCATGTCATTTCCAGGGAAGTGCATTGAGTTGTTTATTCTACGTGGTACGAGTTTATTTAGTGCTGTGGAAATTGTGAGCTGGGAGTAAAAGTTGGTGTGGAATGTTCATTGCCTTTGCAGAAGGTAAGGTTTTTCACAACTTAATATAAAAATGATATATTCTATAATATGATACACATGAAAAAGGAATTTGAGGATTTATAATATTTTACTTACATACCAGATGGAGATCATTTCTCAGACCAAGTACACTGACAACATATGTCTCTTCTTTTTGCAAATTCGTATATTTCTTCATTCAATAAATATTATTCTTACTCTTAAAAGTCTATCGAAACAGAAGTGTTGAAGACTTCAAGAAGAGATTGGAGTGTGCTGTCTGACAGTATAGGAACTAATAGATTAAAGAAGGGGTGGGAGTCCCAGGAACACTGATTTCCTCAGTGTGACCAGTAACCTAGAGTGTTCCTCTATCTGTATCCTACTGTCCATGGATTCTCACAATTTCTCCATGGAATGCCTCCCCGTTGTGAACATGGCTTGCCTTATGTTCTCCTGCCTACTTCAGAAATGACTGCTGTACACAGACTATCAAGAAGCTGTTCCTCAGTCTATCCACATAACTCCTTTAGCCTTTTTTCCTGTGCTGTGGAACTCAAAATGGATAAGCTAAGAATGGAATTTCAAAGGTAGTAGAGAAAGGCCTAGATTGTCTCAGAGAAAAATGCATAGTTTTTGCTAATGATCCCAAGATTTTGAATGAAACAAAAAAAATTTATAAATTACATTTTATTATTTTCAAACAACTTCTCCCTCTCCCATCCCAAGCCCAAAATCTCTTAAAAACTAACAAAAAGCAAACTGAGTTACAAATACTTATTTTTGTTGTTCAGTCTTCACTTGTGTCTGGCTCTTTGTGACCTCACAGACCTTGGCATTCCATGTCCTTCTGTCCTTTACTGTCTCTCACAGTCTGGCCAAGCTCATGTTCATTGACATGACACTATTCAGCTATCTTACGTTCTTCCATCCCCTTCTCCTTTGACTTTAATCTTTCCCAACTTCAGGGTCTTTTCCATTGAGTCCTGTACAATCGAATACAGTCATATACATAATCAAAATAAATGTACCATTTGGCCAGGTCTAAAAAGATATTTGCAATAATCCATATTTTGTGTCCTTTGCTTTTTTTAGTAGGAGATGGGTAACATGTTTCGTCATTGGTCCTCCAGAATAGTGCTTGGTCATTATGCTGTTAAGACGTCCTAATTCTTTCATAGTGCTTTCTCTATACCATATGGATGCCCACATACAAATTGCTCTTCTGATTCTGCCCACTTCTCTTAGTATCAGCTCCCACAAGTCTTCCCAAGTTTCTCTGAAATTGTTCCTTTCATTATTTCTTGTAATTCAATCCTATTTCATTACATTTACTATCATAACTTGTTTATTTATTCTTCTAATTTATGGAAGGCCCATCTTTTTCCAAGCTCTATTCTTCTTCTGATGTTGCATGGTTTTCAATCATGGAATGCTTCTAAAGAATTTAAATAATTGACAATCACCTGGGAAAATGGATGTTGTGTGAAAGCAGGATGAAACACATGGCAAACAAAGAATTGTGCCATGAAAATCGTGTGAAAGATGACATTCGAAAAATGTAGGACTACAAAATGTTTGGGGAGAGCCAGGGACCTAGAACGAGGGTTAATTTATGTATAGAAAGTCCACATGCCACTGATATCCACATGAATGCAAGCAAGGCCCTCAACATGTTGGGCAGATTCCCTATGAAGAACATATGGAGCTCACTGACAAAGTTCCAGAAAGATGAGATGTCATAGATGTGTTGTGTGTTGCCATGTTGAGGGTAATACCCATATCGATAAGTTCACATAGCTATTGGTGTTGGAGGTTTTGCAGTAATTCTCATCACCCTCCTTCAGAACATTCCCCTCTCTTCTTTTAAGATACATCTTAGGGTCCACCTTCAGCACAAAAGCCAATCCTTACTCCCCCAAAGGCTAGTGTCCTCTCTCCCAAGTATTGTATACTTTTCTTTTATTCATGTTTTCTTTAAGCTGTTCATAATTCTGAATGACCTTCTCTCCTTTTAGACTGAAAGTCCATTGCAAGTAGGGATTGCTTCATTCTTGGCACTTGTATCCCCTTGTATACCACACAGATGGCACTTAAAAGATCAATTGATTGGTTGATTACCACTACAATTAAATTATAGGAACTTAGTAGATGGAATCGCAATAGCATGGGGAGACAGATTTGTTATCATCCTTTCCACCATGCTTGCTTCTACGAGATATGCCTTGAAGTTGAGGGTACATTCCACATTCTAATTATAAAAAAGGAGTCCTATTATACCTAAACATTACACCACAAAGAATTAAATATTAGAGGCTAATCACAAGATGAGAACTTGTCCCAGGACCATTCATCTCTGATCTCTGGCAAAAAACAATGTGAGAAGAATGAGTGGGTAAAGGAATAATAAGGTTTTTTTTTAATATTTTAAAGGTTGAAAAAATAGTCTAATTTAGGTCTCATGGCAACCTTGTGAGGTAGTTGTAACCAGTATTATCTCTTTTTTGATAGATGCCAGCCCTGAGGTTCATGAGAGATTAAGGGTCATATCAATGACTTGACCATGGTCACAGTATCAGATCAGAGTATCAGAGCAGAAATGCAGTATCAGAGTAGAAATTTTAATTCAGGTTTAACTGATTCCAATTTTATCTCTATTTCTACTATGCCCTCTGCCAACAGAGATTCACAGTTCTTCCATGCCTTAGTATAGAGAATTCTGGGACTCCTATGATTCAAAATATTGATTACCTGGCATTTACAAATTACTCCCTTAAGGTTTAGGCATGTACATGTCATATGAGTAGATGCATGTGCATGCATGTACACACACATCAGACTTGCCACTGAGCCTAGACTGGATTTCAATCCAGTTTGGTAAACTTTGCCAATGTTTGTACTCTTCTAGTACAGCCTCTTAGAATAAATGAGGATATAAATGCTAAAATGGAACATTGGAGCAGAACTTTGATAATGTGAAAAAAAGCAATTGTCCCAGAGATGTGTAAGAGGGTTATTTATGTTGAACAGAACTGTTAAAAATGTAACCAGATATCACTATATAGAATTTCGTTGAGAAGGTGTACTTGCTAGATTGTCAGTATATAACTCCAGAGAGTTCCTATTGCTTCTGAAATATAGGTTCCTAACTTGTAGGTATTCAGCTAAGATACGGATTTAGAGATTGTTGCTGTTCAGTTGTTTTCAACTCTTTCTGACAACGATTGGGATTTTCTTGGCAAAGATATAGGTGTGTTTTGTTATTTCCTTCTCCAGCTCATTTTTTTTATTTAACTTTTAACATTTATTTTCACACAATTTTGGGTTACAAATTTTCTCCCCTTTTATCCCCTCCCCCCCCAGACCCAAGCTTTCTAATTGCCCCTGTGATCTATTTGCTCTCTCCTCTATCCTCCCTCCCTGCCCTTGTCTCCGTCTTCTCTTTTGTCCTGTAGGGCCAGATAGCTTTCTTGACCCCTTAACCTCTATTTCTTGTTACCCAGTGGTAAGAACATTACATTTGGTCCTAACACTTTGAGTTCCAACTTCTTTAGCTCCCTCCCTCTCCACCCCTTCCCCTTGGAAGACAGGCAATTCAATATAGGCCATATCTGTTTAGTTTTGCAAATGATTTCCATACTAGTTGTGTTGTATAGGACTAACCATATTTCCCTCCATCCTATCCTGTCCCCCATTACTTCTATTTTCTTATGGTCCTTTCCCTCCCCATGAGTGTCGACCTCGTATTGCATTCTCCTCCCCATGCCCTCCCCTCCAGCTCATTTTACAGATGCAGAATTGACTTGCTCAGTGTCACAAAGACAGTAAGTGTCTAAGGTCAGATTTCAAATCAGGGACATGAGTCTTCTTGACTCCAGACCTGGCACACTATCCTTTATGTCACCTAGCTGCTTGCAGATAGCTAGCTCCTAAGCTATATTTCAATATAATTAATATATTTTGTCATACTGTCTTTTTATTTTACTCGTTAAATATTATTATGAGAAAGAGGTTATAGCACAAAATAAAATGAGATCCTGACTCTCATGAAAAAAAAAAAAAACATTTTCTCTGGCATTTAAACCCTTTAAGATATCTTGTCATTATTGTTGTTTTTATGTAGTATTCATTAAGTAGAAGCTAAGGGGCTAGAGTCTTGTTAGGTGCTGAACATAGAAAAGCAACATGAGGCCAAGCTCTCTCTCAAAGGTTTACATTCTACTTGTGTAACAGAAGTTCATAGAAACTTAAAAGAGGGCATATACACACTAAATGTGAAGGGATGGTAGTGGCATTAACCACTAGCAAATGAAAGGAAGTTCTCTTGAAGGACATGTCAACTGAGGCAGGAGGTGAGTAAGGATTCTAAGAGGTAGAGTTTAAAAAAGGGGAGGTATTTGGGGGCTCAGGGAACAGCCTGGGCAAAGCTTTGTAGGTAGGAGATGATAGATTTCATATCAAGGATATCAATTTGACTGGACTAGAGAGTACCTGAAAAGGAATATTTGCAGTCAGACAGAAATGGTAGTTGAGACAGATTCCAAAGGTATTTCTATGCTACTTTGAGGAGGATAAATTTTATACCACAGCTACTAAAGTTTCTTAAGCAACAGTTTTGCGTGATCAGATCTCTGTCTTTGAAAATATCAATTTTGGCAGTTCTGTTGATCAAAAAGCCAGTTGTCTGAATGCATCTGACCAATTAGGAGATTTGTATCAATAGGTTAGCCCAGAAACAAATAATACCTAAACTATGATGGTAGTCATGTGAGTGGAGAGAATGGGATGGATAAAAGGGATGTTGTGGAAGGAGAAATGACAAAACTTGAAAACTAATTGTCTTTGCCAAGTGAATGAGAGTAACATGGAACTATCCAATCGGCATGTTGGACATATGGACTTAGAGTTCAGGAAATAGAATTGGGAGTCTACTCACAATGTAAGGTAGAGTCATAACAGATGATGAAGATAGCAACAAAATAAACTAGGGAAAGAGAAGAGAAAACTAAGGAAAAACATCTATGATAAATCCATGCAGGGGAAATGGCTGATGGATGGTGACCTTGCAAAGGACTTCGGGAAGGATTAGCTAAAATGGAAGGAAAGGAACTCAGATAGTGGTCACAAAATCTCCAGAAAGAATGGATGAGAGTCTAGTCACCAGTATAGGATGCTGCAGATAGGTCAAGAAAGAAGAAGGAAGAGGATAGGATCAAAATGTCATTTTATTTAGCAAATAAAAAAGGTCATTTGTTAACATTAGAGATGTTAAATTAAATTTTCAATTAGGGACAGAAAGCAGATTGCAAGGAATTGAGAAATGAGGGGGAGGTGAGAAAGTAAAGGCATTAAATCATTTCACTTATCTATCTACATTGATAGCACATTAAATCTTATAAACTCGATATTCCAGTAATGTGAACCTATTTGCTATTTTTAATACATGTATGACATTTTCATCTCTCATCTCCATGCTTTTGCATAGCTAGTCCACAGTGTCTCACACACACAATCTTTTTTCACCTTCCTCCCTTAGAACCCCTAATCTATTCAAGGCTTTCAAGTTCCATCTGATACAAGAGACATTACATTATTCCCCCTCAGACTTTTGTAAGTCTGTAAATGTTCCTCATACTTCTACAACAAATTTGTGTGTATTTTGTGTGTATTTTGTATTTTTGTATCAGTGCTCTGTCTCTGTCTGTCTCTCTCACACACAAAGATGCTAACTTTTGGAGGGCAGATATAATATATATATACACATACAGGCATGGATACATACATTTATACATATATACATGTTCGTGCATACACATAGATATATGTATTTATATACATATGTGCATTGTGTAATACATATACACACATACATATACACGCATGTGTGTATATGTGTATACATATATATGTTTATATATATCCTGACTACTCAGTTCCTTTCAGGCTTCAAGATCTCAATACAAGGGCTACATTACTCCATCACGAGTTGCCTTGTCCATCATGACCTAGAAGTGTTTCAGGTATCTCAAACTCAACACATGGAAAGCCAACTCACTGGTTTTTCCCCTATTTGCACCAACCCCCAATTATCCTATTAATATCCAGAACACCATCATCACCCTCCCAGTTATTCAGGTTCACCCAGCACATAGTAAGAGGTCCCAAAATGCTTGTTGACTGGTGGACTAATACTCAGATGGGCTAAATTAATTCTCATTGAATTGTCTTGACCCAAATTGATTGAGAATAAAATAGGCATGATTATGGTGTGGAACATTTACTGTGTGACTGATTTCACCTATTCTATTCAAAAGTAATAAACAGCTTCTCTAGAAGAATATTTTTACTGTCATATGTCATATCAGCCATAGATAAAAATCACACTAAATAATACTCAAAGATCTATGATTTCCTTGGTTTATAAATTCTGTCCACCAAGGCAGATAACACCTATATGTACCTTGGACTTCTTGAGAGCAGACTGAGTTGGCGAGTTGGTCACAGTGTCAGAGCAATATCTAAACCCAGATGTGTTATCTGCAAGTCCAGGAAGTGATTCATTAGTTCATAACACGACTCAGAACAACTGAGAAAAGAATGAAGTAAATAGAGTAAGAATAATTGAAATAAAAAACAAATTATAAAAGAACAGGATTATTAGACATTACGAAGGATGATAATGTAAACCAACTTATAAACTAAAAATATGAAATTGAGATTTTTTTAAGGTGAAGAAAGATCAGTTGCATCACTATTTTTGTAGATTGGTTAATATCCTTTGCTAGGCACTTAGTAGGGACTTAGTTGATACTTGTGGAATGAATAAAAAGACATGAAAATCTGTTCCAGGGAAGTTTGAATGCCTCACTAACACTTGTTGTTTTCTTCTATAAGGCATAAAATCTGTCAATCACAAATACGGAGGAGTTGAAGTGTAGAAAAATGGATGTTGGCATTTGCAAACAAAAAATAGAACTGGGCAACAATATGGTCATTTCTACTGAATATTTACCACTAAGAAATTCAAAATAGATTCTTTCACTGCTGTTGAAAGAAAATGAAAGAAAGGCACAGAACTCAGCTTTGCCAGATGGCAGTTTACTTGGTGACTAAGAAGAATCCAAGAGTCCTAAAGTCAGTGGCTAAACCACAGATTGGAGTGTGTTGCAATTTGGCTAAACCTAGGCATACTGGTACAGGAGAAAGGGGACAGAATTGGCCCTCCAAAGACCTGTGCTTCAAATCTAGCTGTTATTTATTCATTCTGTTATTTGGGGAAAGTTTCCTTACTCTCTTGGAAGGGATCAATACCCTGATCAGTGACTTGAAGGGAAGTGATGAGGTGCCTTAAGGAATGCGTATATTGTATATGCAAGATGTTAATTATGTCCCCATCTTGGGGTTTCACTTTTAGAGTTGTAAATATCATATGGGGTCCCAGCCATGCTCACTTCACCTTTAGCTGAGCTGACTCTCTTGACTTTTCTATCTCCTCACCAGCAGCCTTGAGAGTAGGGAAAGCATCAATTGACTGACCATGGAAAAGTGAGAGAAAAGGCAGTCAAGGAACTTAGAGCATAGTATTAGGACATAGTAAATAATAAATGCTTAATTTGTGTAATTGTTTTATCCCAATGGCAAAAAAAGCTTGCTTCTTCCAGAACAGGAATGGGGAACTTGTGACCTAGAAGCCATATATGGTCTTCTAGGTCCTTGGGTGGGGCCTTTTGACTAAGTTCAAGGTTTACAGAAGAAATCCTTTTATTAATGAAATATTTCAATTTGGTCAAATGGATAAACTTAAGGACCTAAAGGGTCACATTTGGCCTCAAGGCCACAAGTTCCCCATCCCTGTTTCAGAAAATCTTGAGGGCACAGGCAAATATGCACATGATTTATTCAATTTTAACATTTTTTAAATTTTGAATTCTATATTTTCTCTAACCTTCCAACCTTCCCTCACTCATTGTGAATATGATAACCATTATGCTGTGAAATCATGCAAAATATGTTTTCATATTAACTATGTAGCCAAACAAAAGCAAGAAAAAGAAAGAGAGAAGCTTATACTTCAGTTTGCACCAACAGTTCATCAGTTCTCTCTCTGAAGGTAGACAGGAATTTTCATAAAGAAGTCCTTCCAAATTATCTTGGTTCATTGTTTTGATCGTGGTAGCTAAGTTTTTCCTCATCAATCATCACTAATCTACTGGTTTTACTTACTTCACTTTCCGTCATTTCATATACATCTTCCCAGGTATTTCTTAAACCAGACTCCTTGACATTTTTATATTAAAATCGTATTCCATCACAATCATATACCATGGCTTGTTCAGTTGTTCCACAATTTCCCTCAATTTCCAATTCTTTGCCACCATAAAAAAGCTGTTATAGGTATTTTTATACACTTAAGTCCTTCTTCCTTTTCTTTGATCTCTTTGAGATACAGACCTAGTAGTGGCACTACTGAATCAAGGGGCATGTACAGTTCCTTTAGGCATAGTTACAAATTGTTCTCCAGAATAGTTGGATTGGTTCACAACTCCACCAACAATGCATTAGTTTACCTATTTTTCTATACCCCCTCTAGCATTTTTCACTTCTAATAGGTATGAGGCAATACCTCAGAGTTGTTTTAATTGGCATATTTTCTAACCAATAGTGATTTAGAACATTTTTGTATGACTCTAGATATTTTTTATTTCTTTTGAAAATTGACAGGCAAATATATTTTGATATGATGAAACTGAGTTCTCTCCACTTTTTCAGGAAATCAATCTGGTTATGGAGACAAGATCTTTTCCTCATTCTTGCAGTTACAATTATTGAAAAAGCCACCTAAGTCTTATGCCTCCATTTCATCTCTTCTCACTTGATTCTAAATCCTCTGCCATCTACTATTTATTTTCATCATAAGACTGAAATAGCTCCGTCCAAAAGAACTACTAGTCTCATCATTTAACTGCTAAATCAAATGACCTTTTCTCCATTTGCATACTTTATGACCTTTCCAGCCTTTCATACTGATGATAACTCTTCTCCTAGAAATTTCCTCTTCTTTTCTCTAGTTTTTTCTTGACTCTACTTCCAATCACTCCATCAAGTAGTCTCATCTAACAGATTTTTACCTAGACCATATTCAGTAATTATGGTTATGTCCTGGGCCTCCTCTTCTCCCTCTCTACTTCCTCATTTATTAATCTCATTAGCATCCATGGATACATTAGGAGAACCATGAAGATGCCCAGATTTCCATAGCAAACCCAGTTATTCCACCAAAATCCCCTTCCACATCAACAACTCCCTCTTACACATTGCAAAACTTCATACAGTATATTATAGCTTTGTGGCAAAGTAGAAATTTCTCTCATATTACGATTTAACTAGATGGTTCATGAGGTTTCCTTAGGTTGTCAAATTCTTTGTGTAAGGGTCAAGTTAATTGGGTAAACAATCAAATCATCTCACTCCTCCTAAAGTAAGTTATAACATGCTATACATGATAATTTAACCAGATAAGGCCATGACTCCATGTTGATGTTTCTCAGATTTCATTATTTACACACAGACCCTCTCTCAACATCTAGTGTGGTATCACTGGCTCTCTATTGGACATTTAAATTAAACTGTATCTCCCATGGACAACTTGAAGTCAACATGTCCCAAACTGAACTCATTACCTTACCCCATATCCAAATTTCCCATCTTCCTGATTTCTGTATTACTATCAAATATAACATCATCCTCCTACCCACTCAGACTCACAACTTAGGTGGCACAATGTAACAGCAAGGATCCTGCTGTATAGGTTCTTAGATCTGCTTTTCTAAAGGAAAAGCAACTTTTAAGAGGTCAACAATCATTTTAATCAAGTACATGTATCATTTGCTTAGTTTAGGGGAAAAAGCCAGCACCCTGAACTCCAGAGAAAATACAAACAGAGAAACAAAGGTCAATAGACAGGGCTTCCAACTGTCTGACCATTGTATACATACATAGTTACCAGAGAAAGAAGCACTGACATCTGGGTTTTCAAAGCCAGAAGACTTCTTAGTGGCTTCCCAGAGTCTCATCTGGCACAAAATCCTTCTTCCAAAAACTAAACCCCAAAATGAAACCTTACCTCAGAGTATTTATATTCTTTTCAGACCCAGAGGGCATCACAACCATTGAACATCAATGCTTCATTAGAAATTAACAAAAAGTGTGGATCTTCCTACAAAACAAATCTCTCCTAATCAAACTTCCCTTACTGGGAAGACCCATTCATGATCAGGGAAGATCCTTAACTCTCATAATTACCATTGCACACCCTGAGCTCTTCTCTCTCTCACCTCACTACCTAATTAGTTGTTAAGGGCTAGAGTTTCTACTTTCATAATATCTTTCAAACTTGCTTTCTCTGCTCTCATGTAATCACCAACTTGGTGCAGGCCTCATCATCTTACTATGGGACTTTTGCAATACTGTGCCAATTGGCTTCCTTGACTTGAGCTTCTCTGCACTATAATCATTTCTCCCCTCAGCTGGCAAAGTTATCCTCCTAAAGCACTTGTTTGAACATGCCACCCTCCCCTTACTCAAAATAAATTCCATTAGAATCTAATCACCTTGAGGATCTAATATAAAAACTTGTATTCTATTTTAAAAGCCTCCATATTTGGACAGGTCCTACCATTCCCATATGCCACTTTACTCTTCTCCACATACTCTTGAAGTCAGTTACTAATGCTGGTTTTCTTGCTTTTCCTTGAAACACACATACACACATATGAACACATGTGTATGTGCATGTATATATGTATGTAGGTATATATACACACAAATATTCGTATGTGTACATATACACATATGTATGTATATATTTATAAAAATGCATGTATTACTTTATTATATATGCTTATAACAAAGGATTTTTTTCCTTCATTCTAAATGGGGAGGGGGATTGGGGGAATAGGGAGAGAAGGCAGATCTTTGCTTACTGGGGAAAAAGTTTTTAAAAGAAAAATATAGTGATATGAAAAAGCAATTATCAACATTTCCCCTCCAAAATGGAAATAATGAAGTATGTAAGAGATAGACCAAGGAAATTGGTGTTGATTCCTTTAAAAATATAGAAAAAAATCATTGAAGAGATAATTGATGAAAATATAGAAACAGAATCTTGTTTCAAGCCAGAATGACTTCTTTTTTCATTTATTGATAGAATTACTATACTAGTAAAGTCAGTGGTGTGGATTTAGTTTACCTAGATTTTAGGAAAGCTTTTTATAATATATCACATATTATGCTTATGGAGGATTCAGAGAGATATGGAATAGAGGGGAGTACAATGAGCAAGTTTCAGGCCTGATCGGAGGGCTGATCTCAGCAGGCAGAACAAGGGTCAATCAATGCATGGAAACTGTAAAGAAGCACATTCAGGGGGCTACTAGGATAAACCAGTTACAACAATAGCAATAACCCATCCTTACACAACTATCTCGAGGTGGAGTGAGTTGTCTCAGGACACGAAGAGTTCCTGCCTTTAGAGGTATCTAAAGCACAGAATGGATGACTGTGGTTAGGAATGCTAGGGTGGTTTCACATCATATAAGAAGATGACCATGTAGCCTTGGAAGTGTTTTTAAACTTCCTAATTCTATGAGAATGTTCTTCTCTCTGACATCATCAGTCAGGCAGTAAACGTTAAGTAAGCACCTACAATGTGCTGTGTCAGGAAAGGTCTGTGTGGTAAGGTCTTTGCCCCAACCTCTAGCCAGATAGCACATAAATGTCTTGCCAATGCTCCTTGGCTTCCTAACCTGCCATCTTAGAAAAGCAAAGAGGCATATTGGTGTTGTCCCCAGTGTCACACAACCTTCATTTGATGTAGATCTCAAACACAAGTTAAGTGTTTGACTGCGGGCAAGTTATTTACCTCCTATAGTCACAGGATATTGCCTATAAAATGGTGAATCGGGGGGCGGAGCCAAGATGGAGGAGTGAAAGCAACGACTCACCTAAGCTCCTGGAAAAACTCCTCTGGATATCTCCGGGGGGAGAGTCTGACCAGACTTTGGAGGTGTAGAATCCAGTGGGTGACAGACTTTGACGGATTCGGAGCCCAGGCTGGACCGGAGGGTCCACGGGAGGGATCTGTTCCGCGGGGGTAAGACCCTGGCGCACAGCGCAGCGTGGTCGGCGTGGCAGAGCGGAGGGGACCAGAGGAGCCCGAGAGTGGCGGGCGAGACCAGCGGAGCAGGAGATAAGCCAGGCCGAGCCGGTGAGAGCCGCTGAGTGCCAGACATCAGCGCAGCAGCCCTTGAAATCTTCAGCCTGAAGACGGAATTCGGTGGGTCACTACTTGAACTTCCAGGAACTGGGACGCCAGAGTGATCAGTAAGTGCTCTCTCCTCCCCCCTGATGACCGTGAGGGAAACATAAAATTCTTCCCCAGATTAATCCTGGATCAGCGGGAACAGCAGAAGGGGGCAGGTGGTCTCATAACACCAGAGGCTGGAAAAGTGGCAAAGGGGGATTCTTCCTATGGTAGCGGAGACGGCTGGAGGGACAGACGACCCAGGGCAGAGAAAATTCGCACTGAGACCCAGGCAAGCCTCAGAGCCGGGAGATGAGCCCAAGGAGGGGCGGGAACACGCGTTAGCTTCTAGGCATGCCCCAGCCCTCCAGGGGAAAAGGGAAGACAATAGGGAAGCTGGGATCACCATCCCCTGACCTTGCCTTTGCCTCAGGTCAGCTGAGGAGATATCCTGAGGACAGACCACCCCTCCCACATACCTAACAAGATAACCCCAGGGTTGATCTGGGAAACAAAAAACAAAAGCCTGCTTTTAGCCTAGACACACATCAGCTCAACTTAAAGATCTGTACCTTCTGACTGAAAGAACCAAAAGCTACAACACTCAGCCAACATCATGAATCGGAAAAAGCAGACGAAAAGTGAAAAAATCATAGAATCTTTCTATGGGGATAAGGACCAAAACACAAACACCAAAGAGGTCAGAGCTGAGACTGTACTTCCATCTGAAACCTCAGATGGGACTATGAATTTCTCGCAAGCACAACTAGATTACCTGGAACGTCTGAAGAAGGATATAAAAGAAAAACTGGCCAATGATTTTAAAACTATAAAAAAAGAATTCACTGATGAGAACATCACCCTGAAAAAGAAAATTGAAGAAATGGAAAAGGAAGTTAAAAATTAACTGGAGAGAATAATTCCCTAAAAGGAAGAGCTAATCAAATGGAAAAGGAAACCCAAAACCTAACTGGGAAAATTGGTTGAATGGAAAAAGAAGTACAAAAATTAAATGGAGAAAATAGCTCCTTAAAGGGAAAAATTGGTCAGATGGAAAAGGAGATGGAAAAGCTAACTGAAGAAAACACTATGATGAAGATTAGAATTGGGCAAGTAGAAACTAATGACTCAATGAGGCAACAAGAATCAGTCAAACAAAATCTAAAGAATGAAAAGATAGAAGAAAATGTAAAATATTTAACTGGAAAAACAACTGACTTGGAAAATAGATCCAGGAGAGAAAAACTAAGAATTATTGGCCTGCCAGAAACCCATGATGAAGAAAAGAATCTGGACAATATCTTCCAGGAAATCATCAAGGAAAACTGTCCAGAAGTACTAGACTCAGAGGGCAAAATAGTCATCGAAAGAATCCACTGTTCCCCTCCCGAAAGGGATCCCAAACTCAAAACCCCAAGAAATATAGTTGCCAAATTCCAGAGCTATCAAGTGAAGGAGAAAATACTACAAGCAGCCAGAAAGAAACAATTCAAATATCAAGGACACACAGTCAGGATCACACAGGACCTTGCAGCTTCTACATTAAAAGATCGAAAGAATTGGAACCCAATATTCTGTAAGGCAAAGGAGTTGGGACTTCAACCAAGGATCAACTATCCAGCAAAGTTCAGCATAACATTTCAGGCAAGGAGAAAGTCATTCAACGAAATAAGGGATTTCCAGAGCTTCCTGACCAAAACACCAGAACTCAATAGACAATTTGATCTTCAAATGCAGGTCTCCAGAGAATCATAAAAAGGTAAACAGAGGGGAAAAAACAAAAACAAAAACTTGCAACTCAATTAGGGAAATCTGTTTACCTCCCTATAAGGGAAGATGATACCTGTTAATCTTGAGAAATGTGCAGCTATTATGATAAAAGGGATATATGTAGAGGGAACGGGCATAAAGTAAATGATGTCATGTCAAAAATATGATTTAAGTATGAGAAGGGATTGTAATAAGAGATGTGAAAAGGGGGAAGCAGAAAATGGCAAATTATATCACAGGAAGAAGTACAAAACTATAGTAGAGGGAAGGAGGGGAGGGAGATGAGCATTGTTTGAGAGGTACTCTCATCTGATTTGTTCAAAGGAGGGAACAATAATCTTAAGTAGATAAGCCCAACTAGCTCTATAGGTAGTAGGAGGGGAAGGGGGAAGAAAGGGGAGGGTGGCTAAAAGGGAGGAAAGAAGCAATAAGAGTAAAGGGGAGTAAAAGGGAGGGGGGCTAAAAGAAGGAGGGGAAGGCTGCAGGAGGAGGGGGAGAAAAGTGAATACGATTCAGGAGGGGAAGGGAGACGGGAGAGCTAAAAGCACAAATGGTGGGAAAGAGGTTGGAGGGAAATACACAGATTGTAATCATAACTGTGAATGTGAATGGAATGAACTCTCCCATAAAACGGAGACGGATAGCAGAATGGATTAAAAGCCATAATCCAACAATATGCTGCTTACAAGAAACACATTTGAAACGGGGGAATACACATAGGATAAAGGTCAAAGGATGGAGCAGAATATATTGTGCTTCAGCTCATGTAAGAAAGGCAGGAGTAGCAATCCTAATCTCAGACAAAGCAAAAGCAGAAATAGATCTAATCAAAAGGGATAAGGATGGAAACTATATCCTGCTAAAAGGCACCATAGAAAATGAAGCAATATCACTACTAAACATGTATGCTCCAATTGGTATAGCATCCAAATTCTTAAAGGAGAGGTTGGGGGAGTTGAAGGAAGAAATTGATAGCAAAACTATACTAGTGGGGGACCTCAACCTCACCCTCTCTGAACTCGATAAATCTAACCTCAAAATAAACAAGAAAGAGGTTAAGGAGGTAAATAAAACTCTGGATAAGGTAGATATGATAGATCTTTGGAGAAAATTAAATGGGAATAGAAAGGAATATACTTTTTTCTCAGCGGTACATGGAACATTTACAAAAATTGACCATGTACTAGGACATAAAAATCTCACAATCCAATGCAGAAAGGTAGAGATAATCAATGCATCCTTTTCAGATCATAATGCATAAAAAATTACATGTAATAAAAGGCCATGGAAAGAGAAACCAAAAATCAATTGGAAACTAAATAATCTAATTCTAAAGAAGGGTTGGGTTAAAGAAGAAATCATAGAAACAATCAACAATTTCATTCGAGAGAATGACAATAGTGAGACAACATACCAAAACTTATGGGATACTGCAAAAGCAGTTATTAGGGGAAGTTTTATATCTCTGAATGCTTACATAAATAAAATAGAGAAAGAGGAGATCAATGACTCAGGCTTGCAGTTGAAAAAGCTAGAAAAAGAACAAATTGAAAATCCCCAAGTAAATGCCAAATTAGAAATACTGAAAACCAAAGGAGAGATTAATAAAATTGAAATTAAGACAACTATTGAATTAATAAATAAAACCAATAATTGGTTTTATGAAAAAACCAATAAAATTGATAAACCTTTGGTCAATCTGATTAAAAAAAAGAAAGAAGAAAACCAAATTACTAATATTAAAAATGAAAGGGGTGAACTCACCTCCAATGAGGAGGAAATTAAAACAATAATTAGAAACTACTTTGCCCAACTTTATGCCCACAAATTCGATAATCTAAACGAGATGGATGAATATTTTAAAAAATACAAATTGCCCAGATTAACAGAAGAGGAAGTTGAATACTTAAACAACCCCATCTCAGAAAAAGAAATTGAACAAGCCATAAATGAACTCCCTAGGAAAAAATCTCCAGGGCCAGATGGATTCACAAATGAATTCTATCAAACATTTGAAGAACAGTTAATTCCAATACTACATACACTATTCTCGAAAATTGGGGAAGAAGGAGTCCTCCCAAATTCTTTCTATGATACAAATATGGTTTTGATACCCAAACCAGGAAGAGACAAAACAGAGAAAGAAAATTATAGAGCAATTTCCCTAATGAATATAGATGCAAAAATTTTAAATAAGATTCTAGCAAAACGAATAAAGCATCTTATCACGAGATTAATACATTATGATCAGGTAGGATTCATACCAGGACTACAGGGCTGGTTCAATATTAGGAAAACTATTAGCATTATTGATCACATCAACAACAAAGCTAACAAAAACCACATGATTATCTCAATAGATGCAGAAAAAGCTTTTGACAAAATACAACATCCATTCCTACTAAAAACATTGGAGAATGTAGGAATAAAGGGAACTTTCCATAAAATAATACGCAGTATCTATCTAAAACCTTCAGCAAGCATTATATGCAATGGGGATAAGCTAGATGCATTCCCAATAAGATCAGGGGTGAAACAAGGTTGTCCATTATCACCACTATTATTTAATATGGTACTAGAAATGTTAGCTGTAGCAATTAGACAAGAAAAAGATATCCAAGGAATTAAAATAGCCAAAGAAGAAACTAAGTTATCACTCTTTGCAGATGATATGATGATTTACCTAGAGAATCCCAGAGATTCAAGTAAAAAATTACTAGAATTAATAAACAACTTTGGCAAAGTTGCAGGGTACAAAATAAACCCACACAAATCTTCTGCATTCCTATATATTAGCAACAAAGTCCAACAGCAAGAGATAGAAAGAGAAATCCCATTTAAAGTTAGGGTAGACAGTATAAAATACTTAGGAGTCTACGTGCCAAAACAAACCCAAGGATTATATGAACACAATTACAAGACACTTTTTGCACAAATAAAGTCAGATTTAAGTAAGTGGAAAAACATTAGTTGCTCATGGGTAGGCCGGGCTAATATAATAAAAATGACAATTCTACCCAAATTAATATACTTATTTAGTGCCATACCAATTAAACTATGAGACAATTACTTTCTAGAGCTGGATAAAATAATATCAAAATTCATTTGGAAAAACAAAAGGTCCAGAATATCAAAGGGACTAATGAAAAGAAATGCTTGGGAAGGTGGCCTAGCGCTACCAGACCTCAAACTGTACTATAAAGCAGCAATTATCAAAACCACTTGGTATTGGCTAAGAAACAGAGAGGTAGACAAGTGGAATAGACTTGGCACTCAAGATGCAGTAGGCAAGGAATATAGCAACCTTCTGTTTGATAAACCCAAGGACCCCAGCTTCTGGGATAAGAACTCATTGTTTGACAAAAATTGCTGGGAAAACTGGATAACAGTGTGGCGGAAATTAGGCATAGACCCATACCTCACACCGTACACAAGAATAAAGTCCAAATGGGTACATGATTTAGGTATAAAGATTGATACCATGAATAAACTGGAGAAGCAAGGAATAGTGTATTTATCAGATCTATGGAGAAGGGAAGAATTCTTTACTAAAGGAGAGATAGAATGCATTATGAAATGCAAAATGGATAACTTTGATTACATTAAACTGAGAAGTTTTTGCACAACCAAACCCAATGCAACCAAAATCCGGAGGGATGTAGTAAATTGGGAAAGAATTTTTACAGCTAAGCTCGGGGATAAAGGCCTCATTTCTAGAATATATAGAGAACTGATCCAAATGTATAATCATACAAGTCATTCCCCAATTGGTAAATGGTCAAAGGATATGAACAGGCAATTTTCAGAGGAAGAGGTTAAGGCTATCTATAATCATATGAAAAAATGCTCTAAATCACTACTGGTTAGAGAGATGCAAATCAAAACAACTCTGAGGTACCACATCACACCTATAAGATTGGCAAACATGACAGAACAAGAAAATGATAAATGCTGGAGAGGATGTGGGAAAGTTGGAACACTAATTCATTGTTGGTGGAGCTGTGAGCGCATCCAACCATTCTGGAGAGCAGTTTGGAACTATGCCCAAAGGGCTACAAAAATGTGCATACCCTTTGACCCAGCAATATCGCTACTAGGACTATATCCCCAAGAGATCATAAAAATGGGAAAGGGTCCCACATGTACAAAAATCTTTATAGCAGCACTCTATGTAGTTGCCAAAAACTGGAAGTCAAGGGGATGTCCATCAATTGGGGAATGGCTGAATAAATTATGGTATATGAATGTAATGGAGTACTATTGTGCCATAAGAAATGATGAACAGGAAGACTTCAGAGAGGCCTGGAAGGACTTATATGACCTGATGCTGAGTGAAAGGAGCAGAACCAGGAGAACTTTATGCACAGCAACAACCACAGTGTGTGAGAGTTTTTTCTGGTAGACTTAGATTTTTGTAATAACACAAGAACTTCTTACCAAAAAAAAAAAAAAAATCCCAATGGAGGATCTCAAGGCAAAATGCCTGCCACACTCAGAGAGAGAAATATGTAAGTCACTCACATATTGTAGCAGATCATGTTTGTGTATGTGTATGTGTTTGTGTATCATGTTCTGATTTGTTATACGATTTCTTTCATTTATCTTAGTCTGACTACATAGCATGACTATAGTGAAAATATACTCAATAGGAAAGTATATGTAGAATCTATACAGAATTGTATGCAGTCATGGGGAGGGAGGGGGGGAGTGGGGGGTAGATGGGGGGATAAAATCACAATTGTATGGCAGTGATTGTTAAACATTACAAAATAAAAATTAAAAAAAAATGTTGAATCATAGGACTTATTTTAAAAATAGGAAAAACAATATTTGCACAATGCACCCTAGAAGATTTTTTGGTGGATGTTTATAAAACTTAGAAGACTATAGCAATATGATTGAATCCACCTCCCCTCGAACCCCCATTCCTGAAGGAAATATGTGAATATGCAGGTCCTTCTGGTTAGCCAGATTTCTAATACTGGCCGTGCCTGCTTTGGAGTTCCTATTACTTACCAATAAAAATGACAAATTCCACTCTTAACCCAAAGAAAAATGAGCTTTGGAAATCCAAATGGCCAGTCAATATTATCTAAAACCAGCTTCCAAGTGAGAAAAACTGAGCTTCAAATCATTGGGCAAGACAGTAACCCTTAATGCCAGGTTGTGGTAGATTTTCAGAGTCCATGCTGAGCAGACTTTTCAGAGAAAATTTCTATCCAAGAAAATCCCTATTTAAAAACATCTGTCCAGTAAAAAGCAAAAACAAACAAATATGCATATGTATAAATGTATGTGAGGCTGTAAGTGTGTATGTGTGTATGTATATATAGGTGTGTGTATGTATGTATGTATGCATGTATGTTTATTCTAAAGTATAATGGCTACTTGGAATGTGGTGCCTCCTCACCTTGGCCATTTGACTTCTTTGTGCTGCTATCCCCCTCCTGCAGGAAGACTGTCTCTATCCTCCCCTCCATCCAGTCACATAAGTCCTCCGCTCTCCTGTTAGGCTACTTTCTTTTCATTTACTGTGTCTTATATGTATTTATCTACCTACATGTTGTCTTCATTATTAGAATGGAAGTTATTTGAGGGAAAGAAATTATTTTCATTTATTTTTGTGTTTTTTCCTTCTTTTTATCACCAGTACTTAGTTCAGTGTTTGTCACTCATTGCTTGCAGATTGGTCTATAGAGCTAGACTGTCATAATTTTAATAACAGTCAGAAAAATGTATTGTTACCTGTTAATTTATTAGATATAGCTTTATGTATTTGATCAGTTATCTACTAACTTATTTTGATATCTGTTTCCAGAAGGAGCTATAGTTTCTAAGAAAAAATAGTCTATTATTTAACAATCTATCAACAAACAATTAAGCACTTACTATGTACCAAATTGGGCAGCTAGATGACATAATGGTTAGAATACTGGGCTGGAAGGCAGGAGATGCTTACTACCTGTGGGGTCCTGGGCAAGTCACTTAATCCAGTTTATCTCAGCTTCCTCTTCTGTAAGATGAGCTAGAGAAGGAAATGGCAAACCACTCCAATATCTTCACTGAGAAAACTACAAATGACATCATGACGAGCTGGATGTGAATGAAATGACTTAATAACAACAACGAATCAAATAATAAATTCACTGAACACTCATTAAGTGTCTCCCATGGTCCAGACCCTGTGCTACGTCAAGAAATCTGCAGTTTCAAAATTGTCTCTATCCTCAAAACAAAATTTGTGCTTTACTCAGGTTGGTGGGGAGGGAATATCACTGTCTACAACATATACATAGATAATACAAGACACCGCATCCTAGTGGCCATGCATTAGGAGAGAGGTTAATTATTCTAGGACAAAAATGAGAGAGGAACTACTTACACAGTCATTTTTTTCTCTCATTTCCCAGAAATTTGAATTGTCATTGCATCAATTAGCTTGAGTTAAAAGTGGTCTTGATTGGTTCAAATAGTCAAGTGAGTAAGAGGATGCCAATGAATCAACTAGTGCTACCAAGCCCATACTATATGTCAGGCACAAGGCTATGTGTGAAGACACAGAAGCAAGACTATAGGTGGACCTTTAGAGTTGGCTTTAGCTTTGGGGGGAATAGCTGAAAAGACAGACATAAATGATTACCAGCTTAAGTGAGAGAAGTCCCTTTTGGAGATCAAAACTGAATGATTCAGAAGAACTCACAAAGTGATTACACACAAGGAAAACTGCACCTTAACCTGGGAGTGGCAAATAGAAATGGGTGGACACTTAGAAATGAGATGATGAATTGTGTGGTCCTGAGTGATCATAGTGTTAGAATAGAATGAAGGCACCAAGTATTTAATGAGTGCTTTACTACAAGCCAGGAATTGGGCTAAGGGCTAGTGATACAAATGCCAGGCCAAAGAAGGTCAATCCATCCAATCCATAAACTCAAGGAATTTATACTCCCTGGGACAAAATAACACAGAAAATGCAGGGATGGGGGAGAGGGTGAGTGCAACACTCAGCAGTGTGGTGACAAAATGTTAACTCAAATGGATGGTCAGATGAGGGCTAAAGTACAACAGGTCTGGGATGGTCCCGAATGGAGACAAGAGGCTGGAATAGTTAGAGAGGTGTTTCAGGGTGAGAAGGCTCCAGATACTGAGGGAAATTTTAGGGTGAGTTGAGGCATGGTGGTGCAATCCAAAGAATCAGAAGCCCACCAAAAAGGGATTAAAGAAGAGAATATAGAAGAAGCTTTGTCCGGTAAATACTGAAGTATCTGTGATTTCAGTGGTCTGAGTAGCTCTGTTACTGCTACAGATTGTAACCACTTTGGATGTCTGCAATTCTTGTCCAAGGGCTCACCTCCATTCTCCACAGAGAACTAAGCCAAGATTAGGATTCAGACCCTCTGATCCCACATGCTTAGTTCTTCAAACAATATTGTATGAATTCAATGGATACTTTGGGGAATGAATCCTTATTCTGATAGAAGCTTGGACTAAACAGCCTCTAAAGACTTCCAAATCAAAGATTCTGGGACCCCATTGTCCTTTGGATGACCAAAGTCAAAGATGGTCAATAACAAGAAAGCAAAACTTGAAAGTAGTAAGGATTGTGGTTATTTTAACTATTTACATGTATATATGATTTATTCAAATTTTATATGTTGGAAATGAGTTATATATGTCTACTTGTTAAGAGAAATGCCTAGACCAAAGGAGTTGATGCTCAAAATGGTTTAGTCAGTACCAAATGAACAATTTTCAGACTCACTTCCCACCTTCAAATCTTCTACTTGGGTTGAACTCTTGACTTTCTTTGGGCCAAGTGAAGAAATTCTTGGTTACAAATATACTTACTAAGAAAGGATCAGATTTGGCAGAAAAGGGTGGGATTTTGGAGCTCTTAAAACAGCGAATGATGATTGAAAGAAGATGTTACCATCTACTATGAAAACTAAAAGAAACAAGGGCATTCATAACCTCTCATAGAGTAGAGGATGAATAGATGACATCAAATGAACAAATCTAACAGTTATATCTTGACAGTTTGTCCATACACCATGATGTGCTGACTAAATTTGATCAATGGATGATCAAAATTAAAATTGTGCCTTTGATGCTTATTCATTAGATCACCTTGGGGAAGTCATTTCCTTTCTCTGGACCTCACTTCCTCGATGCTAAAATGATACTCTGGAAAATGGGCTTGATTATCTCAATGGTCTCTTCCAGTTCTCAGTCAATGATATTAAATTCTGTGATTTATGATTATGGTTATACCAACCACTATATACCAAACTACTATGTGCCAGGCATTATGCTAAGGTTTTTATTAACAAATATTATCTCATCTGATGTTCACAACAACTTTGTAAGGTAGGTGCTGTTATAATCGTAGTTGGGGTGAGGAAATGTAGAAAAATAGAATAATGTTTAAACTTTTCTTTGCAGTTTAAATTTAATGCATCAACAGGTAGAGATTAATTATGTTTCAATTGCTTTTTAAGATGAATTGTATTTGGTAGCCATCTCTCCTCCTCTGAATAGATGCCATCGATAGGTGGATGGTGGTGGTCAGAAAGTACTTGATGGGAAAAGCTTCCCATATAAATACTTTCAAGCTGGCTACCAGAGTCTACAACAAAAAGACCAGCCAATTATCTAGTTATTGTAAGATGGTTAAAGATATCAGTGAAATGTTTCAGGACAGAGACCTTGGTGACTTACCAACCTGAATCATGAACACTCATCACAAAAGCAGAATTAGAAGATAGATTCCTTATTCAGTGCCAAGCATTTGTAAACAAGAAGAGGGAAATAGATTGGTGCTTAATGAGAGATAAAATGATGGTTCTCTTTTTTTTCTTTTTACACATACAGAATTTAGAGTACAGATTTAAGCTCATTTGTTTATTCCATTGACAATAGTGATGTCTTAAATTAAAAAGTTCAGTCAAATCAATAATGAAAAAGGCATAGCAATTATAAAGACTGGTTAACAATATCAATTTCAGAATAATGAAATCCTTGTTCTAGCTCATCTGGCAATATTTCACTGCTACCTTGTGATTAGAAAATGGTTTAGAGCTCCAGAGATATCTATTGACAAAAACAGAATAAAATAATTGACCGGATAAACTTAAATTAGATCCTTATATCTTCCTCTCCTAAGTAGTAGTATTTTACTTAAATATTTTTACTCTCAAAATAAGAAAAGCAGTTGGGGCCTTTCAACGAAGAATTATTCCCTGGAGTATATCTTTCCGCAATAGAAAAATCAATTCTTTTGCAAAATTCTCTAAAAGTCATGGTTAAAATCTGATTACCAGAGGACAAATGATGAAATAGGTTCCCTCTTCATTGTATAGAGGTAAGAGACTGTAGGTGCAAAATTTTGCAGATGTGTCAGACGTTCTAATTTTCAGTTTGAATTAACATGCTGTGTGACAATATATATTTACACAGAGAAATTAATACATATACATACATATGTATCATATATAGAAACATATTTAAAAATCTAAACATATATGGGTGCCCACCCAGAAAACTCTTCATCCCAGGAACATCATCGAATCCTGGTAATTCTCATATTGAGCTTTCCCTCTGCCATTGGGGCACCTCCCTCAGATTGACTAGCTCCTTCCAGAGCCTCTAAGGAGGATGGCCAGGCTGGCCATCTCTGTATTTCTCACCAGGCTACAGTCCAGACTCTTCCATTGGACTGTGTCAGGGACTACCCCTTCTCTCTTTTCAGTGTCTCAGTAGGCATTACCTTCCCTTAATGAACATATAGATAAAATAAAAACATACAGTCATAATACATATGTGTATGTATATATAATGTGTATGTACATATATACATATGTGCATGCATATTCACGTATCTATATACACATATACATATATGTGTGTGTGTGTGTGTGTGTGTGTTGTGTTTGCTATATATGTACTGGGAAGGGGTTATATTAGGAAATGAGTGTGGTATAAAAAAGCATCAAATTAAAAATTCAATCTGTTTTTTCAGTCTTGATGAAAAAATGGTATTCAAAGAAGCCTCCCCAGGAAATGTGTTAAAAGTCCCAATTACCTTCTCTGTGTCCTTAAACATTACAAAGATGGTCAATTGGCCCACGTAAACTAGCAACATCCTCATGTTAAACAGCCTGTCATCTTTTTTTAAATGCAAAATAAAATGTTCATCTCCCCATATATAACCATTATGATTCTCTCAGAAAATTAGTCTACTGTTTTATGACATCTGTCCTTTTTGTAACCTACAGCTACTCACTCCTCTCTCCTAAAATTATTCTCTCAGTGCTTTTGTATATCCTTACATGTTGGCATGTTGAATTCCTATCACCTGCACCCCGATCATGAGGGCAGATGAGTTCTTCAATATAATTGACCTAGATCTGAGGGAGGTAAGAGGCCATTCAGTACAATCTCCTTGGGTTAGGGTGAGGAGTCCAAAGTCTGGTGGGTTAGTGACTTGTCCAAGGTCACGCAATTATAACAGGCATTTTGACAGCAGTGGGAACTAACATTTATGTTTAGTAATGTCAACACGGTCAAGGAAGTTAATTTAACATGCCTACATGAAGTGGCTGCTTTGTTCCTGGTTCTGGGAATGCAGAAGAAACAAAGAAAAAGGAAGAAAACTGTTTTTGAACTCAAGGGTCCTACCTTCTAATGAATGGAATGCCATCATAATTCAGAGCTTTGCACAGTGCCTAGCACATAGCAGGTGGTTAATATTTAAATCAATTGTATACACTTTCCCCCTTAATATCAAACCTTAATCTGTCTCTCTGATGATAAATAATTTCTAACATTTAAGGAGTATTTTAAAATTTCCAAGGGTTTTATTATATGTTAATTAGATTTATTGAGTATCAGTTTGTTCAGCTTTGAAATGAGGATAATAATCCCCCTTTACATCAAGGCATCTTCTCTGGTACAGTGGGTAGAGCTCTACTCTGAGAGTTAGAAATACTTTTATTCAGCTCATGATTCTGACACGTAAAGGCTATGTCAACCTGGTCAAGTCATTTGACTCCTTAGTGCCCAGGCAACCCTCTAAAACAATCGATTACTGCACTAATTCAAATAAGCAGTTGCAGAGTGAGTTTCATCCCTGGGGACTGTCTATTCCAATGACAGCACAGGTCTCAGTCAGAAAGCATGTCTCCATCACAGGCTTACATGGAGAATCAATGAGTGCATCAATTCCTATTTATTAAGCACCTACTATGTGCCAGTCAAGGTGCTATTGATACAAATACAAAAGTCAGGCATCCCCTGCCCTCAAGGAGCTGACAATATGCTAGGTGGGTATAGTCCATATTGGAGAAAGGAGGCCAGGAAAGGGAGCTTGGGGATAAGCAGTTACAGGGATTATAAGTAAAGAAAAGGGGCAATGAGAAGGGGGAGGTGGAGGAATGTGGGTATGTGAGTGGGAGTGTGGGGGGGTGTTACTACAGCTGGAAAAAAACATAGAGGTAAGCCAGACCAACCAACCTTCTTTGACATTTGAATTAAAGGAGAGATTGCTAGGTACTGAAAGGTATAACTATCTGCCCCTGGACTCAAGAAGATGAGTTCCTCCAACACTGAGCAGCTGAGTGACACTGGGCATAGAAGCCTCTTCATTTCTCAACAGGCTGGACTCTGTTTTCCCTCAGCATGCACCAGAAAGCTCTTCAGCCTGAGCCCATCACCAGCACTGGAACACACATCTCCGCAGTGGACTTTCTGCTCCTGAGACACTTCCCAGAACCTCAAAGGAAGGGGGCCAGGCCAACAATTTCTCCCTTCTCACCAGACTGTCATTCAGACTTCTTCACTGTGCCCTGCCAGGGACTACCCTCTCCCCATTTTTAGCTCTTTTTAAGTCTTGTTTTCCCAAGAGCATAAACTCGCTGAGGTCATAAACCGGCTTTCTTTTCACTAGCATTTGTGTTCCCACTGTTTACCCAGTCCCTACAACATAGTACGAACTTAATAAATGTTTTGACTGACTGACTCACAAAGTCATCGAGATGATGTGTTGAATAGAGAGATGAGCCAGAGTCAGGAAGAGCTGTGTTCAAATCAAGCCTCAGACAGTTTTTAGCTGTGTGATCCTGCACATATCACTTAGACTCTTTCTGTCTTGGTTTCTTCATCTGTAAAATGGGGATAATAATAGTGCCTGTCTATAGAGTACTTGTGGGGTCTTAATGAGATGATGTTTTTATAAATATTATGTTTTATAAATTTCAAAGTGCTGTATAAATGGTAGATATCATTATTAATTTTTATTATTATATAACAGTTTCAGTCAAAATGAAGATATTGGATTGATTGGACTACAAAGTCCTTCAAACTCTAAATAGACAGTTTTGTGAGATTGAGATCCCCAGTCTCACCCTGTGGTCACCCTGGTAGTAAATTCTGGAAGGGGGCCATGAAGCTGAGCCCTCTGACCTCAGTCCTAGTTTATACCCCCATGGCAACACACTGCCTCTGTACCCTAGCTTACTTAACCACTCTAGCTCCCCAGCTATATGGTATCTTCCCCTCATCTCCATTTGATGATCACTTACTTCAAGCCAAACACCACCATGTGGCACATAATTTCCCCCAGAAAATCCAGTAGGTCTTTGCTTTTCAGATATGCATTGCTTATGGAGCATCTGACTAAAGCAGTCAAGGATTGAAATGAATGTCCTATTCCTTTCAAATGCATGGATAACTATGAGGCAGAACCATATGCCTTGGCCTCTAGAAATCATATGAAGAGAGTTGAAGGTATTAAAATTCCATTAAGCAATATGTATCCAAATACATGCATTCATTCACCCCAGGAAACTGCCTTGAAGTCCTTACAGAGTTTTCCATGTGGTGAAGACACTGTATTAAAATGCTGTGCACTGAGTTATTCCAGTTAATGTTGTCACTAAGGAACACAACACAAACTGATCCATACCAATCATCCATTCCCTTCAGCAACAGCCAAAACATGCTTTGCATGAAGGACTGGTGATGGACTGCTGGGACTGGAAGCTCAATTCCGTGTGGACAGTCTCGGGCAGGTAAAAGTGGGACTTCTAAATCTTAGAGTCTTACGAGGCCCTCCATGAACAGCGGGGGTTCGAGAAGGTCAGACTGAGCTAGCTAGGCTAGCTCGGGTATTTCCGCCTCTCCCCCGGAGATACCTGATGGGTGGAGTCTCCCTGCCCTCGAGGTCGTCCCGGATTGGAGCACACCTAGTTACCTAACAGCATGGTATTGAGATGCAAACTGTGTGGCTGAAGATTAAGTAGGATTAAGGAAGCCAGAAAGCTCTCTCTTAGCATGTGTGGAGCCAAAGAGAAAAGTAGGGCTCCGCTTCTTTTCTTTCCTCTCTCCCCTCCCCCTCTCTCCCCGCTTGTACTTCTACTTCCAATCCCTTAAGCTTAGCCTCCTTAGGATATCTCCCCCTCTTCCTCCTAAGGAAGACCTCCCTGCATTTGTAACCCGGACCCTGAAATAAAGCTCAACCCCTGTTTGACTCTGGAACGTCCTTTCTCTCATACGTTTATCCGGTTTGGCCAACCGAAGACCTGGGACAGGTAAGAAAGACTCGGGTAGCCCAATACAGGCCTCTAGGCTTGGCAATGGACCATATCACAAAGTGGAGATAGTGGCATCCTGTTGCTGGACGAGTCGAAACTTTTTAATTTTTTTCTCTTGGATGTTGGGGAAAGGAGGGAAAGTATTATCCTACACACACATACAAACAAGTGTGTGTGCATGCACATATGTACATATGCACATACAAACACACACACAAGCATCCGTTGTGACAAGAACTAGAATAAGATACTGGCTTGATTCAGAACATTAGAATTTCTCTGGACGTATTAGGTGGTGCTGAGAAGCAGGTAATAGAATCAATAAATCCCAGAACTTCAGAGTTGGTGGCTGTCTGCTGTCTTCTGGTGTGACCTATCAGTAAGCAAGAATCCTACCTACAAATAATACAAAAATGCCATAAAAATGTCCAAGTAACCTGCTGCATTTGAATGAAATGTACCAGCGAAGAACTCTATTTCCCCTTGTTGCCCATTCCAATTTCGTGTTGCTCCAATTTGGACGCGACGTGTGTATTAGCAAAATTATGTCATCATACACAAGCACAGGGCAGGAGATGGACTAGGAACAAGAACACCAAATAGGAGGACATTGAGTTGAAAGTTGCCAAGGACCTGAATTAGAATGGTGATCACACTAATAGAGAGAAGGGAATAGATTTAAGAAATATCTTCAAGGTAGAAAAGGCAAAAATCAGCAATTTATTTGGGGTGAAAATGAGCAAGGTGTGAAAGGTGATACCAAAAGTACCAGATCCCAAACTATTTTACAAAACCATAACCATGAAAACATTTTGGATGGCAGATCAATTGTAGATGATTTAAGCTCCAGTTCACTCATTTCTACTTGTCTGTCTGTCTATCTATCTATCTATCTATCTATCTATCTATCTATCTATCTATCTATCTATCTGTGGGTCTATACGTTTGTGCATTTATGGTATTTCTTTTGTAATTTGGATGGGCTATCAGTTTGGAATTTATTGTGGTATTTGGTGTAAGATACTTTAGTAAATCCATTTTTTTCTAACAAATCACTTTTTAATAGTGTTATTTAGCCTTTCAAACAGCATACTGCTGATCTAATTCCTTTGTAAGTCTTAAATTTCTATTCTAGTCCAATTATCCTATTTTTATTTTTATCCAGTACAAATAAGTTTTGATAAGCATCAAATGCCATTTTTTTCATAATTTGTTTTCATTATATTCTCATATTCTTCATCTTTAAAAAAAAGAACACATAGTCATTTAGGCAATGTTGATCATATACAGTCACTCTAGTCCTAACCCACTGTATTTGCGCAAAAATCTTGAGTCAAGATTTATTACTTTAGAATTTCTCGTGCCAAATTCTTGATCATTGGGTTCCAGCTACCATAGTTACTGTCTAAGCTGTTCTGAGTTTGTATTGAGAGTATCCTTACACTCAAATTCCCTTTCTCAAGGTTTTTAAGACATTTAAGTAGACTCTTTCTTATTAGTCTGCAAAAATTACAAACTCTACTTATGCCTGGTAAAATGTTGGTTTGTCCAATTCATGTTCTCTCAATTTACAGCCCCACTGCTAAGATAACAGCAGTAACTTACCTGTTTTTCCAGTGCTTCCTATCAAATGAGCTGCAATATAGATTAAAGTTATTGCAGAGTAAGAAGACTCAAAAATAAAATAAATTAAATTAATGCAGTTCATTCACAATCTGGTTAGTTGTTCTTGACACAAAAATTTTCCGGTCTGAAAAATGAAGAGCCTCTTTCTATTGCCTCATGTAAATTTATTACAATAGTCTACTTTATGGCTTTTAACTTGCTGAGCATTCCATAACACCATAACTGAGGTCATCTATGACATCATGGGGATGTCTGCCATCATTGATACAGCCCCCAGATTGAAATGTTTCAAGTATCTCTTTAATGATTCCAGAGAAGCCTCTTGCCAGGGATTGGTGTCTCAACTATCATGCCATGTTAAGAATTGTGTTGAAATTGGTGTTTCCACTGTATTAAATGTTGTTTTATTCCTGCTTCCTTCTGTCCCAAGAAGGTTATTTTAGGGTTTTGATGTTTAAAACTGAGCCATAAGGTATAACTTCAATCTGGCCATATTTATTCTTAATGAGAAGTTTCATTATGATCTTTAGCTTTTCCTAATGACTTATGGAATTTGTGATATCATTACAAACCTTTTTGGGAGACAAACCAAAGGGATCAATCTTTAGGTCCAGAGAAGATTTAACATCACACTCACTCTCAGTGCACCTTAAAAATACGAATTTAATTTCATTAGGCTCAAACTTAGGTCACATGGTGGTCTAGACACAGGGATGGCTGCTGGTGTTGAATAAACTTGCATATGTGACAATGCAAAGAAGTTGTAACTTTCACCATTCTCAAGAGAGGATCAACGAGTTCAACTTTTATTCTTGGAAATATGTTGCTTTGTTTTTGCATTGTTTGCTTCTTTATTTTTATTCTCATTCAGTATAATAACTGCTTGGTAATTCACTTAGAATAATCCTCAGCTACAGCAGTAATTGGAGTAGAATTATCATTCTTGTTGTAATACCAAGAGCATGAAGAAGGAATTATATCCATCTCTTCAAACTTTCTTTTATCCCTGAAAATACTGTTTTCTAGTTATATTTTTATAAATTTTCTGTCTCAAGTGGTAAATCCAATATCTTGTTATTATTTTAAAATGAATTTATCATCATATGTCTCCTAGATTTTGTCAATAACATACATAATTTTTAGTAATTATTTTGCGTCTATTATTTTGCTGAAGCTATTAATTATCTCAAACATTTTTCTCTTGAAACTCTGGAAATATCTCAGTAAACTAACACATCTTCTGGAAATAAAGATAATGCTGTCTCTTCATTAGCTATGCTTTTTTCCCTTTATTTATTATCCCTGTTTTAATTCTAAAAAGAGCTTTCTAATATTTTATCAAAAAAAATTGAGAAAATGGGCATCTTTGATTCACTCCTTATGCTACGGGAATCATTTCCAGTATTTATCCATTGCAAATCATGATAATCGTTGGTTTTAGAAAGTTGCTTTGAATTATCTTAAAAAGTGACTTTTTCTGGTTTTTTTAAGCTCTTTAATAGAAATGAGCCTTTCATTTTCCCAAAAACTATTTTAGTTTCTATTAAATAATCAAAGGACTTTACTAATTATGTTATTAGCATAATTATGTATATTGTTTACCTAATCTTTTTGCATTACCAGCATAAATTCAAAATGGGCTCAATAAATAATTTCCAGTTTTCTTGCCTCTCATCAATTCTGAATTTAATATTTTATAAAAATGCTTCATAATTCTTCTTGTCTTAATGTTCTTCCTCTGTTTTTTTCTTTACTTTAGTATTAGTTTCATATTTTTCTCATGTAATAGAAGTTTGAGAAGATTATATCTTTATATTTTTAATAAATTGTGTACTTATGTCGTATAGGATTTATGTGTTCTTTAAATATTTTATAGGCATCTAGGTAATAAAGTGAACAGAATGCTGAGCCTAAAGTCTGGAAGACTCATCTCATAAGTTCAAGTCTGGCCCTAGACACTTATTGGTAAGTGACCCTGGGCAAGTCACTTTACCCTATTTGTCTCAGTTTCCTCTTTGGGAAAATGATCTAGAGAAGGAAATTACAATCACTCCAATATCTTTTTGCTGAGAAAATCTTTTTTGGATCATTAATGTTTATTTCATTTTCTTCCCTCTTTCCCTCCTTCCTTCCTTCCTTCCTTCCTTCCTTCCTTCCTTCCTTCCTTCCTTCCTTCCTTCCTTCCTTCCTTCCTTCCTTCCTTCCTTCCTTCCTTCCTTCCTTCTTTCCTCCACTGTCTACCCATCCAGGCAACAAGCTCCATAAGTTGACAAAGGAAGTCCCCAAAATAGTGGAGAATTTTGCCATTTTCTCTTGCCATGATTACAAGCATCCATTTTTATCACTAAATCATTCATTCATTTTATTTTTTTATCTGATCTGTTAATATCCTTTTCTTTAGTTACTTTTTTTTACAGTTCTCTGGTTGCAATGCATTCATCCCACTCATCTATCTCAGGTGATTTGCCATGCCCTCAAAACATTTTAATTTGTGCAAAACTGTTGTTCAGTCATATCTGACTCTTTGTGACTCTATTTGGGGTTTTCTCGGCAAAGACACTGGAGCTTTTGCCATTTTTTTTTTGCCATCTCCAGCCTGTTTTACAGATGAGGAAACTGAAGCAAACAAGAGGAAATGACTTACTCAGGATCACAAACCTAGGTAAACCTGAGGTTGGATTTGAACTGAGGGTTTCCTCACTCCTGGTCTGACATGCTATCCACTGTACCACCTAGATGCCCTCTTGTAAAACACAAAACATATATTTACCTCTTGTGAGCCTTACAATAGCATTAGAGAGTGGATACAGTATTGATTTTGAAATAGGTAAAGCACTGAGTAAGACTTAAGAATGTCTAGATTTTGACACCATCTCAGTCAGGTACTAGCTTTGTTTGTAGGGTTGGAAAAACTGAAGCCTAAAGAAGTGTAATGTCTTGTCAAGGGTCACACCCTTAGAACACCAGCATACAAAGTTCATTTTTTACAGGCCCTTAGGGATCCAGGCAGTGCCTTGAAAACTCTTAGAAATCAATAATTCTTCTCAAAATGATTGGCTGCGGCTTCTCAGATCTTCTTCAAGTTTAAGCCATTTTATTTTGTTATATAAAACAAGAAACGTATCTTCTATTTGCTGCATTTATTTATGTGCATATACATTAGATGTACATTAGATTACCTCTCACTTAGTAAAGTAGTAATAGTGGTGGTGGTGGTAATAATAGTACCAGCATTTACATGGGACTATAAGGATTGCAGAGTATTTAATACATGTGTTCTCACTTAAATCTTGTAGCAACCCTGGGATATAAATGCTACTAATATGTCCAATTTACACAGAAGAAAACTGAGTCAGAGACAGGTTCAGTGAATTGCCTGGGCTTATATACCTAATAAGTGTCTGAGAAAGTTTCAAACGTAGGTTTTGATGTTTCATTGTCTGTAAAACTGGTGCTCCAGAGAGGTGAGATGCTGAGGATGTGGAGGATGTGGAGGAACCCTCTGGATCTTTCCAACGTCCAAGCCAGAGGCTCCATTCCCTTTGAAGGCCACCCAACTTCCCCAAGAGCATTGGGACAGAGAGACAGGAGCTAAAGCTCACAGGCTTTGTTGAAAGATTCCAGTGTTATCCCCATCACATACTTCCCTGGCCAAAACAGCTGTGGCATGTCTATGAATATTCCAGTATCACAAGGGACTCCATTCCTTTGTCATCATACTTCTCCCAGAATCAGGCTTGCCAGACTTCCACATGGGAAGACACCATCCCAGATTTACCATCCTTGTATAGGGCCTCATTGGGCTTAAATGTCTGCCCATTGTGTCCTTGAGTAGAATGTTCTCCCTAGTATCTAGCAGAACACATGGGATGTAGTTAGTGTTTACTAAGTGCTTTCTGACAGACTGACCGATGTAAACATAACAACAACTTGTTATTGTCTCATCGCATCCAACTTGAGGGGTTTTCTTGGCAAAGGTACTGGAGCAGTTTTATATTCCTTCTCCATCTCATTTTACACATGAGGAAACTGGGATAAACTGGCTGAAGTGACTTGCCCAGAGTCACACAGCTGGTAAGTATCTGAAGTCAGATTTGAACTCAGGCAGATGAATTCAGGCCCAGTACTCTGTCCATGGTACCACCATATTTCTTTGAATTCTCTTGTTTCTATGATTAGCATCACTCTTGGCTTCTCAGACTCATGAACTTTAAACCCACTCATTTTTATTTGTTTGTTTTTATTTCATTGTTTCTAGCCTTTTGCCACACAAAGACTTTGGTAAACAGTATGCCCTGGACATTGACCTATGTCTATGTACCTAAAAGAAACATTAGAATACTGACTTTAATCAATATTTTAAAATGTGTAATGTAGTCAACAAAAATCCTAATTATGATTTTCCTGAATTTGTATTTGCTTTGTCAGAATGCAAAGTAAACCACTACAGTGGAATTTCTAATGCAATGGGCAGACTGGGTATGTGGTTGGGATGTTCTGTCTAGTATAAACTGGGATCAATTCCATCTTCTTGTCAGATTCTGTTGTACAGCTTCATCACCATGTGCCATCGTCAATTATTTCTCCTCATCTGTTTCGTTACAGTTCTTGCCTTTGTATTGAATTCCATTCCATGTGAATTTTTTAAGTACTGCCATTGACTTATAAATTCGTAATATGAGGACTGGGTGATATCTTTTCTTTTTTTAAAAATTTTGATTATTGGTTTAGGACCAGTGTGATGAGACCAAGAGGACAAGAGGAAAATAGGAGGACTGCCTACCCCCAAAATTTACCTATAAAACTTTTATGAACCATGTAATTATGGTTTCTGAATCTACATCTTTATGAAATAACATTGAGTCAGAGGAGAGTCAATAAGTATTAGTTCCTGATGATTAGTGACTTTCAAAGACAAAGCACAGGCATTCTCCTCACCCCTGACATTTGGCAACTAACAAATCCATTATTTACTGGTGGTGAAAAATGTTGGCCAATTGAATTATCTGATTGGCTTATCGTGTTCATGCACTTTGGAACAATGCAGCAGGTGTTCCATTTCATGGTGATTATTCCATAAACAAGACTGAAATTTGGTATTCAGTGAGGAGAGAGACAGCAGCTAATAGATATATGGATGAACCAGGGCAACTGGAAGAAAGTAATGTTTCAAATATCACCACTGTTCTTCAAATGAATTGATCAAAACAGAAATTACATATTACAGGTTTCGATCCCCGACAAGAAGTATTTATTAAACATCTACTTTATACAAGGCATTGTGCTAAGTGATGAGAAGAAAAACAAAACAGAAAACAGTGCTTTTCATCAAGAAAATTATTTTAATTAGAATATATATGCATATATATTTTGTTGTGAAAATAACAGTCATCAACAACACATATTAATATATGAATAAGAAAAAATTGTATTGTATGTAAATTTAACATTTTAGTAACCTAGTTGATTCTTTGCTGGAACCTTCTCTCCCCTCTTTTTTATCTTCTGAATGCTTCAATTATTTTATTTACAGCTTTTTATTAAATCTATCACTACTCATTCTTCTACCCCTTGACCAGTAATAAGTTTCAAATTCTAGAATATGAGTGTAATATAATATTATTGTGCTACAGAAATGACAAATATGAGAAGACTCATATGAACTGGGGAAAAGTGAAATTAGTAGAACCAAGAGAATAATAATGTGATGTTTGCACGATAATATAAAGGGAATCAACAAGGCGCTTAAGAACTCAGAACATTGATCAGTGCAATAAACAATAGGACCTTTAAAAGACTGAGGATGAAACATAGCCAACCTCTTTATAGAGGAAATAGATTAGTGATTCAGAATGAGATAGTCTTCTCCAACATGACAAATGTGGTGATCTGTTTTGCTGAAACTCCTTCTATGTGTTAGAAACCATGCTAAGGTTTTGTTTGGTTGTTTGTTTTGTTTTGTTTTTAAAATACCTTCCCACCTGATCCTCACAACAAACTTGGGAGGTAGGCATTGTTATTGTCTACATTTTATAGTAGAAAAAAACAGAAGCAGAGGTTGAGTGAGCTACTGTAGGTCATCCTGTTAATGCATGTCCAAGACCAGATTTGAACTCAGTTCTCCCTGACTCCAAAGTGGACATTCCTTCCACTTCTGCACCAGCTACCAGGGAGAAAAGAGAAGAGTATCCAGGACAGAGCCTTCAGGTATACCACAATGAAGGGATGGGAAATGGATGTTGTGTCAGTAAAGAACACTGAGAAGGAATTAGTAGACACATACATAGGAAGGAGGTTACCAAGAAACTACTAGAAGTGAGCATCACAATTTCTGCATCATGTCAGATTAGAATTTCAACGTCTTAAGGAAAATAGAATTATTTCCTTGGAAACTACATGCAACATTGTTGATTTAATTGCCAAATGCACATACTAGACATATCCTTCTGAATATAATAACTATGGTGTTTCTGACAGAGAAAATATGCCAGTAGTATTCTTTTCTATACCTTCCACTTCATCAAGCTCCTTCCTCCACATCATCTCCATGAGAATGATTCTACATCTACTATTTGTTGCCAAAGGTTATGCCAATCTCAGCAGTTTCCAACCAGAAATTATGTATGTACACATAAATGACTTGCAAGACACTTAAGTTCAATATGCCCAAAACAAAATTCATCATCACTCACCTTTAACTTCCTCTTTTTGATTTTCTCTTTTCTATTTATGGTATACAAAACTCATGGACTTCCAAGGGAAATTCTTAGTTCACTAGAAAGAAAGAAATTGAACAGAAATGACTTCTATCTACTGAAAATGAAAGTAGAGTCAGGACTAATGATTTCAAACCTGAGATGTGCAATTATTTTAGAAAAGAAAATGGTCAAAGATAGCCAGTTGGTATTTATACCAACATGAGCTGGGGTGCTCTATAACTTCTTAATAACAGTGGGGGATTCTAACAATGCTTTCTTGTTCACTGGGAAAAATGAAGGAAAATAAAGAGGAACTTGGGATGTCTTAGAAGGGATAGAGAAGAAAACTGGTCAGGAAAGAGGAGAAGGCCTTCCTAAAATGGGACATAACTACATAGTTTTGCTTTGTTTGTTTCTTTTTTTTTTTTTTTCAGAAATGCTATTGCCAGAAGAGAGAGCAATGGGAATATTGCACCTTTCATTCTGGTCACTGTCCTTGCATTCTATAAATGTAGCTTAAGCAAGCTACCGAGAAACGCTGTTTCCTCCTATTGAGTGCTTATTTGTTTCATACAAACTGCCCTGTCCTGCCAATGAACAGCTTTTTGGAACAGTAATCATTCAGAGGGATATGTCTAATATGTATCAACATATTGATTGCTATCCAATTACCACCTACTAGATTCAGCCAATCATTCAAGCCTAGTGTATCATCATCATCATCATCATCATCATCATCATCATCATCATCATCATCCTCATCCTCATCATCCTCATCCTCATCATCCTCATCATCATCTTCATTATTTTGCATCTTGTTTCTCAAATCAACTGCTACAAAATAGAATAAAGAACAACTTTCCAGAACACACTACTCTCATCAGGCTGATAAGAATCAAGTCACCACCATCCTTTGGGTCCAGTATTCTCCCATTAAATAGATTGTTCCTTAACTGTCCTGTCATCTTGTGTACAAGGACATTGTTAATGACAGGAAAAGCATTTTATTGAACTTCACATTTCTAAGATAGAGCATTATCATGATAAAAGTGCTATTACAATAATGATAATATTATATGGGGGGCAGAATGATTTCTCAATAATCTCATGAAAAATCTTAACAATCACCATTTCTCTTTCCAAATACTCACAAACAACCTTCTTCCTATGGAGTTCTTGAATTTCCTCATTGGTAAGTAGTTTGGAAATTTTGCCATTTTTTCTCTTTTTCCCACAAGTTATGTAAGATTTCTCTGTCTCCAGTTATAATTTTCTTGAATTAGAGATTATCCCCAATTTATCATTTTTATATCTTTTTGTACATAATTGTTTGCACTTTGTCTCCTGCATTATTTTGTAAGTTCTTTGAAGGTAGAGATTCTTTTGCTTTCCTTTGTATACTAAGTACTTACTCCAGGGCCTGGTATATAGTAGACACTTGATAAATACTTGTTTACTTATCTTGTTGACCTATATAGTGATTTTTCACTACCTATGATGCATTCATTCATTTGTTTATTCTCTCATTAAAGAAATAGTTACCAAGCTTGTAGTTTGCAAGGTGCACACTTCTATTTTAAGATAACTAGTATTCTTTCAGACAGGGATGCAGAAACTGTGGCCCTCTATATGCTCAAATATAGCAATTTGACTGAATCCAATCTTCACAGAATAAATCTCCTAAATAAAAAGATTTGTTCTGTAAAATATGTACTCAGTCACAATGCCATGCCTGAAGACCTAGAAGGCCATGTGTAGTCTCCAGGTTGCAGGTTCCCACACCTGATTTCACTTCTGAAAAGTCATCCACTTCCCTGTGAGGGAAGTTTTCTAGGTTTAGTGGAATGCATTGGGAAAGCAGAGTGAAATTAGGTACCTTTTATCCCCATGTTCTCACTTCACCTCAGTGATCCATCCTTCGTAATTATCATTTCATTGTTATGTCACTTACACAGTTATCATTTATATCCATCATTTGTATATTGTCCTGCCTACTTACTAGTAGATAATAAATACTTAAAAATACAAGAATTGAAATATCCATGTTTATGTTCCCAGAATATGGCATATATCTTGTCCCTAATATGAATGCTTATTGAGTTGAATGAATTATCACAAGGTAATAAGAGTCCAAGTGCCCTGAGGGGAGGCGGAAATCAAGGAAAGAAAGAGATAGAGGGAGGGGGTGGGGGAGAGGGAGAGAGAGAGAAAAGAGAGAGAGAGAAAGAGAGATACACATTTTGTTTTACTTTGTGGGCTAATAATATTGGTGTAGGATCTGTGGCTAATGACTAAGTGAATGACTGAGCAAAGTATTCAGCCATAATGTTTTTGTAGTAGAATATCAGTTAACCTTAATAATGAAACAAAGATGCATTTTCATAGATGTGAAAATGCATTTATATAAGGAAGCATTCTTGCAGTGTTTTTTTTTTCTTGTCAGAACATGATTCAAAGGTAACATGAAGGTAACAAAATAGAGATATGGACCAATAAATGTGTGTTTGTGTGTACATATGTATGTATATGTATATAAACTTGAAGAATCCTCTTCTTTGAGAAATTGGGTAAAGATATGTATAGAGCTTGGGACAACTGGTCATAGAACAAACCACTCACCTTTTCACATTTTCGTTAGACAAATTAATCATGTCTCTGAGAGACTGTACCTTGATCATAGGCCAAATTAGGCACTCAGTAGAGCTTTGTGGAATGAATAGATTTATAGATGAATAATTAATGAAACACTATATTTCATAAATTATTGTCCTTAATTTCATATCAGAAAACCAAGATTTTACATAATTAAAAAATTGGATTAGAAAGTGTCTACAGAAGAATTCTCAAATTTGCTAACTTTTCTTTCCTGTGATTAGCTGTGTTTTGTCAATTTGAATCGATCAAGCTCATTGAATAATTTATCTTTACTCTAAAACTTCAGATCTATACAAAGAACAGTCAAATTAGATCAGTGACATTGACCTGTGAAATTCGACTCATTTATTTTATCACAGTTTATGTTTGTGTCCTAGTATCAGGCACATGCTAGATCCAATAAGAATCCCCCAGGAAATTAGATTGCCTTAATATTTCAATGGCACGGTCAATTTTCAGTGTTTTTATAGATACAGAAATCTATATAGATATGAAATTGACTACTTGGAAGTGGTGGAAAGGGTATAAGAAGTATAGAATGTTCAATCCTGAAATCACCCCTGCACATACCCAACCAACCTTTAACTTTAAAAATGAAACCCTCAATTATATTCAACAAGTCTTCATCCCAGCTCTGCTTAAAGATTGCCAATGAATTAAAAACCCATACCTATTGAGGCACATGATCTCATTTTTGAGCATGTCTCATTGTTAGTCATCACTGTTGCTGTTTTGTGGTTTTGTTGTATATGTCTTTTCTTTGCCCTTTCCTCTAATTCAAACCTGTCTTTCCTCTTCCTTTCCAATGCATAGCTCTTGCTTGCATCTTTGGGACCAAGCAAATGAAGGCTAATCTCATTATGCTTGACAGACTTTCTGGTATTTGAAGAGAGATATCACATAATCATTTAGGTTCCTTTCCATTTCCTGCAACTGATTTTTCTATGACCTTGACTTAAGACACTTTGCAATCATGGTTGATTTTGTTTTAGCAATTCCAGTAAAAATTTCTTAAAGAATTATGATTTTGTTGGGATAATGAACCCATTTTACCAAGGCAGATTGGCACCTACTTTGCAATAGATATTCTTAGAGCTCTATCTCAAGCATTTAGATGGCAAGACCTAGCACTAGTATCCCCACTTAGAGTTTCCAAGTACTTCACAGATGTTATCTCATTTATCCAAGGCCATATTTTCAGTATCTGTCAGAGGCAGGATTTGACTCCAGATCAAATGGATAGAATAATAAAAATGAGATGCAAACTCTAATATGTAGTAACTAAAGTCGCAAGGCAATTGCAGTTTGCTCATGTTTTCTCGCTCCTTTAACTGTCTTGCAATTCCTCACCTTTATGTGCATACCTTTCTTCTAGCCCTCCATGGAGTGAGTATCAACTCTTTTTGGGAAGGGACTTTCACAGCTTTTGTGGTGGTGTCTTTTCACCCCCAGCACCTAGCATGGTGACTGTCCCAATGGTAGGTTCATGTTCAAAATTTCTTGAATATGATCTCATTGGAAGCAGATCTTGAGGTGGAAAACAGAACATCCTTTGAAGACCTACATCTTCCCAAACAAGATGCCAACCATGGAAGTGGGGTAGGGATAGATAGAGAAATTCTTTGAAAACAATGACTGTGTTAGTGTTGGCCCTTCCCTGAAGCTATTTTATGAATGTGTTGTTTAGAATCAAGATGGAATTTATTGAGTGAACTGAGATGGGAAGAACGAAGCCCAGAGTCCACATTAGTGACAAGTGGATGACCGCAAGTTTATCATTTCAGGAGCTAAGCAGCTTGATAGTCCACCAACAGGCCTGGGGATAGAGGGGATTGAATCAATTAAGCTAAACATTCTGCTTTTTACTATGCCTCCTTTATTTTTTCCCCAAAATTGGGTCCTTAGAAAATAAGATATAAAAGCTTTTATTTTTATTTAACTTTAATCATAAACCAAAATAGCCACAAGGAAAAGAAATAAATTCCCCTTACCTAGGATCAGAAAGTTCATCTGTGTGTCCCAGAACCCTCCCTGCCTCAAAGGCAGCAAGAGACCATACAGTCTGGCTGTGCCTGACTTCTTTTGACTTATTGCCTCTCTAGCTCCCAGGAGTACCTACTTTATAACACATTGTTCATAGAACCTGTGATATACATTCACCAGGAAAAATATGCTCAATCTGTGAAGAGTTTGTCCATGACCATAGATACCATTCGAAGTAGTTTGGGACCATTTCAGTTATTTCCGATGAGTCCATCATTTTGAGAGCATAGACAGTCTGACACAGCATTGGTGTTCTGCAGTTAAAAGGGACCTCAGAAGACATCACACTGAAAGCATAGATCATTTCCATAATATTTCTGTTTGAGGAAGAAGCACGTATACAGTGCAGGCTAGGGAGGGCAGCAGACTGACCCATGTTCTCTGTATGTATGGAATAATAATTAAAGGTTAAATACTAATAAACATCAACAGAATGTTGAACATAACAGGATGGTTAACGATCAATATAAGGAAGCATGGTATGGTGGATTTGAGATCTAACCTCACAAGCAAGAGGGCTTGGGTACGAGTACTGTCACTGACACATACTGGTTATATAATCACGGATAAAATGCTTAATCGGTGTTCCAGATAGTTCTTTAAGATTTTATGTCACAGAACCATTGTAAATCTGCATTAGAAGAGTTTTCTTTTCAATCTTGGTGTTCCCTAGGCCAAAAGAAATGACAGTCTCAGTAAAACTTTAAAAGCTCAAACCCAAGAACTATACCCTTCACCCCACCCTTATACCCTTCTTGCTATTTAAACTATGTACTTCACTAAGCCTATCAGAAATACTGAATCATAAAACTGGAGATAAATCCAAACTTCTGTTGAGTCTCCACAATTGACAAAATAGAATAATACCATCTGAACATCAATAGAGTGGCTGAAGGTTCAGAGACGATACCCTATGAAGACAATATGTGGTATGGAAAGCTGCTGGCTTCTGAGCTGGCTGACTTCTGTTCAAACTGCACCTCTCTGTGACCTGAGATTAATCACGTCATCTGTCTGGGCCTCTATTTCCCTGTACTTCAATGGGATTTCTTCAACTCTTAGTGTACTATTCTGTGATATTATGATATGAGGATTGGTTTATGTGATTGGGATGTTCTGGAGGGAAAGACTCAGAGATGATGGAAGAGCTATTTAGAAAAGGGATTAGATGTATTCCACATGAGAATAGAAAGAAAAAAAAATGGAAGTTGTAGAAAAGGAAATTTAGATTACATAAAAGAAAGAAAATAAACCTTTATTGTATTTAAAACTACCACAGTGGAATGGGCTGTCATGAAAAAGAAAACAAACATGGGGGGCGGAGCCAAGATGACAGAGTGAAAGCAACAACTCACCTAAGCTCCTGGACAAACTCCTCTGGATATCTCTGAAAGAAGAATCTGACCAAACTTTGGAGGTGTGGAATCCAGTGGGTGACAGACTTTGACAGATTCGGAGACCAGGTTAGACTGGAAGGTCCATGGGAAGGATCTGTTCCTCGGGGGTAAGCCCCCAGCGCACAGCGCAGCGCAGTCAGCGCAGCAGGGCGGAAGGGACCTGAGAAGTCCGAGAGTGGCGGGCAAAACCAGCAGAGCAGGAGACAAGCCAAACCAAGCCGGTGAGAGCCGCTGAGCGCCAGATATCAGCGCAGCAGCCCTTGAAACCTTCAGCCTGAAGACTAAACTTTGGTAAGTCATCTACTTGAACTTCCGGGAGCCAGGATGGTGGAGTGATCAGTAAATGCTCTCTCCTCCCCACTGACCATGAAAGAACCATAAAATATTTCCCCAGATAAATCCTGGATCAGCGGGAACAGCAGAAGGGGGCAAATAGTCTCATAACACCAGAGGCTAGAAAAATAGCAAAGGGGGATTCTTCCTACTGTGGCGGAGGTGATCTGGAAGGACAGACAACCCAGAGCAGAGAAAATTCGCACTGAGACCCAGGCAAGCCTCAGCGCCGGGAGACGAGCCCAAGGAGGGGCGGGAACACGCATTAGCATCTAGGCGTACCCCAGCCTTTCAGGGGAAAAGGGAAGACAATAGGGAAGCTGGGATCACCATCCCCTGACCTTGACTTTGCCCCAGGTCAGCTGAGGAGATCTTCTGAGACCAGACCACCCCTCCCACACACCTAACAAGCTAACTCCAGGGTTGATCTGGGAAACAAAAAATAAAAGCCTGCTTTTAGCCTCGACACACATCAGCTCAACACAAAGATCTGTACCTTCTGACTGAAAGAACCAGAAGCTACAACACTCAGCCAACATCATGAATCGGAAAAAGCACATGAAAAGTGAAAAAACCATAGAATCTTTCTATGGGGATAAGGACCAAAACACAAACACCAAAGAGGTCAGAGCTGAGACTGTACTTCCATCTGAAACCTCAGAAGGGACTATGAATTTCTTGCAAGCTCAACTAGATTACCTGGAACATCTGAAGAAGGAAATAAAAGAAAAACTGGCCAAAGTTTTTAAAATTATAAAAAAAGAATTCACTGATGAGAACATCACTTTGAAAAGGAAAATTGAACAAATGGAAAAGGAAGTTCAAAAATTAACTGGAGACAATAATTCCCTAAAAGGAAGAGTTAATCAAATGGAAAAGGAAACCCAAAACCTAATTGGGAAAACTGATCAAATGGAAAAGGAAACACAAAACCTAACTGGGAAAATTGGTCGAATGGAAAAAGAAGTACAAAAATTAAATGGAGAAAATAGCTCCTTAAAGGGAAAAATTGGTCAGATGGAAAAGGAGATGCAAAACTTAACTGAAGAAAACAATACGATGAAGATTAGAATTGGGCAAGTAGAAACTAATGACTCAATGAGGCAGCAAGAATCAGTCAAACAAAATCTAAAGAATGAAAAGATAGAAGAAAATGTAAAATATTTAATTGGAAAAACAACTGACCTGGACAATAGATCCAGGAGAGAAAATTTAAGAATTATTGGCCTGCCAGAAACTCATGATGAAGAAAAGAGTCTGGACAATATCTTCCAGGAAATCATCAAGGAAAACTGCCCAGAAGTACTAGACCCAGAGGACAAAAGAGTCATTGAAAGAATCCACCGTTCCCCTCCCGAAAAGGATCCCAAACTCAAAACCCCAAGAAATATCGTTGCCAAATTCCAGAGCTATCAAGTGAAGGAGAAAATACTACAAGCAGCCAGAAAGAAACAATTCAAATATCAAGGACATACAGTCAGGATCACACAGGACCTTGCAGCTTCTACATTAAAAGATCGAAAGAATTGGAACCCAATATTCCATAAGACAAAGGAGTTGGGACTTCAACCAAGGATCAACTACCCAGCAAAGTTCAGCATAACATTTCAGGCAAGGAGAAAGTCATTCAACGAAATGAGGGATTTCCAGAGCTTCCTGACCAAAACACCAGAACTCAATAAACAATTTGATCTTCAAATGCAGGTCTCCAGAGAATCATAAAAAGGTAAACAGGGGAGCAAAAAACAAAAACAAAAACTTGCTCCTCAATTAGGGCAAACTGTTTACCTCCCTATAAGGGAAGATGATACCTGTTAATCTTGAGAAATGTGCAGCTATTATGATAAAAGGGATATATGTAGAGGGAACGGGTATAAAGTAAATGATGTCATGTCAAAAATATGATTTAAGTATGAGAAGGGATTGTAATAAGAGGTGTGAAAAGGGGGAAGCAGAAAATGGCAAATTATATCACAGGAAGAAGTACAAAACTATAGTAGAGGGAAGGAGGGGAGGGAGATGAGCATTGTTTGAGAGGCACTCTCATCTGATTTGTTTAAAGGAGGGAACAATAATCTTAAGTAGATAATCCTAACTAGCTCTATAGGTAATAGGAGGGGAAGGGGGAAGAAAGGGGAGGGTGGCTAAAAGGGAGGAAAGAAGCAATAAGAGTAAAGGGGAGTAAAAGGGAGGGAGGCTAAAAGAAGGAGGGGAAGGCTGCACGAGGAGGGGGAGAAAAGTGAATACGATTGAGGAGGGGAAGGGAGACGGGAGAGCTAAAAGCACAAATTGTGGGAAAGAGGTTGGAGGGAAATACACAGATTGTAATCATAACTGTGAATGTGAATGGAATGAACTCTCCCATAAAACGGAGACGGATAGCAGAATGGATTAAAAGCCATAATCCAACAATATGCTGCTTACAAGAAACACATTTGAAACGGGAAGATACACATAGGATAAAGGTCAAAGGATGGAGCAGAATATATTGTGCTTCAGCTCATGTAAGAAAGGCAGGAGTAGCAATCCTAATCTCAGACAAAGCAAAAGCAGAAATAGATCTAATCAAAAGGGATAAGGATGGAAACTATATCCTGCTAAAAGGCACCATATACCATGAAGCAATATCATTACTATACATGTATGCTCCAAGTGGTATAGCATCCAAATTCTTAGAGAAGCGGTTGGGGGAGTTGAAGGAAGAAATTGATAGCAAAACTATACTAGTGGGGGACCTCAACCTCCCCCTCTCTGAACTCAATAAATCTCACCTCAAAATAAACAAGAAAGAGGTTAAGGAGGTAAATAAAACTCTGGATAAGGAAGATATGATAGATCTTTGGAGAAAATTAAATCAGAATAGAAAGGAATATACATTTTTCTCAGTGGTACATGGAACATTTACAAAAATTTACCGTGTACTAGGACATAAAAATCTCACAATCCAATGCAGAAAGGTAGAGATAATCAATGCATCCTTTTCAGATCATAATGCATTAAAAATTACATGTAATAAAAGGCCATGGAAAGAGAAACCAAAAATCAATGGGAAACTAAATAATCTAATTCTAAAGAAGGGTTGGGTTAAAGAAGAAATCATAGAAACAATCAACAATTTCATTCAAGAGAATGACAATAGTGAGACAACATACCAAAACTTATGGGATACTGCAAAAGCAGTTATTAGGGGAAGTTTTATATCTTTGAATGCTTACATAAGTAAAATAGAGAAAGAGGAGATCAGTGACTTAGGCTTGCAGTTGAAAAAGCTAGAAAAAGAACAAATTGAAAATCCCCAAGTAAATACCAAATTAGAAATACTGAAAACCAAAGGAGAGATCAATAAAATTGAAATTAAGAAAACTATTGAATTAATAAATAAAACCAATAGTTGGTTTTATGAAAAAACTAATAAAATTGATAAACCTTTGGTCAATCTGATTAAAAAAAAAGAAAGAAGAAAATCAAATTACTAATATTAAAAATGAAAGGGGTGAACTCACCTCCAGTGAGGAGGAAATTAAAACAATAATTAGATACTACTTTGCCCAACTTTATGCCCACAAATTCGATAATCTAAATGAGATGGATGAATATTTTAAAAAACACAAATTGCCCAGATTAACAGAAGAGGAAGTTGAATACTTAAACAACCCCATCTCAGAAAAAGAAATTGAACAAGCCATCAATGAACTCCCTAGGAAGAAATCTCCAGGGCCAGATGGATTCACAAGTGAATTCTATCAAACAATTAAAGAACAGTTAATTCCAATACTACATAGACTACTTTTGAAAATTGGGGAAGAAGGAGTCCTCCCAAATTCTTTCTATGTTACAAATATGGTTTTGATACCCAAACCAGGAAGAGACCAAACAGAGAAAGAAAATGATAGACCAATTTCCCTAATGAATATAGATGCAAAAATTTTAAATAAGATTTTAGCAAAACGAATACAGCATCTTATCACGAGATTAATACATTATGATCAGGTAGGATTCATACCAGGATTACAGGGCTGGTTCAATATTAGGAAAACTATTAGCATTATCGATCACATCAACAACAAAGCTAACAAAAACCACATGATTATCTCAATAGATGCAGAAAAAGCTTTTGACAAAATACAACACCCATTCCTACTAAAAACACTGGAGAACGTAGGAATAAAGGGAACTTTCCATAAAATAATAAGCAGTATCTATCTAAAACCTTCAGCAAGCATTATATGCAATGGGGATAAGCTAGATGCATTCCCAATAAGATCAGGGGTGAAACAAAGTTGTCCATTATCACCACTATTATTCAATATGGTACTAGAAATGTTAGCTGTAGCAATTAGACAAGATAAAGATATTCAAGGAATAAGAATAGCCAAAGAAGAAACTAAGTTATCACTCTTTGCAGATGATATGATGATTTACCTAGAGAATCCCAGAGATTCAAGTAAAAAATTACTAGAATTAATAAACAACTTTGGCAAAGTTGCAGGTTACAAAATAAACCCACACAAATCTTCTGCATTCCTATATATTAGCAACAAAGTCCAACAGTAAGAGATAGAAAGAGAAATCCCATTTAAAGCTAGGGTAGACAGTATAAAATACTTAGGAGTCTACCTGCCAAAACAAACCCAGGGATTATATGAACACAATTACAAGACACTTTTTGCACAAATAAAGTCAGATTTAAGTAAGTGGAAAAACATTAGTTGCTCATGGGTAGGCCGGGCTAATATAATAAAAATGACAATTCTACCTAAATTAATATACTTATTTAGTGCCATACCAATTAAACTATCAGACAATTATTTTCTGGAGCTGGATAAAATAATATCAAAACTCATTTGGAAAAACAAAAGGTCCAGAATATCAAAGGGACTAATGAAAAGAAATGCTTGGGAAGGTGGCCTAGCGCTACCAGACCTCAAACTGTACTATAAAGCAGCAATTATCAAAACCACTTGGTATTGGCGAAGAAACAGAGAGGTAGACAAGTGGAATAGACTTGGCACTCAAGATGCAGTAGGAAAGGAATATAGCAACCTTCTGTTTGATAAACCCAAGGACCCCAGCTTCTGGGATAAGAACTCATTGTTTGACAAAAATTGCTGGGAAAACTGGATAACAGTGTGGCGGAAATTAGGCATAGACCCATACCTCACACCATACACAAGAATAAAGTCCAAATGGGTACATGATTTAGGTATAAAGATTGATACCATGAATAAACTGGAGAAGCAAGGAATAGTGTATTTATCAGATCTATGGAGAAGGGAAGAATTCTTTACTAAAGGAGAGATAGAATGCATTATAAAATGCAAAATGGATAACTTTGATTACATTAAACTGAGAAGTTTTTGCACAACCAAACCCAATGCAACCAAAATCCGGAGGGATGTAGTAAATTGGGAAAGAATTTTTACAGCTAAGCTCGGGGATAAAGGCCTCATTTCTAGAATATATAGAGAACTGATCCAAATGTATAATCATACAAGTCATTCCCCAATTGATAAATGGTCAAAGGATATGAACAGGCAATTTTCAGAGGAAGAGGTTAAGGCTATCTATAATCATATGAAAAAATGCTCTAAATCACTATTGGTTAGAGAGATGCAAATCAAAACAACTCTGAGGTACCACATCACACCTATAAGATTGGCAAACATGACAGAACAAGAAAATGATAAATGCTGGAGAGGATGTGGGAAAGTTGGAACACTAATTCATTGTTGGTGGAGCTGGGAGCGCATCCAACCATTCTCGAGAGCAATTTGGAACTATGCCCAAAGGGCTACAAAAATGTGCATACCCTTTGACCCAGCAATATCGCTACTAGGACTATATCCCCAAGAGATCATAAAAATGGGAAAGGGTCCCACATGTACAAAAATCTTTATAGCAGCACTCTATGTAGTTGCCAAAAACTGGAAGTCAAGGGGATGTCCATCAATTGGGGAATGGCTGAATAAATTATGGTACATGAATGTAATGGAGTACTATTGTGCCATAAGAAATGATGAACAAGAAGACTTCAGAGAGGCCTGGAAGGACTTATATGACCTGATGCTGAGTGAAAGGAGCAGAACCAGGAGAACTTTGTGCACAGCAACGACCACAGTGTGCGAGAGTTTTTTCTGGTAGACTTAGATTTTTGTAATAACACAAGAACTTCTTAAAAAAAAAAAAATCCCAAAGGTGCTTCTCAAGGCAAAATGCCTTCCACACTCAGAGAAAGAAATATGGAAGTCACTCACATAATGTAGCAGATCATGTTTGTGTATGTGTTTGTGTATCATGTTCTGATTTGTTATATGATTTCTTTCATTTATCTTAGTCTGACTACATAGCATGACTATAGTGAAAATATACTCAATAGGAAAGTATATGTAGAACCTATGCAGAATTGTATGCAGTCGTGGGGAGGGAGGGGGGTAGTGGGGGGTAGGTGCGGCGGGGGGGATAAAATCTCAATTGTATGGCAGTGATTGTTAAACATTAAAAAATAATAGAAAAAAGAAAAGAAAAAAAAAAGAAAAGAAAACAAACAAACGAACCTTCTCTGGAGACATCTCAGCAGGCCTTGGATGACCAGCAGTCCAGGGTGTTGTAATTGTTCAGATATTTCAATGACTCTGAGGCCTGCCAGTTCTTGGATTTAGTGCCTCCAATTGTGTTACTTATTACTAGTTCTTACTAATCCTTAACCGAAGGTTATACACATCATAACCCATTTAATATAAAAGACATGGTTAAATAGAAGGGAATTCATGACCCTTCCTTGTGTCTGTCTGTAGCACCAATGTGATATTCACAGAGCCTACAGTGGCCATGAATATCATGGCACAATTCTGAATCACAAAATAAATAGACCCTCTACATGGAAGACAGAACCTTTATTAAAATTCAAGAAAGCCAAATCCATCATAGTAACAAGAATCTATACACAAGAACAATGCAGAGGACAACACCAGCCCCAAGTCTTCTCCCTGCCAGGTTTCCCACAAACCAGCTCCATTAAGCAAATCACAAACAATCCCTTTCACTCACTCTAGCCAGCAGACTGCTTGCCTACATCCTTCTTAGCTGTGATTGGACCCTGGCCAATTTATTCTCAGTTCTTCTCTAGCGTACCTCTTCCTACTCTATCCATTCAATATTTCCTACCACATGCTTCATGTGACTCGGACTTACATGTGAATCATGTGGGTTACATGGGATGATTAATGAATATGAAAAGTCTCCTCATTTAAATTACCATTACACCATCTTCTGATTTCTTTCATGTAATTTTTCTAGTGGTTTCTTATGGAGTCCAAAAGCAGGTATCTTATTCAAAATGTTGTCACAACACTCCAGGATTTAAACTAGATCACATCATGAAATAAGGCAACCAAAATGCAAATGAACTGTGCTCAAAACCAGAATTACTCATTTATAAAGTGAAACTTAATTCAGATTTTGCTGATTTTTGTAGTAGCAGAGACCCAGCTGGATGGGGAGAGAAGGGGAGAGGCAGGCAGAAAGGAGGAGAGGAGGAGATGTCATTTGATTAGGCAATGTCTGAACAAATTGTAGTATAAGACTGTGTTCAGACGTGACGATACCTGGAAAATGGCTACTATGAAGTAATTAGAGAAGCATGGGAAGACTTATATGAACTGCTGCAGAGTAAAGTAGAATCAGGAAAGAGATCTACACAATGAATATAACTCTGCATATACTTATGTAGAAAGAACATAAAACCCAAACTAAATATCGTATGATTCTAATGAACAGAACAGACTAGGCTCTGAAAAGGGGATTAGAAAGTGTTATTTCTTCTTTTTTTGGCATTCTTTGCATATAGGTACCATGGCCTATACCTGCTGACTTACTTGATTTGTTGCTTAGTTTTGCTGTTGTCCTTTTCTTTCTTTCTTTCTTTCTTTCTTTCTTTCTTTCTTTCTTTCTTTCTTTCTTTCTTTCTTTCTCTCTCTCTCTCTCTCTCTCTCTCTCTCTCTCTCTCTTTCTTTCTTCTTCTTCTTCTTCTTCTTCTTCTTCTTCTTCTTCTTCTTCTTCTTCTTCTTCTTCTTCTTCTTCTTCTTGTTTTCTCTCTCTCTCTCTCATTTGGAAATAACAATAATATGAAAGCAAATATTAATATTCCTAGAGATGGGAAAGGACTAAGATGGTATAATGGAAGCAAATATGAGTTAAACTCACATTTGCCTGATTACCAAATAACACACTTCCTAACACAAGTGCCAATATGATCCATATCCCTGAGGGATGAAACTGAAAGCCTTAAAGTAAAGAAAAAAATAGTATAATGATATTTCTAGAAATAATTTTTGCCCAAATATATGCCAATAAAATTAACCAAAATAATGAAATAACTGATTTTAAAAAATATACATGTATATAAATATTGAAATTAGCAGAAAAAGAAATGGGCAACTTTAAAAATCCAATTTCAGAGGAAGAAATAGATGAGCTAAAAATGAACTTCCCAGGGGGGAAAAATTCAGGATGAGATAGATTCTAAGAACAATTTAAATATTATATAATAGTATAAAAACCATTTTCACAAATAGCAAAAGTATGATCCCACCAAATTCCATCTGTGCCGTAAATACGAACTGCTGTATGATCCTTTGATGTTTCTTAAGCTCTGTTTTTTGACCTGGGTCCATCTGGTTACTCTGCCTTATAATAGATTTTTAAATTTGTTATGAAAACTTACTAAATGGCCTTCTGATGTTTTCTGACTACGTATCTGATATGAGTCCATCACCTATCCTCTTTCTTTGTTTAAGGTCATCATCACTTGAGATACCCACGGTCAGAATATTAGGTGTTCTCCCCTCAACTGGGAGATAGATAGCTTCCTTGAGATGCCCAAGTTATGTTCATTTTTCTTTGCCTTACCCTGAGGGGTAAGCTTCCATAATGATAAAGTTATTTAGGGGAATGTCCTTGAAGGTCCCTCTAAAAAGACAGTCAGAGGAGCAATCATTGAGAGTCATTTGAATGCATAATTATCTCTCACCTTTAGGGGATGCCTAGAGATTGGCTCTACCATCCCATAGGTATTCCATATGTCTCTCCTTCCCCAGGTTTTCCCCTCTCTCTCTCCCCTTCCCTATTCCTTTCTATTGATTTTCTTTCTTATTCCACTAACTTCTTGACCTTGCTCACAAGTGTCAATATGCCCCTAGTAAACCTTTTGGGGATGATTCTTGGATCCTGTCAAAATCTAACCAACCCTCTTAGGCAGGTAATAGGAGGTACTTGGACCACCAGGACCCCTCTTTTGTTCATGAGCCCCTGACCAAAGCTAAGACTTTGTTTGACAGCAGCTGCATCTCTGTGGACAGTGTGGAAGAGACAGCTTCACCACTACTTTCTACTTATACTTCTCCTTGTTAAGATCTTTAGTTCCCTTCAAAGTTTAACCCTTTTCTCTAACCAACTAACCCAACTAACAAGTCTATTAGGCAACTCTCCCTCTCTAAACTATTTTGTCTATACAATGGACATGTATCATCCCAGTAAAATATTGAGGAGAAGACCTATTCCATTTTTGTTTTTGTATAGGTCTCTCATAGTGTGTACTTTGCATACAATAGGTGCCCAATAAATGTTTATTAAATTAAACCTGGTTGAATTAATTTTGCTTTGCCCAAAGGGAGGTAATCAGGAAATACTGTTACCATCTGTATAAACACTCAGAAGGCCTCCCTCGGTATTTCTGGCAGCTTTCCCCTACCTCCCTGCCAACTTTCATAGGACAATAATATTTATGCAAATATCCCAATAGATTGGGAATCATCCTAAAACTCAGGCTTCATGCATTGTATTTCATGTATGTCACTAGACAGAAGCGTGATTCATGTTGACTTAATAAATGTTTATTAAATGAATGAATGAATTAACTATAAAACTCAGATCAGTTTTTAAAAAGTAAATGGAAAGTTTAATTCCCTAAAGAAATTTTTCTTAAAACAAAAATTATTACCCAGGGGAAATATTCCTTTTGCAGCTGAACTTTTTTTTTGTTTTTTAATGGCTCAAACTGCATGTGGTGGAGTGATAAATAGGTTTCTTTAAGGTTGCTTCTATCTCAATGTTAGCATCTCACCAGGTGGCTACAAGTGTGGGAAAATATTTAGTTCCTTAAACAGTGAATTTAATACAGTAGTTCTGTAAACAAAGACATAGGGCATATATTTCTCCATAGTCCTTAGACTTTCTCTTAATAGGTTTTCTAGTGGAGCTGGAAGCTCCAGTTTATATGATCGTTCCCCCACTGGGAGATGCTTATCACTGGGGTATATAGCCAATTATACATGGTGACCCATTTACATTCTACTGACAGTGAAGATTGGGTATCAAAATGAAGAGAAGCCAGGGCTAGAGTGCAGCTCCCCCAATTCTGCCTATGACAAAGGGCGACATCTCTAGTTTGATGGTTATTAGAATGCCCCAAATGGCAAAGCATGAAACCGATACCTAGATTTTCAGAAATCAACAGAAATAAATCTTTCAGGTTAAAAAGAGAAAGAGACACATTTATTTGTTTAATGCTTTTTAATGAAAGTCAGAGTGACTAACTGCTTGTTGTGTTGGAGTTAGCGGGGATCTTGTTCCATGTTATGTGTGTGTATATATACACACACATATATTTGGAATAACATAAAATACGTAGAAAACTATAATGAATTACACATAATTCATTATAATTTTATTTTGTTAATTGTATTACATATAATTAAGTATAACTTTTATTTGTTCTTTATGTGTGTGTATAATTTTTATATATGTGTGTATGCACACATATGGAATATCATATACATGGAAATAATAGATAAAATTATATGTATATATGCAAATGTATACATGCATACATACACACATACATACTATTCTGCAAGACAGGTTTGAAATCATGATTTTGTGAGCTGAGTTGGGCCAACTTCTTTATTGGTAAGTTCCCCCTCCTTACTACATGTTAAATGACTTAAAAGAAAACCTTCAATACCGAGTGATTCATACATGTAAATGGCCCCTGTCGTCAAAAGCTTTCATTTTCTGGAGATAATAGATAAAATCAAATATCTCCAAAGCCTATTAAGTATTTTTAATAGGATGAAGATGATAACAATTAGGAAAAAAAAAAAACAGGAAAACCGCTCACATTAGAGATGCCACTTTAACCAACTCTTGAAGATACCAGGGAATCTCACAATACTTAGAGTAAGGAGAGAATTCCACACAAATGAGAAAAACCATACAAAATTACAAAGATCTGTGATAGGTAAAAGCAAGTAGCTAATTCTGGGATAGAATATTGAGAACTAGAAGTTACTTTGGAGATCATCTTGTCCATTTGTCCACTGCTTTGATTTTTACAATTGACGGACCCTTAAGCAAGTTGCCCAAGGTCACTCAACTCGTTTTTACTGGATTTGGGGGGAGAAACTCCATTTCCACACTCAATCAGTGTCCAAGCTACTACACAGTGAAGTAACTTACTCAAGCGCACATATGGAGTAAGTCAAAGAATGAATAAATGAATGGAGGGAGAATGAGCTCCCCCTTCAGAAATAGAATAGATTGATTTATGGCAAAGGGGTTTGACTTCTCTGTTGAGCTCTAACATGTTTTAGGATTGCAGAAGCATAAATTTAGACCTAGAAAGGAATGAAGACCTCATGTAACCCAATCTCCTCTTTTTATGCATGAGAGAGTTAAGTGAATGGCCAAAAGTCACACAGTAATTAGCAGAGTTGGAATTTGAACACTGACTCAGCATCATCCTCTATGGAAGCAGTATGTCACAGGCTAAATTATATGGTCAACCCTCTAGCACTGGAAGAGGTCACCAACTCCAACCTCTTCTGTTTGACAGATGATGAAACTGACAAACATAGAGGGTGATGCCATTTAAAGTCACACAGGTAGAAAGTATATGTATGGAGTTGCGTGGCATTTATCAGTAGGTTATCCATTTATCTAGGGTCTTATAGAGGGAATTCATATTCACTTGTGCGTGAAGTAGACAGGATGACTTTGGATACTCATCCAACTTTGAGATGCTATGATGTCATGATTCAAAATGTGCATGATAGAAAACAGGCTGACATGCTTTCTAACCCAATATTTGTTGGAAAATATGTTACTTTGTGATTATACCTGATAATTAATTCTTTAGGAATGAAATACATCATCCCATTAAGGTGGCTAGTAGCCTTCTCTTCTTTTCCTCCCATCAGGAAAATTAGAAGTGTCTTAAGGCCTAGGAACATCCATTAAGTCCTTGAAGCTTTCCTAAGCAACAGGGATATATCTCACATGTTATCTTCTTCCCTGACAAAGTTACACACCTGTAGAGTGTGTCCCTCATTATTTTCTGTCTCTGGCAAAATATTATTTTAAAGAAGATAATGGATGGGACCCATGAAGCACAATAGTCTGGTAGAGAGGCAGGGTTTTTTCTATTCTTTCTTCCTTACTGAAGCCTTGAGAGCATCATTTTGAATTCTGCACCCTGGGGTGGTGGGCGAATATCATTAAATGTGAACAAGAAGGTGATAAGTCACCATTGAACTATCATTTGATTATTAGGATAGGTAACTTGTTTAGAGTAAACAGAAAAATAGTGTGGGTGTGTGTGCAGGGAAAACAGTAATCCTTGAGATGCATGGTGTCTTTGGTTGCCTTGAAAGACAGACCTTGTGACACAATATCAATAGTGCCAATGAAAAATATAAAAATAGATTTGTCTTCGTCTCTGCAGATTCAGGCCTGAGAGGAGTAATGAAAAGCAGCTGTCTGCTCTCACCAGTCAGGGAACAATGATGTAAAATGGGCAGGAGTCAGAAAAAAAATCTCTGTAAAATCTCCCCAAGCATTTCAATTTCCAGGCTGGCCTTTCTCTTCATCTAGCTTTTAACAAATGCTCCAGTGTTAACCTTTAATCTTCTCAGCCTCTGAGGAGCACAATGATACCTGACATCTGGGGGTATCTGATGGATTCGGCTTTTTGAAAAGCGGAAGGAAGGAAGACATACATGAATGTCACCCACACAGCTCTTTAGATGTCTACACCCCTGAACATGGCTCCTGGAGCCATGGAACAGGAGATTTCTTTTTCTTTAGTTGCTCTGGGTACCTGCTGTATTCTGGCTTTGCAGCTCCCAAACCCAACCTTTCGACTTGATTTTCAACAATAAGACAGAGCTCACAAAATCACAGCTTTTGAGAAAGGGAAGGAGCCTCAAAAGCCACATAGCTCAACATCTACATGAAAGTAATCCCTAGAACAGCATGCCAGACAAGGCCTCATCCAGCCTTTGCTAGAAAACCTCAAACATGAGAAAGCTGCCAATTCTCAGGTCAATCCAATTCACTTTCAGGCTGTGCTAAGTAAATAGAGGAACATACTTGGTTGGGGTTTTTTAACTTGATATAAAGTGTAAAATTTTCTCCTTGCAATTTTCCACCATTTCTCATACTTTTGACCTCTTGGCTAACATAAAAATGAATTATCTCTTCCATAAAACTGCTCTTCAAATGCTAGAAGACAGTTCTCATCTCTCCAATGATTCCTTTCTTTTCCAGGTTCAACATTTTGAGGTCCTTCAATCACTTGTTGTATAGCATGGGCTCAAGGTCCTTTCCCATCAGAGTTGCTTATCTTGTCTTTTTTAAATTTTGATACCCCAACTTATCACTACACCTTACCATCATTATCATCACTAGCACTTACATAGTGTTGACTATGTGCTCACCCCACTATGTGAGGTGTGTACAGTGTTCAGGGTGGACTAGCATCTCTTTTGGGAGGGTTTGCTCACTCACCTTTGAGGTCCACATATCACCCAACTCTCATCTGTGACTCCAAGAAGCTGTAACATGTGCCACATGTCCTGCTAAACCATCTCAGCACATTGGCTAAGCCAAGTTAAGAGAGGCCAATAGACTTCAAAGTCACTGACCAGTTATGGGGAATGCCCACTATAGCCATTCTAAGATTTCCCCAACTGCAATGGGTGAATGGGAACAATTTGCTGCAATGGCCATGAAGATGGCTGAAGCAAGCGCTGTGAAGTCCTTAGAGCTTGGTAAGATGTTGAAAACTCCCTAGTCATCCACTGCATCCCACTTGTCCTAACTTTTGTCCTGCCACTAGAATTTGATGACTCTGGAAGAGAGAGAGAAACTGATGACTTTGTGAAACTCTGCCTCACTTAAACCCTACTCAGACCCAAGCCAACACATCTCACATCATCTACTATTTTATCCACTACCTCAATGTCATCATGCCATTAATCTTCTTTGAAAACAAAGAACAACAACAACAAAACATTGTGCACCAGGAATTGCAATAAGTGCTTTACAATTATCATCTCACTTGATCCTTACAAAAACCCCGGGAGGTGTTATTATTATCTCCATTTTACAGTGAGCAAAGTGAGGTCAAGAAAGGTTAAATCCTTTCCCAAATGCCACACAGAGTCTGAGGCCATATCTGAACTCAGGTCTTCCTGACTCCCGACCTAGCACTCTACTCACTGAATGACCTTCCTGCTCGACTTGATAGGTGCTCTAACTAGCATGTAACACCAAAGGAAGATGACTTTCTTAGATAGCTCTAGAATTCAATGGTCCTTCTCCATCTATTTCCTTTGGTTTCATTTCCACTTCTCCCTATGTTTCCAAGTTTCTCCCTCTCTAGAAGGATGGAAACCTTTCACCTGATTAGGCAATTTATATGGAATGAATTAAACCAAATTATATTTTCTAGTCATACCCTCCTGTCACCTGCAGCATTAAAGATGCCTCCCAGCAAAGGTCTGCCTCAAAGTGGACCAAGTTCATCTGTTTTGTGTTCCTTAAACATTTCAATCAGGATGGAAATCCAGCAGGGCCCATGGTGTACAAAGTGTTTTCTCTTACTTCTTCTACACAGGACATGGTTTTCTATTCATTTGTTGCAATTCAAACATTTTCACAACATTTTGAAAATATTTATTCAATGAAGAGTTCTCAAACTAAAGACAGTGTTAATGAGGTTTGTGGAGTACAGTGGAAAGTATCCTAAATTTAGAGCGCAAAGAGCTGGGTTCAAATTCTGTTTCTGCCCCCTTGTTATTTGTTTGACTTTGTACAAGTCTCTCACTTTCTCTAAGACCTGGTTTCACCTGCATAGGAGGAATAAACAAAGTGAAGTTCCTTTCAGCTCTAATATCCTGCCTCTGTGCGGAATCTTTGAATAAAACTCATTATTTTATAAAGTGAATCATTTGCCCCTAATTGATTTTATTTTGAAATCCAAATGTCCATATTTTGGAATTACCTGTAGCAGGGGGCACCTTCCTTTCTGATATTGGCTTAATCTATAGGATAGAAAAGACAAAAACACAAAACTCAGATCTAATTTGGCTCTACCTTCTGTTCCCAGGTATTAGCATGACCTCCAGGATGAAATATGGAAAGTCCCACCATGTTGCCCAACCCATGGAGAATGACGCGCCAGCCTGGAAAGGAGATCTGTGGTCAGATCCCTTCCCTCACGTGTATTATCTATGTGATGCTGGACAAGTCACAGGCCTTCCATGGTCCTCATCTGTAAAATAAGGGAACTGGACAAAAGTAACTGAGTTTGTTCTATAAGATTTTGGGGAAGATGCGGCATTGACTTTCTTGGTAAAAGAATCAGAGTAAGAAAAGAAAATGTGACAAGTCATCCCCAATTGAAAAACAGTCAAAGGATATGAATAGGCAGTTTTCAGAGGAAGAAATTAAAAATATCTACAGTCATATGAAGAAATGTTCTAAATCACTATTGATTAGAGAGATGCAAATCAAAACAGCTCTGAGGTACCACATCACACCTATCAGATTGGCAAACATCACAAAACAGGAAGATGATAAATGCTGGAGAGGATGTGGGACAGTTGGAACACTAATTCATTGTTGGTGGAGCTGTGAGCTGATCAACCCATTCTGGGGCTCTAAAGGCTACAAAAATATGTATACCCTTTGACCCAGCAATATCACTTCTAGGATGGTATCCCTAAGAGATCATAAAAATGGGAAAGGGTCCCACATGTACAACAATATTTATAGCAGCACTCTGTGGTGGCCAAAAACTGGAAATCAAGGGGATGCCCATCAATTGGGGAATGACTGAATAAATTATGGTATATGAATGTAATGGAATACTATTGTGCTATAAGAAATGATGAACAGGAAGACTTCAGAGAGCCCTGGAAAGACTCATATGAAAACAAAGGACAACAACCAGCTCTAATTGTTAGGAAGCCTTCTCTGACATCAAGACTGAATGAGTCTTTGAAATCTCCCACCCTCACTTGGTGTTCTGCCCTGCAGGCCTGACCAGAACATCACTAATTCTGTTCCTTCATTTCCCACCTCTGTGCCAGGATTTCTGTCTCTGTGGTTTAGTGGGCAGTGGCGGGTAGAGAAGGAAAGTCGTTGTATTTAGAATTAGAGGATTTGTGTTTGCATCCTGAGTCTGACAGTTACTACTCCCTGTGACTTTGCTGTTGTCACTGTTCAGCCATTTTACTTGTGCCTGACTCTACATGACCCCATTTGGGGTTTTCTTGGCATGGATTCTGGACTTGCCTTCGCCTTCTCCAACTCATTTTGCAGATAAAGAACTGAGGCAAACAGGTTCAAAGGGACTTGCCCAGGGTCACACAGCTAGTAGATGGCTGAGCCTGGGTTTGACCTCTTGATGATGAGTCTTCCTAATTGCAAGCCCACTGCTCTCTGCACCTTGACGCCCTACCTGAGAATGGGGGAATCACACAACCACTCTGGGCTTCATTTTCCTCACTTACAAAATGAGGGGTTGGACATAATGACCTTTCCAATCCCTCTCCCTAAATCTTTGACCCCAAGAGCTCTCTAGGGATGTTCCAAGTGATGTCCCAACAGTCTTCAATGACATTCCCCACTCCTTTATCTTCTTGACACTGACTGCTCAAAGAGCTGGAGGCCCCTTTGTTGATCACTCCCAGGAAGGTTGACCATTTTTTTTCATGCCACATTGAGTCTCTCTAGTCCACAACTATTGACCATTCCCATTTTGGCCCATTCCATCACCAACTCAGTCTGAGTTCTGGAAGAGTCAACCTGCCATTTCAATTACTCTCTAATCTCATCGCTATGTCATAAAATACAAGAGTTGGAAGGGGTCACATATTTCATGGCATCTTTCCTGAACAAGGTCAAGAACACATCCCTGGTAAGAGATTTTCTGTCCTGTGCTTGAAGGGCTCTAAGGAAGCATTTCCCCAGGCCCTCTGTGGCCCCTCACTGCTTTCTGATTGAGGGAAGAGGGGCAGTGGAGACCTCCTCCCAGTCCTCCCATTGGAGCAGTCAGCTCTTCATTTTCCAGTTCACTGCATCTTCTAAGACTCCTCATGTTTCCACACAGGGGAGCTTCTTTCAACTCCTTTTCTTATGAATTGTATGTCTCCTAAAATACAGTATGTCACGAACTGTCTGGTCTTTCTTCATAACCCAGGATTTATTGCAACACCTGGAACATAGTAGATGTTTATTAAATGTTTGTTCACTGACTGACTTGAATATATAAAATCCTTGTGAGTAAATATTATTTTGTTTTTTGTTCTCCTATCACTCATAACTAGCACAGTGCCAGGTATACAGTCAGGATTTAATAAATATTTGTTGATATATTGATTTCAGACAATTCAAATTTTTAAGTTTTTTTTTTATTTTGTAATGTTTAACAATCACTGCCATACAATTGTGATTTTATCCCCCCCACCTACCCCCCTCTACCCCCCTCCATCCCCACGACTGCATACAATTCTGTATAGATTCTACATATACTTTCCTATTGAGTATATTTTCACTATAGTCATGCTATGTAGTCAGACTAAGATAAATGAAAGAAATCGTATAACAAATCAGAACATGATACACAAATACATACACATACACAAACATGATCTGCTACATTATGTGAGTGACTTCCATATTTCTCTCTCTGAGTGTGGCAGGCATTTTGCCTTGAGATCCTCCATTGGGATTTTTTTTTTTTTTTGGTAAGAAGTTCTTGTGTTATTACAAAAATCTAAGTCTACCAGAAAAAACTCTCACACACTGTGGTTGTTGCTGTGCATAAAGTTCTCCTGGTTCTGCTCCTTTCACTCAGCATCAGGTCATATAAGTCCTTCCAGGCCTCTCTGAAGTCTTCTTGTTCATCATTTCTTATGGCACAATAGTACTCCATTACATTCATATACCATAATTTATTCAGCCATTCCCCAACTGATGGACATCCCCTTGACTTCCAGTTTTTGGCAACTACATAGAGTGCTGCTATAAAGATTTTTGTACATGTGGGACCCTTTCCCATTTTTATGATCTCTTGGGGATATAGTCCTAGTAGCGATATTGCTGGGTCAAAGGGTATGCACATTTTTGTAGCCCTTTGGGCATAGTTCCAAACTGCTCTCCAGAATGGTTGGATGCGCTCGCAGCTCCACCAACAATGAATTAGTGTTCCAACTCTCCCACATCCTCTCCAGCATTTATCATTTTCTTGTTCTGTCATGTTTGCCAATCTTATAGGTGTGATATGGTACCTCAGAGTTGTTTTGATTTGCATCTCTCTAACCAATAGTGATTTAGAGCATTTTTTCATATGATTATAGATAGCCTTAACCTCTTCCTCTGAAAATTGCCTGTTCATATCCTTTGACCATTTATCAATTGGGGAATGACTTGTATGATTATACATTTGGATCAGTTCTCTATATATTCTAGAAATGAGGCCTTTATCCCCGAGCTTAGCTGTAAAAATTCTTTCCCAATTTACTACATCCCTCCGGATTTTGGTTGCATTGGGTTTGGTTGTGCAAAAACTTCTCAGTTTAATGTAATCAAAGTTATCCATTTTGCATTTCATAATGCATTCTATCTCTCCTTTAGTAAAGAATTCTTCCCTTCTCCATAGATCTGATAAATACACTATTCCTTGCTTCTCCAGTTTATTCATGGTATCAATCTTTATACCTAAATCATGTACCCATTTGGACTTTATTCTTGTGTACGGTGTGAGGTATGGGTCTATGCCTAATTTCCGCCATACTGTTATCCAGTTTTCCCAGCAATTTTTGTCAAACAATGAGTTCTTATCCCAGAAGCTGGGGTCCTTGGGTTTATCAAACAGAAGGTTGCTATATTCCTTGCCTACTGCATCTTGAGTGCCAAGTCTATTCCACTTGTCTACTTCTCTGTTTCTTAGCCAAAACCAAGTGGTTTTGATAATTGCTGCTTTATAGTACAGTTTGAGGTCTGGTAGCGCTAGGCCACCTTCCCAAGCATTTCTTTTCATTAGTCCCTTTGATATTCTGGACCTTTTGTTTTTCCAAATGAATTTTGATATTATTTTGTCCAGCTCTAGAAAGTAATTGTCTGATAGTTTAATTGGTATGGCACTAAATAAGTATATTAATTTGGGTAGAATTGTCATTTTTATTATATTAGCACGGCCTATCCATGAGCAACTAATGTTTTTCCACTTACTTAAATCTGACTTTATTTGTGCAAAAAGTGTCTTGTAATTGTGTTCATATAATCCCTGGGTTTGTTTTGGCAGGTAGACTCCTAAGTATTTTATACTGTCTACCCTAACTTTAAATGGGATTTCTCTTTCTATCTCTTGCTGTTGGACTTTGTTGCTAATATATAGGAATGCAGAAGATTTGTGTGGGTTTATTTTGTACCCTGCAACTTTGCCAAAGTTGTTTATTAATTCTAGTAATTTTTTACTTGAATCTCTGGGATTCTCTAGGTAAATCATCATATCATCTGCAAAGAGTGATAACTTAGTTTCTTCTTTGGCTATTTTAATTCCTTGGATATCTTTTTCTTGTCTAATTGCTACAGCTAACATTTCTAGTACCATATTAAATAATAGTGGTGATAATGGACAACCTTGTTTCACCCCTGATCTTATTGGGAATGCATCTAGCTTATCCCCATTGCATATAATGCTTGCTGAAGGTTTTAGATAGATACTGCGTATTATTTTATGGAAAGTTCCCTTTATTCCTACATTCTCCAATGTTTTTAGTAGGAATGGATGTTGTATTTTGTCAAAAGCTTTTTCTGCATCTATTGAGATAATCATGTGGTTTTTGTTAGCTTTGTTGTTGATGTGATCGATAATGCTAATAGTTTTCCTAATATTGAACCAGCCCTGTAGTCCTGGTATGAATCCTACCTGATCATAATGTATTAATCTCGTGATAAGATGCTGTATTCGTTTTGCTAGAATCTTATTTAAAATTTTTGCATCTATATTCATTAGGGAAATTGGTCTATCATTTTCTTTCTCTGTTTTGTCTCTTCCTGGTTTGGGTATCAAAACCATATTTGTATCATAGAAAGAATTTGGGAGGACTCCTTCTTCCCCAATTTTCAAAAGTAGTCTATGTAATATTGGAATTAACTGTTCTTTAATTGTTTGATAGAATTCACTTGTGAATCCATCTGGCCCTGGAGATTTCTTCCTAGGGAGTTCATTGATGGCTTGTTCAATTTCTTTTTCTGAGATGGGGTTGTTTAAGTATTCAACTTCCTCTTCTGTTAATCTGGGCAATTTGTATTTTTTAAAATATTCATCCATCTCGTTTAGATTATCGAATTTGTGGGCATAAAGTTGGGCAAAGTAGTTTCTAATTATTGTTTTAATTTCCTCCTCATTGGAGGTGAGTTCACCCCTTTCATTTTTAATATTAGTAATTTGGTTTTCTTCTTTCTTTTTTTTAATCAGATTGACCAAAGTTTTATCAATTTTATTGGTTTTTTCATAAAATCAACTATTGGTTTTATTTATTAATTCAATAGTTGTCTTAATTTCAATTTTATTAATCTCTCCTTTGGTTTTCAGTATTTCTAATTTGGTATTTACTTGGGGATTTTCAATTTGTTCTTTTTCTAGCTTTTTCCACTGCAAGCCTAAGTCATTGATCTCCTCTTTCTCTATTTTATTTATGTAGGCATTCAGAGATATAAAACTTCCCCTAATAACTGCTTTTGCAGTATCCCATAAATTTTGGTATGTTGTCTCACTATTGTCATTCTCTCGAATGAAATTGTTGATTGTTTCTATGATTTCTTCTTTAACCCAACCCTTCTTTAGCATTAGATTATTTAGTTTCCAATTGATTTTTGGTTTCTCTTTCCATGGCCTTTTATTACATATAATTTTTAATGCATTATGATCTGAAAAGGATGCATTGATTATCTCTACCTTTCTGCACTGGATTGTGAGATTTTCATGTCCTAGTACATGGTCAATTTTTGTAAATGTTCCTTGTACCGCTGAGAAAAAAGTATATTCCTTTCTATTCCCATTTAATTTTGTCCAAAGATCTATCATATCTACCTTATCCAGAGTTTTATTTACCTCCTTAACCTCTTTCTTGTTTATTTTGAGGTTGGATTTATCGAGTTCAGAGAGGGGGAGGTTGAGGTCCCCCACTAGTATAGTTTTGCTATCAATTTCTTCCTTCAACTCCCCCAATCTCTCCTCTAAGTATCTGGATGCTATACCACTTGGAGCATACATGTTTAGTAATGATATTGCTTCATTGTCTATGGTGCCTTTTAGCAGGATATAGTTTCCATCCCTATCCCTTTTGATTAGATCTATTTCCGCTTTTGCTTTGTCTGAGATTAGGATTGCTACTCCTGCCTTTCTTACATGAGCTGAAGCACAATATATTCTGCTCCATCCTTTGACCTTTATCCTATGTGTATCCCCCCGTTTCAAATGTGTTTCTTGTAAGCAGCATATTGTTGGATTATGGCTTTTAATCCATTCTGCTGTCCGTCTCCGTTTTATGGGAGAGTTCATTCCATTCACATTCACAGTTATGATTACAATCTGTGTATTTCCCTCCAACCTCTTTCCCACCATTTGTGCTTTTAGCTCTCCCGTCTCCCTTCCCCTCCTCAATCGTATTCACTTTTCTCCCCCTCCTCCTGCAGCCTTCCCCTCCTTCTTTTGACCCCCCTCCCTTTTACTTCCCTTTACTCTTATTGCTTCTTTCCTCCCTTTTAGCCACCCTCCCCTTTCTTCCCCCTTCCCCTCCTACTACCTATAGAGCTAGTTAGGCTTATCTACTTAAGATTATTGTTCCCTCCTTTGAACAAATCTCAAACAATGCTCATCTCCCTCCCCTCCTTCCCTCTACTATAGTTTTGTACTTCTTCCTGTGATATAATTTGCCATTTTCTGCTTCCCCCTTTCCACACCTCCTATTACAATCCCTTCTCATACTTAAATCATATTTTTGACATGACATCATTTACTTTATGCCCGTTCCCTCTACATATATCCCTTTTATCATAATAGCTGCACAGTTCTCAAGATTAACAGCTATCTTCTTCCCTTATAGGGAGGTAAATAGTTTGCCCTAATTGAGGAGCAAGTTTTTGTTTTTGTTTTTTCCCCTTTGTTTACCTTTTTATGATTCTCTGGAGACCTGCATTTGAAGATCAAATTGTTTATTGAGTTCTGGTGTTTTGGTCAGGAAGCTCTGGAAATCCCTTATTTCGTTGAATGACTTTCTCCTTGCCTGAAATGTTATGCCGAACTTTGCTGGGTAGTTGATCCTTGGTTGAAGTCCCAACTCCTTTGCCTTATGGAATATTGGGTTCCAATTCTTTCGATCTTTTAATGTAGAAACTGCAAGGTCCTGTGTGATCCTGACTGTGTGTCCTTGATATTCGAATTGTTTCTTTCTGGCTGCTTGTAGTATTTTCTCCTTCTCTTGATAGCTCTGGAATTTGGCAACTATATTTCTTGGGGTTTTGAGTTTGGGATCCCTTTCGGGAGGGGAACGGTGGATTCTTTCGATGACTATTTTGCCCTCTGAGTCTAGTACTTCTGGACAGTTTTCCTTGATGATTTCCTGGAAGATATTGTCCAGACTCTTCTTCATCATGGGTTTCTGGCAGGCCAATAATTCTTAGATTTTCTCTCCTGGATCTATTTTCCAGGTCAGTTGTTTTTCCAATTAAATATTTTACATTTTCTTCTATCTTTTCATTCTTTAGATTTTGTTTGACTGATTCTTGTTGCCTCATTGAGTCATTAGTTTCTACTTGCCCAATTCTAATCTTCATCATAGTGTTTTCTTCAGTTGGCTTTTCCATCTCCTTTTCCATCTGACCAATTTTTCCCTTTAAGGAGCTATTTTCTCCATTTAATTTTTGTACTTCTTTTTCCATTCGACCAATTTTCCCAGTTAGGTTTTGGGCTTCCTTTTCCATCTGATCAATTTTCGCAATTAGGTTTTGGGTTTCCTTTTCCATTTGATTAACTCTTCCTTTTAGGGAATTATTCTCTCCAGTTAATTTTTGAACTTCCTTTTCCATTTCTTCAATTTTCTTTTTCAGGGTGATGTTCTCATCAGTGAATTCTTTTTTTATAGTTTTAAAATCATTGGCCAGTTTTTCTTTTATATCCTTCTTCAGACGTTCCAGGTAATCTAGTTGTGCTTGCGAGAAATTCATAGTCCCATCTGAGGTTTCAGATGGAAGTACAGTCTCAGCTCTAACCTCTTTGGTGTTTGTGTTTTGGTCCTTATCCCCATAGAAAGATTCTATGGTTTTTTCACTTTTCGTCTGCTTTTTCCGATTCATGATGTTGGCTGAGTGTTGTAGCTTTTGGTTCTTTCAGTCAGAAGGTACAGATCTTTAAGTTGAGCTGATGTGTGTCTAGGCTAAAAGCAGGCTTTTGTTTTTTGTTTCCCAGATCAACCCTGGGGTTAGCTTGTTAGGTATGTGGGAGGGGTGGTCTGTTCTCAGGATATCTCCTCAGCTGACTTGAGGCAAAGGCAAGGTCAGGGGATGATGATCCCAGCTTCCCTATTGTCTTCCCTTTTCCCCTGGAGGGCTGGGGCATGCCTAGAAGCTAACACGTGTTCCCGCCCCTCCTTGGGCTCGTCTCCCGGCTCTGAGGCTTGCCTGGGTCTCAGTGCGAATTTTCTCTGCCCTGGGTCGTCTGTCCCTCCAGCCGTCTCCGCTACCATAGGAAGAATCCCCCTTTGCCACTTTTCCAGCCTCTGGTGTTATGAGACCACCTGCCCCCTTCTGCTGTTCCTGCTGATCCAGGATTAATCTGGGGAAGAATTTTATGGTTCCCTCACGGTCATCAGGGGGGAGGAGAGAGCACTTACTGATCACTCTGCCATCCCAGTTCCTGGAAGTTCAAGTAGTGACCCACCGAAGTCCGTCTTCAGGCTGAAGATTTCAAGGGCTGCTGCGCTGATGTCTGGCACTCAGCGGCTCTCACCGGCTCGGCCTGGCTTATCTCCTGCTCCGCTGGTCTCGCCCACCACTCTCGGGCTCCTCTGGTCCCCTCCGCCCTGCCGCACTGACCGCACTGCGCTGTGCGCCGGGGTCTTACCCCCGCGGAACAGATCCCTCCCGTGGACCCTCCGGTCCAGCCTGGGCTCCGAATCCGTCAAAGTCCGTCACCCACTGGATTCTACACCTCCAAAGTCTGGTCAGACTCTCCCCCCAGAGATATCCAGAGGAGTTTTTCCAGGAGCTTAGGTGAGTCGTTGCTTTCACTCCGCCATCTTGGCTCCGCCCCCGCTTAAGTTTTTCTTGGCACAAATAATATATCTGTGCAGCTGAGACTTTTATCCATTTCTCCTAGTTTTGCCCAATGCCCTTCCACCTGAGGGTCCATCACAAGTCCCACGCTGCCTGCATACTGTCCCAAACCCTCCTTCTCTGGAGTAATATTAACATCAACCATCATAATATTCATATGTCACTGTGGTTTCCAAAACACTTCCTGTCTACTTTTTGGACAAGGCATCCCAAAAGCCTTGGTGTAGTATTATGCTTCAATAAGCTTATAACCTGGCACAACTGGGTAGTTCAGTGGATAGAGTGCCAGACCTGGAGGCAAGAAGATTCATCTTCAGGAGTTCAAATCAGGCTTCAGACACTGCTTGCATGATCCTGGCCAAGTCACTTCCCCCTGTTTGCTTCACTTTCCTCATCTATAAAGTGAGCTGGAGAAGGAAATGTCAAACCACTTCAATAACTTTGCCACGAAAACCCTAAATGACATCAGGAAGAGTCAAACACAACTGAAATGACTGAACAACAATGAAGTCGTAGGGAATTGTCATGAAGATTCTGATATGACTGAACAACACACATTTATAACCCAACTACAATGTTGGGAACACTTTGAACTAACTCATTTCATCACCGTGATAACTCAATGAGTTAAGTGTTCATACTCTCTCTAGGTTACAAAAGATACTTGTATGGGATAGCCTCTAGTCCTCTCACTATCATGGTTTACTACCTAGGAGCCTGAAGTCTGATCCCAAGATGCTGCAGCACTGCCACAGGAACCATCTATGTGCCATTACCAGCAAGCTTCCCAGCAGCTTCTGATCACTCCAGTTCAAACTTGGGGACATCGATTGCTATGATGGCTAAGAAAGGCAAATTTTTTGTCTGCTACACACACACACACACACACACACACACACACACACACACACACACACACACACACACACATACACACACACACACATACATTTGCCCTCCCCGTTTACAAGAACTGAGGTGTGCTTTCTTGCTTTTCCCTCTTAAAGGTCTAGTAGTGTGCAAGGAGAGATAAAGGCTTCTAAGTCAATCAACATTCCCTCTTAACACATCTGCTCTCAAGATAAGAAATCCCCTCCCCTCCACAAACACAGTGATTTTTTAGCCAGGCATTCTACCTAAGCAGCAATGCAGGCTCCCTGGAGACATCATTTCTTTTCCCATCCCGCATGCTACAGATTTCTCAGATTAGCCCAGAAAGGATGAAAAGCTTCAGCTTCAGAACAAAGGCATGACGTCTGCCACTGCTCTCCTTTCCCTCCAGTCCTCACATCCTGTCTTCTATTGCTGCTGAACACATGGCTGGTCCTCTTACTGATTGTGCTTGTGGCCTTCCCCTTGGGTACAGTGCAGCATCACTGTTACAGGTCATGCTTCGTCCTTTCCATGGCTCTAAGCTCCCAGAAGAAAACAGGGCATCCCTGAGCTCCGCCAGTCACCTGTGCATTTGGATTAGAAAGCTGGAAACAGGAGCAGAAACCTTTGGATAGAAATGCAAAGATGGGATTTGTGAGACACCGTGATGAGGCCATGTTGCCAAAGAATCAACCAACCGTCATTTATTTAGCCTTATCATGTGCCAGGGACTGGAGATTCACATTAATACATGAGTTCATGTCTGTCTTAAAAACTTCCTGATCCAGGGATCTCAGGAATCTTTGTTGATTCCTCTCAGAAGGGAAGAAGAAAGGGAGGAAATAAGCCTTTATATGGTTCCTACTTTGTGTGAGGCACTGTGCTAAACACTCTGCTCATATTATCTCATTTGTTCCTCACAGCCTGATGAGGTAGAATTGTTACTCCTTCCATTAAGGAAACTGAGACAGAGATTAAATGAGCTACTCAAGGTCATATAGCTAGGAAGTGTCTGAAGCTAGATACAAGCTCAAATCTTCCTGACTTGAGGTTAAGCATTTGTCTGCTAAAATGCCAGTTTAAGGAAAAGGTCTACCCAGGTCATGTCTTCATTTCTCCCTGGGCTCTCCTCCTGCCTCTCTGAATTCTCTCTCCCATGCTCCTTCATGGCTAATTCCTCCTCTCACCCCTCACTTTTCAACTTCCTCTTATGCACTGTCTTCCATCATCTGAATATGAGGCCAGAGACAGTCTTTTCCTTTCTGCTTGTGTTTATGTTCCAGAACTTAGCACAGTGCCTGGTGCACAATAAGAATTTAATAAATGATTGTTGACTTCTGAGCTGACAGGGGGATGAGACGTCACCTTCTCTTTACTTTTCAGATGAAGAAACTGAAGCCGAGAATTTCAGCGACTGAGCCAAAGATCCACATGCTGTGAGGTGTCGAGCCTATCAATAGGCCATGGATGGCCCATCTTGACTTAGAAAGGCCCTGCTCTCAGTGTCTCCACTTGAACAGGCAGTATTTAGTTCTAAGATTCCAATGCTAAGGACTTTGAAAACAAACTAAATAAAAAAGCCAGTTCCAGCTCTGATGGGCACACAGCACCCGTTCTGTGCATAGAATGGCACAAGACAGCCGGGTTTAATTATCCCTCCACGTGTCAGGACATTCTGTCCAGAAGGAAACTGCAAAAGAAGCCTCTGCTAGAACAATCCTCCCTGAAGGTGTGCCCAGAGCAACATGCTCTGTGTTTTCTACCCTGACAAATAAGACCTATTTTTTAACCTTGCACAGCACAAACTTCATTAAAACCCTGTTTCTAACTTCATCGTGACTACATTTTTTTTTTATTGTGAACATTAGCTGTGCTCAAAGGGCAATTTAAGAAAGGGTTTACGGGGAAGAGGAAGAGCTGTTGGCCTGAATGATATTCTAACATTCATTTTTTCAAGGTTGGAGATCACCATAGGCAAATGACCACTGTGAACTAACTGGAGATAGCGTGTTTCCAGCTCACTCCTGTAAACACAGGATTTCAGAGGACTCTCTCCCCAGAGGTCGTCACTAACCCCAAGAGGGCAATTCTGTGATTCAGGATGAAACTTAGAGGGGGAAACCATAGGCAACCCCCAAACTCAGACCAGAATTAAGGAAGTGATTGGGACCCAACAGCAACATCTGTGGAAAAATCACCCTGAGCCTCTCACATTTTCTTTTCTGCTATTAACCAAATATTTCTCAGTAATGTTCCCACTTCCTATGGCCTATTTATCATCATTCAGAACCCTATTTATCATATCCTCCTTCCACTTGTTGTTACAGACCACTAATTCTAGATTACCAGCCTATGTCACCAATGAATGCATAGGCTTATGGTCAACTCTGCTTCATCCCAGAGAACTGTAATCCCAGGCAGTTTCTGGGCATCTGATCTAGGAAGGAATGAGGAGACTTGATGTGAGGAAGACCTCATTAACTGGTGACCCCTGGGTAAGACAACTCCCCTCTCCAAGTCTCAACTTCCTTATTTATAAAGGAGAATAATGACAACACCTATTTCCCAGGGTTTTTGTGAGAATAAAATGAGATAATGTGTAAAGCTTTTGGCAGTGGTAAAGCACCATGGAAATCTTCATTAAGACCGTTGTTGTTACACACTATGAAGCAGTCACCAATCCAAGGTCATGACTCCTTTGGGGGGACACGTGGACAGAAGCTGTAGCTACAAGAGTATATCACATATGTCTCTACCACTGAGTACAACTTCATTTTACATATGAGGAAACTGAGGCCCAGAGAGGTTAAGTGATTTGTCCACCATTGTATAAATAGTAAGTATAAAAGGCAGGATTTAAACCTATGTCTTCTTTAATTCAAGAGCTTTACTTCATCCACTCTGCCAAGCTGCCTCTCATCTAGATGGCCCCTTTCCACACAGCTTTGGACATCACTTCTGTGATACTGGGAAGGGAAGAGGGCTCTTTTTTTCTTTTTGTAAATTCCATGAGGTTGCTTTTTTTCTCATTTTCACACCTTAAGTCATCCTCCTATACCATCACTACTCCTTCCTATTAGCTTCTGTTCATGAATGTTCTTTATGGAGTCCCATATACCACCGTATTAATGGCATCATGGCCTAGAAGTCACCCCACTGAAGTGCTCTCACTGGCCTGTCCTACAACACTCAAAAGGCTGTGAGAAAGATGCTGATGATAAACTCCAGGTCAGTCCTGTGAGGACCAATCTAACTTCATCTAAAAGGTTCATTAGCAGATTGCTGACTGAAACATTTTTCAAATGCCTACTCTGTGCCAGCACTGTGATAGTAGCTGGGTATACAGATTTTAAAGAAAAATGCCTATCACGGAATGTAGAAATCTATCTTACCCTACAGGAAAATAGAAAGGAAGGGGATAAGAGAAGGGGGTGTGATAGATGGGAGGGCAGAATGGAGGAAGGGGCAATCAGAATGCATCCTTTCTTGGCATGGGAGGAGGGGAGAAATGAGGAGAAAGTTTGGCATTCAAAATCTTGTGGAAGTGAATGTTGAAAACTAAAAATAAATAAGTTAATAATAATTAAAAACAAAAAATTTCAAAAAATTCACCTAGAACAGAAAAATTAAATTTTAAAAATAAATGAAAAATATGCCTACCCTCAAAGGGTTTATATTCTGCTGGCTGCTGATTCAACAGATTTTCATCCAGGACAACTCATGAAGGCCAAGAGGGATATATTAAGGGGTTGTAACTGCCATTAACAGAGGGAGTAGCATACATGAAGACCTTGAAAACAGATTCCTGACCTTGGAGCTGGGAGAGAATTAAATTCATACTTCTCCCTCTCCCCACCCCATACACTTGGCCTTTCTGAACCTCTGTGTTCCTACCTATGAAAGTGGGACAACGATGTTTCAATAACCTACCTGCCTGGATTGTGGAAAGGAAGGTGATATGCAAATTGTAAAAGTCTGCCTAAGTGAGGGGGTTTTATTAGTACTGACAACATAAATGCATTCATATTCTACTAGGTAAAAGGTCTCAAGCTAGGTACCCTGCAGAATACGTCAGAAGCAATCATTGCCTTATATGTGTATCCATTCTCAAAAATAAAAATCTATAGCATCCTATCGAATAGAAGGGGAGTACATTGGTTCCTATAAAGAAAGTGCCATTCCAACCCAGTTAAATGATCTGCAATTTCATTTTGGAATGGAGAACAGAGCAGGTTGATTGGGAACCCCCCTCATCTCCTTCTCCCATCAAAAATACATTGCTAGACATAAAAATACATATGTTTGTATATAGATTTTGATTGAATATACACCTTCCTTGCTAATGCATTCTCCCCTGATTAAGAAACTCCTTGTGAGCCTAAGATCATGAAAACAATTTTCTCTGCCTAATTTCTTCATCACATACATGCACACACTTCTTTGCAGGGTGGGGGCTGAGGGGACAGCTCTGAAATAATAAACAAGCTGCCAACAGAAGCTCTTCAGGGGCCTTAAGAATACCAATTAACTTAACAGATGGAGGCAGAGTGATCTGGTACTACAGTTTCTAATTAAAGCTCCTTTCTTTCTCCACAACTCAATTCTTCCATTGCTGAACGTGCTTCCCATGAACAATGGACCAGCGAAAATACCCGAAACTTGAAGGGAAAGGAAAAGTTGAAGGGATGAAAGACAAGGAAACCACCTCCAGTTGCTTGGGATGGCATCAGTCCTCAGCATTATCTGCCCCTGGTCTGCCTGCCCACTTTCCCATGGGCAGTCTCAGCTTTCTTTCTCTCTGTTTGGAAGCATACCATTATGAAACTGAAAGAAACTTAGAAACCTTTAATACAAACACCTCACTCGTAGACTAGAAAACCACAGTAGACAGAGGGTCTTGTTAGAATGGACCACTACGTTATGCCAGAGAGCATAGAGCCCAGAGTCTGGAGGCAAAAAGATGAGTTCAAATTCTGCCTCAGACACTTACTAGCTGCATGACCCTGGACAAGTCATTTCATCTCTGTCTGCCTCAGTTTACTCATCTAAAAGTAAGGGCAATAATAGAACCTGTTTCCCAGGGTTGCTAGCATTAAATGAGACAATATTAGTAAAAGTGCCTTGAAAACCTTTAAGAGCCAGATAAATATTGTTACCAACATTATTGTTACCCACTGTAACAAAGCTATGTATTGCATTTATCCCTTGTTGCCAAAGACCACGCCATCAGAGAAACGATGACATGACTTGCCCTTGACTTTGTTTTGAGTGAGGGAGGGTTGTGCAAGGTCACATGCCTCACTTCTCCTCTGGAGCCATGTTTGAAATTTGAAAGCATATATCCACATAAATAGATAAGATCCCTCTCCATAACATGGCAAGTGCTAGAGTGGAATTTTTCAGGAACACAAGAGAAAACCCTTCTCGTTGGAAGGCCCAGCAAACACTGGTTTTCATGTCTTCTGTCTCGACCTTGGGTACCATATTTTAAAATGAGACTATGGGAAAAGGTGAAGCCTGAGGGCCCTTTCAACTTGGAGAAGCTACAATATCAGCTTCTTTGATAATTTGAGAATTTATGTGTTAGGAAGCAATAATGACAGCAGGCATGTGTATAACACTTCAAAGGTAGCAAAAAATTTTATAGAGACTGTCTCATTTGAGCCTTATAGCACCCCTGTATGGTAGATATTACAAATACTGTTGTGCTCCATTTTAAAGGTGAGAAAAAATGAGGCTTGAAGACTTGACTTGACTTTGGATAAGGCTAATACAGAGGTGGAAATCTGTAGCCTTGAGGCCAAATGGGCCACACTTGAGGTCCTAGAGGGCCATATGTGGCTTTGAGGCCGCAGGGTCCCCACCTCTTGCTCTAATAAGTATCAGAGGCAGAGGTAGCCTTCCAAAGGACAGTGAAACTCTGAAACTCAGGAAAGTTGTGTGGTGAACAGGCCCCTCTCTTCACTGTTCTTTCTTCTCCTGATTTAGAGGTAAAAATACAAATGAACAAAGAGAAGAAAATTCTGCAGTCAGTAATAGGCTATCTCTAAAAGCACTGGCTTTCCCCTCCCTGGAGAGCTTCAAGCAAAAGCTACCTGACCCCTTATCAGGGATTTGTCTGAAAGATTCTGTGAGGAACACAGTGGCTTTAAAAAGGGCAAAGCCCTGACTAGGTCCTAACTTTGGATCCTCACAGCAATACTAGATGGTTTCCAGATGAGGAGACGTTGCCTCACCCGAGAAGGATTGGGTTCAAAGACAATGTAAATTGAATGATGCCCACTAAAGATGATGCACATTTACAGATGGCTCTGTAGGGGAGGGTAGTGATCATCATGTGACCCTGGTCCTGGGGATTCAATGAATCCTATTTTGTTACAATAATTGGCTCATTTTTGAAGCCTGGGAAGATTCAGTGACCCCAAGTCTATGTGTGCCCCTTTTCTGCCCCTTTATAGAGGTATATATCAGCAGACAGTAGCATAATCATGATTATTCATAACCCTCAGTTAGGAAAACCCCTAACCTGCTACAAAGGGTTTTCTCACTGGCCTCATCTAAATTTGTGTTCATCTCTCACTAGCCTCTGGGAATCTTCATTTCTGAGACAAAACTCAGGATTCAGTGAACACCTAGGCAAGAAAAAAAACGGGATAAGAGTATATTGATGAGTGTCTGTTAGGGAACACCCACAGGGAGGGGAAGTTAGGAAAAGAACAGACCTCTTCTTTTATCTTCTGGCAGGCTTTGGAGAGGTGTGTTTCAACAGATAGCTCTGCCCAGACCTGTACTTGAGCCTGCAAGAGCTAATTGTATTGACACCTTGGAAGTCAATCAACACTGCAAATCAGCCCTTGATCTTGTGTTTTCTTGACTGCTTTGACTTAAAAAAGTGAAGAGGAAAATGATAATAACTCATATTAAACTGAAAAGCCTGTCATGTGATTTGGGAAAGTAGATTGTTAAACACTTACCAGCACATCCCTATTTCAGCTTGAGTCTAATGATCAGAGCTACTAGAGGCCAGGGCTGGAATTTCCACTTCAACCTAGACTTCTTCTCATTTTAAGAAAAGCATCTATTTATCTTCCCAGGCTACTTCTAATGCCACAGATGGATAAGTGATGCTCACCTTCTTCCCTTTTGAAGCATCTCCTCAGCTGTAGAGAGACTAAACAATGCATCCCTGTGTGACATTCAAGAAAAAGTTAGTAATGTATCAGTATTTGGAAGGGAAATATTTTCTACCTAAATGCAAGGAGCGAGTACTGGAAATTGTTCATATGTAACACAGGAATTTAGAACTAGGGAACTGAGGGGAGAAGGACTTAGGTGGCATCTGTTAAAGCTCAGTCATTTAAAGATGGATAAATTAAGAAAGAGAGCTGCGGGATGACATGTTGAAGCAAGATTCAAAACTATGTCTTCTGACTTTTCATGCAGAGGCTCTTTCCGCTCGATGACATTGCTTCCCTCCAAGTACTCTTAAAAACAATCTGAAGTCTTCCAGAAAGCCCAAGTAGGAAGAATGATTTGGGGACCTTATTCTATGAACTGATTATAATAATTAATTCAATCCAACCATGAATTTGGAATATGGAATATTGAAGTGAGTTCCATATACATAACACTGGTCTAGACACTGGACAAGGTAACTTCCTTGTCCTCAAGGAGCCTACATCCTACCAGAAAGAAGCAACACATCCTTGGTTAAGTAAAAAGAATGAAGAAAATACATCTCCATTTTCACAGTATTGCCCATTCTTTCTCTTCCGTCAATGTGTCTGTATTTATTAACTAAGCATGGAAACTGTGACTTTTCTTCAACAAAAGCAAACTTTCCAGACCATGATAGTTCATCATCTGTAAGCTGTTTAAGTCATGAGAAGAGGGATGAATTTGGAGTCAGAAATCCTGAGTTTGAATCCTGGCCCAGAAACTTGTTACCAGGTGAAGGTGAGTGATTCCCAGCAAAACAGAGAGATGGGGCATGGGGGGATGGACTAGATGACCAGAAAGGTTCTTTCCAGATTGAAGTCTATCATTCTAGATGTTGCTTTCTCAGACCAGTGCTGGAGGACATTTCCTTAGGCAATTAAATTCTTTCCAGTTGGACTAAAAATGGTCCATCAACTATGGTGCCTGGATTTTAAATAGCTCACCTCTTTTATCTAAAACAAAACAAACAAACAAATAAAAGACAGTATTTTTTCCCCTCCAGTGTTTGCTATACTGCCTAGGGCTAGGTTAGTCCATGTGTTTGTCCAGATGCACTAAGGACACTTTTGATGGGGGAGGAGGCAGCAACTAGAGGTATTTGAATGAAAAATAACTCCCCCTCCCCATGAGCTTTACTTCCCTCCAATAGCACAGTCTGGCCATGGATGCTTCAGGGCCATTGTTGAAGTTCATTATAAATGTGTGCCAAGATTTCTCCAGCTGGTGGACAGGGAGTGCTTTGTCAATCACTCAAAGGAAAAATTCCAGCCGCCTTCAGTGACTTGTGCTTTTGCTTTGCCTTTTATGCTATTTTGCTAAGTGCTTTGTTCCTGCTGGCTGGCTCCAGCTCGAAATATGAGTTGAATTTCATCAGTCTCCAAGATATCAGCATAGAGAGAGGAAACACACTGTACCTAAAAAGAAATAGAATCCCCAGAGTCATCACCTACTCCAACCTGATGTGTTTGCAAGGACTGAGAATATCATAGCATCCTAGGCCTTCAAGGAAACTTGGGGGAGATTGGGGAGGGGAGTTAGAGATCACACAGAATCATCCTGGAGTTGCTAGAGGCTTCAGAGGTCAGCTCATCCAACTCAAACCTACAAGAGAATACTCTCTACAATATGCCAGACAAATAGTCACCCAGCCATCGTCTAAAGAAATGTCTCCTCCCTACCTCAGAGAAGATGATGCCTAGCAAAGGGAATTGTTCCCACTTTTAATGACTCCCAGGGAAGAAATTTTCAAATTGGTTTTATGCTCCATGATCCTCACTTTTGGAAATTTAGTCTGGACTTTGCCTTATCCCTCCAGCCATCACCAATGGCTAGCTTAATAGTCAAGCCAGTTTCATCTTTCTCTTTTCCTAATTGGTGCTGGAGAAGGGAAGTTTGTTCTTTCTATTAAAATACAGTTTTGTCCAATATATTTTTGTTGGCACCACCAAACATTTCCAAATAAGTGCATCCCCAATCCAGAGAGTCATTCCTTATAATGAAGAACCCAAAGAGGGAACAGGTCTGCAAAACTTACCAACACATTGAAATAAGTATGATGCTGTGTTCAGAGTTACAGACCCATAATCCCCCACCTCTGCAAAGAAGGGAAAAAGGTTTCTTCTCATTTCTTTTCTCTGGGGATCCATTTGTTCCTTATAATGTAATAATTAATTTGAGAATTTTTCAGTTGTCATTCCAATTCATCTCTATAACCATCATATACATTTTCTTCACTTTGTTTCCCTTGCTTCACATTGGTGCAAAGTGAGTCTTCCTGTGTCTCTACGAATTCATAAAATTCATTAATTCCAACATCAGACTAACATTCCATTTCTTTCTTGTATCTCAAATTATTTCACTGTTTCCTCTTCACTGGAACATAGTTTGACCATAGTTCTTTGCTGCTACTCAGAGCGTTGCCATATATAATTTGGTATAAAAGGGGCCATTCTTGAATTCCCTTTATCTCTTTGGGTGCGTGGACCAGGCTGCCATGCTCAGTATTCCAGACATCTCAGGAAGTGCAGAGGAGACAAATCCAAAGGCAAAACAGTCAATGAAAGAGACAATACATACATAGATTGGTACATAAAGGATAAATGAAGAGTGAATGGAGGACAACCTTGGAAGAGGGTGCTAACATTAATGCTAACATTAATTCTTAACCTAACAGGGTTAAGAAGGGAATTTGGCTACTAGGAAAACCCATCAATATTCAATGTCTCTGCTATGGATCTCCTAGCCAAAGTAAAGACCACATAAACACACCCACACATGCACACACACCCCCCCACGCACCCCCACCCCCACACACAAGCATTCACACCAGCACCCTCATTTGTAGGTCAGATCTTTTCAGTTAAGAATCAAGGCAGAAGGGGAAGTAGGAAAGAGTCTGAGACTTGGGAAAATGATAAAGGTTTGCCACAGTGACTGTGATAGATGCAATGAGAACTAGGAAAGAGGAAACGAATGTGATTCTGGAACAGGAGGGTTCATTGGTAAATCCATTCTGTCCTTGACAAGTGAAGATTAGATTTTCCTCATTTCCCAAAATACTATTCTCCTCTTTTTATTTTGAATCCTATGCTCCCTATGCCAGTTCTAAGGGCTTTCTTTCTCCACGAAGCTTCCTCCTCTTACTCTTATCTCCAGATTTCTTTGATTTTCCCAACTGGCCTTTCCCATTGCATGGGGCAACCAGACTTTGCCCCACCTGTTTAGATCCTGGGCAGTGGGTGCTATGCCCTTTCCTTACCCAGCCCTATAATCTGCTCCAGGTGTCAGCTAACCTAGAGATCATGTTCTGGCAATCCTCTTTTTTCTCTTTGGTCTCAAGTTCTTATTTCAAGACAATGATTTGATTGAATCAATAAAGATGACTGGAAGCTGTTCCATCTTCCTATAAATATAGTAAACCTGGAAGACATTTCTAAAAATCTTAAGAAGAATCCACAATCTAAGTATAGTCATTGTAAACCTTGTAATAACTAGGGAGGGGTGTTTTAAAGCTATTATCGAGTCAAGATTTATGAAATGCTAAAATATTCCTCAATAATTTTATACTTTTCAAGTCTCTGGGAGTTATAAATCCCTGTTTAAAATTAATCTTGATAATGAATGAAATTTTGTACAGAGAAAAATTGTTGTTGTTTTTTTTTAACAAGAAAAAATGACTCCAACATTTCATTCCTCTGGGTTTCTATTTTGTTCTTTTTTCCCCAGATCTTGGCTCAGTGTGTTATTTGTCATTTATTAAGTCAGAAGTGTTCTCTGCTTTCAAATTGCACATGTGGCCCCTTTTAAATGTTAGTGATGTGTTAATTACCAAAATTGATTAATGACAATGAAATGGTAGCATTTCCTAATCATTTCTCTAAGTTTCCTAATTATTTCTCTACGTTTCCTTAAGTGCGTTAGGCTGATGAATCCCTTGTAGCAATCAGCTCCAGCTAAAACACCGGGTGCTTGACAAAACTTTGAGAAGTTCTGAGTACAATGAAGACCAGATGAATTCTTCTCACCTTCTAAACTTCCTTATCAACATCAACGTCACCACCAGCAATAGAGTCCACTACCCCTGGTAGTCTCAGAACAGCAGTGGTCTGCTCCAAGCAGCTGGTACCAAACTCAAGAGCTGATGGTGAACATTTTAGGGTGGGCACTGACAGGTCAGAAACACCTTGTGCAGCGAAACACTTAAGCCCTGGGAGCCACAGAATTTTCATCCATAAAATGAGAGAACAGGACTGGATGATCTTAAAAAGTTCCTATACACTTAGGGCTGCGATCTTAATTAATTACAACTGACTTTTTCAAGAATGTATCATCCATTCAACAAGGTCCAGGCCTCTGTCCACCACAGCACCTCTTACGCTTCCAAATGACTGTATTTATTCGGTGTGTAATATATATTCAATATGTTTAAATACGGACCTGTGCTCTCTCCTGATAAAACCTAAGCCCTTTGAAGGCAGACACTGTCCCACTATTTTTTCTTTGCTAACTGCAATGTGCACGATACTCTTCAGGATGTAGTAGGTGCTTACTAAATGCTTGATGATTAATTGATAGTAGGTCTGATAGAGAGGAGGTTACTTGTTCCGCGTTCCCTGGGGCATGTCTCCTTTTGTGGGTGTGCCTAAGGCTCACAAAGGTGGTACTATGAGTCTTGAGCAGACCACCTGCCTCCTCACTTCCCTACGTTTGTTCCTTCCAGATTCAGTACAAACTCGCCCCTTCTGCAGGAGGCTTTTTTAGTCCTTCAAGGACCTTCCCATTTAGGGTAAGGGAACCTCTATGCTGTGCATGCCTCTTAAGTGCACTGAGAGCTTTGTGTCATCTCCCACAGTAGACTGAGGGGGAAGGTCTTTAAAGGGTATTTTTGCCTTTCTTTGTACTCTCTGAATTTACTGACTGGAACTAAGTTTTACTATTGATTGATGACTGAGTGATTAAAAGGAATTCGCTGGAATATCAAAAGGTTACCCTGATGGCAATTGTAAATTCAATTTCCTTCCAAGGGGAGCTTAGAGCTATTTCAACTTTTCCTGTACTTAAAAACTTGATTGGACTTTTTTTCATGGGATGATGGTGAAGAGAGGTCCTGTGAACACTTTGCCTCTTCTGAATTTCTGTAGGGAGAAATAGAGACTGTCTTACTCCTATCCATGGATATCTGGAACATGTGACACACATTTCTGGAAACCTAGACATGAGCTAAGTGTAAGATGGATTTAGAGATTTCTCTGGAATAAACCCCAGGGTGGAGATACAAGGCACTAAAGGAAAATATAAAATGTCCTTCTGGAATCAGAGCTCAAGACTGAACCTGATCCAGGAGAGCTCAGTCTCAGGGCTCCTGGGCTACAGGTTAGGCCTGAAATGCTTCCGTTCCTCAAATGGGCCTTGTGCTATACTTGGCTCTATTCAAGCCTCAATTCTAATAACAACCCCCCCCCCCACACACACACACACACACACACTCCCCAACTTGTGTGTTCTGCCATTTGACAACTCTCCCCCCAACCCCCATTCTCTTCTGATAGAAAGCCCAAGAAATAAGCTTTATTTACAAAGAAATGTGAGAGGCAGCTTGACTCAGTGCTGTGATTCTTAACATTTTCTATTTCTTCCCCCCCTGGGGTAGGCTGGGGAAGTTGAAGGATCACTCCCTCTGACAGATTGCTGAAGCCTAAGGGTGGAATTCTCAGAGACTCTGGTAAATTCTATGAATGCCCCTTTTTTTAGAAGCATGTGAAATGCCTGAAATTAAACACATGATCACAAAGCAAACCAATTATTCTGAAATAATTATCAGAATGTTTTAAAATAATAATAACCAAGTTCACAGACCCTAGCATAAGAATTCATGAGTAGTGGACAGAATGCTGGCCTCAAGACTAGGAAGCCCAGAGAAGCAGTGGCTTATATGACCCTGGACAAGGCCTTCTTTCTTAGCACCCAGGCCACCCTCTTCTCTGTTCCTTGTAGACATGCTTTGGCAAAAGAAACTTCCTCACGTCAGGTTCCTGTCACAAACACAATCCAAGGTCGAGCTCCTATCCTTCCTTTTCAGAAATGTTGTCCTGACTTCCACTGGTAGAGCTTGTCATCCTGGCAAAGAAACACGAGTGCCCAGCCAAAGAAAACAAAGCCAAAGGGAGCAAACTCTCTGCGGGTACGACTTTGTCCCTGTTGTCTTCCCATCACTGTCTCCTGGCACACCTGGTACAGGGACCGGTCTGGAGGCACAGCTTCACAAAGGCTTTTCCACATTTCCCATCTGGTTATAGAAGAATCCTGCACCATACATGCCTCCTAATGAACCTGGCCTGGACAGACCCTAGGTGAAGATTTGATTCTATTTGACTTGATTATTATGGTTTGGACCAAGGAAGAAGGCAAGGCCTACAGCTGCTCACCTAATCTGTTCAGGGGTGGGGAGCTGATGCTGAGTGGCAGGTACAACGATGGGGCCTTCCCTTTAATAGCTTCATCCTCTTGATATGAAAATGAGCATCTGATGCACAGCTGAAGAGTAGCCAGAGATCCTTCCCAAAATGTTCCTGATCCAAGAGGCAGCTCCTGCCTTGTCTCCCCAGGCTTTTCAGACAGCTCCTTTTGGACCAGTATTAATAAGGTCTGCCCATTCCATTTCTCCAATCGAAAATGAGGCCAGAGGGATGCAAAGATGGAATAAAGGGATGTGACAGAGATGGAGAGCCTTGTGCCGGGCAGGTGAAAGAGTGGAGGGCTTTACATTGGCAGAATGTAAAGCAGTTATACAACACAGCCATCCCTCTTTTGTCTTGCAAATAAATTGGAGAACACAACTCAGATGCTGACTGGACAGAATGGTGAAAAATCTGGTTTCCCAGAGAAACATGGTATTTAATTATTACTGTGTAAGTCTGATACAGAAAGTGGGCCTGCTAATGTTTTACATGAGTGAACAGGATGAGTTTCTTGAAGTGATAATAAATATTCTGATTCCTAAATGGAGGGAACACCGTGGTGACAGCTGAGATTTTCCACTGATCCATTTGTCTGCATCTGTCCCATGCCTAACACAATGAGAGCACAGGCTGCATAAGCTCCTTCACAAGGGACATGGGCCCTAGGGCAGCCTTGGACTGTATTTGCTGAGGAGGTTTAGGCTTTCCTTGTTTAAAAAAAAGAAAAAAAAATGAAAGCCTTACTTTTCATCAACTGGTATCATCTCTTCTACAATCCAAGCTGTTCATCAGGCTTCTACCAAGTTTCAACCTAGCTACAACAAAGGACAGCGATTACAAGCTTTGGAAGTTAGACTCTCAGAGCTATTTTGAAAGCTTTTTCTTCTTTCCTTTAGAAATAATGGATGTTTCTTACAATTTTCTGTTCTTTGTTCTTCCCCAAATGAGCAACATAACAAGGGAATGGATTTCCATGCCTAGTTAGAGGTGATTATTCATTGACATCTCCAGAAATTAGGATTTCTGTCATGAATTCTTTCTCTGTTGTGCCCTTTAAACATTTCTTCCATTTAAACACCCAAAGATCACTGGATGGCTGTGCCTGCTAATTCCAGCTTGTTTGGGTGAGGCCACAGAAACCTCAGATTTTTCCCATTGACCATCTGCATGTTTACAAGCTTTCCAACATATTTTAAAGGAGAGGTATAACTTGGCAATGGCAAACTTGCAGATGTACTATATGAAGATTAGGCCTGTAAGAGGATTAAATGTCGATTGAGCAGCTAATGTGAGAGAACAGATAGAGCCTAGTGTAAAATGAATTTTAATTGCATAAATCTGTGACTTAAATATTCTCTGCATCTTTTTCATGCTTGGCTATATTCTCTAGCATGATTTAAAGACCTCTGAGCATGGTGGACCACTTCTGGGCATCAAGCCCATAACAACCAAAATCCAAGACTTTGTCAGAGAAGATGGGGATCCTGAGGAAGTTATAATCTAACTGCTTTTTCTTTTGTTTTATTCTATGGTCAATGTTGGCACCTATGGTCTGGTCTGAGTGTGAAGAACTCCTTTGGAAAATGTCTGTGTGATCTGAAGCCCTGTGTCTGCATGTCTGCACAGGATTTGAGGCCTCCTATCTGTTTACAAGCTGATTTGTGAAAGGTCAAAAATGTTTTTTGTTTTATTTTTAAAGAGCCACCTACCCACAAAATCAGTGTTGTTGGGTTTTGTTTTGTTTTTTTTTAAACCAGATCCAACTTGGAAAAGGTTGCTCTTTCAGCCAGGTAGGTAGCATAACAAGACACATCACAGAAGTCTTAAAATTGAAAATCAGAAAAGATGAAATATCAATCCAGTAATTCAGGAATTATTTAGTGAATGATGTGAAGGGGAAGGCCAAGGAGAGACAAAGTCATGCTGGTAAAATGTCCCTGACCTAAGAGAGTTTCCCTTTTACAGTAGGGGTGCTATTACACAATCGGGTAACTCAATATACTATAGTTTTAGTAGGGAGACATTACGAAGAACTCAGAGTGCAGGAAAGGCTTTCCAGAGGAGATAGCACATGAGCTAATCCTTGCAGGAAGCTACGGATTCTACCCAAGAAATTAATACTTGAGAAGTATTTATTGGTGACACAAATGCAAAAAAAAATTGCCGATGATAGCTTGCATGTTTAGGGCAACTGAAATTTTTCAAAGTGCTTAAAGACTTGCATGATATTCATCAAACCCAGACATTTTTATTCCTATTCCTTAGCAAAAGAAGTTCAGCATGACGTTCAACGATTTACCCAGGGCCATTCATTTAGTGTCAAAGGTGGAATTTGAATTCAGATCTTCCCAACTACATGTGCAGCGCTGTGTCTGCCCTGCCACCCATCTCATTATTCACAAGAAACTTTTGTTCAAGTAGGGAGAAGAAAAAACAAGGAAATGTATAAGTATATACAAAAGAGATAAAAAGAGAAAATATAGAAAGAATAAATACAAATTCATTAAAGACAAGGTAGTTTGACAGAAAAGGCAGAACTGATGAAAGAATGCCTTCTTTGCTTGAGGATCAGCCTAGACTAGGGGCAGGGAACCTGTGGCTTCAAGGCTCCATGTGGACTTGTAGGTCCTCATGTACAGTCCTTTGACTGAATCCAAGCCTCCAGGATACATGCAGTCCTCTAGGTCCTCATGTTTGACTAAATCCAAATTTGACATGTAATCTGGATTAAGGCAAAAGGCCATACTTGAGAATCTAGAGGGTCACATGTGCCCTTGAGGCCACAGTCTCCCCACCCCTGGCCTCAAGAAAGTCAGGGAGAGAGGAGATGGAATGCTGAATCGTAGAAATTGTCAGTCATCCATTTTAGGGGAAAAAACCCCAAGAAAACCTGGGGGAAAGAACATGGAAGTTCCTTAAGTCATTCACTCAGGGATCAACTTGTGGCCTTGTCTTCTTGGCCCCAAAATTTCTACAATGCTTCCTGCATAGAAGGAACTTAATAAATGTGCAGTTTGCCTGACTGATGAATTAAATGAAATTAAAGTCATTCAAAGAAGTCAATAGGGGAGTTTTCACAAATTGGTCCAAACTATCAGACATATTAGATAAAAGAATTACTTGAGATGGTAGGGACCTGAGATGATAGTAGTTCAAACCTCATACAACATACATGAGAAAATTACCATCTACTGAGGAGATATGATCTGTCCAAGACTATATAGGTAATATAATTCATTAGAGAATGCTTTTTGCGTACCTGCTCAATTCTACCCCATATTTCCAAACCTCCACAATAAGTTACAACTCATTATTAAAATAAGTTATTGGGAGCTAAGGTGACAGAGTAGAGGCAGGAACTCATCTGAACTCATCCAAATTCCCCTCCAAACAACTTTAAAATCAGTCCTCAAATAGAGTTCTGGAGTATCAGAGCCAACAAAAGGTGAAGGTGAAAGTATTTTCCAGCACAATATAAGTTAGTAGGCTGGCAGACAAGGTCAGTCACCCTAGGGTATTTGACAGGCTTAGAGCAAAACCAAGGCCTTCTGGGGATGACACCAGCAGCAGTTGGTGGAGGATCTGCATCAGCAACAAGAGCCACTTTGAGAGCTCTTAGTCCACAGACAGTAAGAGAGTCATACAACTCCACAGAGGCATTAACAGGGACTTTCTGTGGGTGCTGGGTTCAGGGCTCTGTTGCATTAAGCATGTGAATTTCCTAATAGCCATCCTAGGTGCAAGGAGAGCACTAGTCGTTGCAACTACAGGGGTAAAGAGGCCTGAATTACAAGTCCAAGGTCAAAAGTGGTGATAACACTTGTGACTGTAAGGTGGAAAAGGCCATGGTCTCAAGTCAAGTTTAGATAAGAGTGCTTGTGGTCATTCACTAGGGAGCAGGGCCTTGGTCTCAGTTCCAAGGAAGAAAGGAGCACTGGCACTTTCAACTGCAAGAGTCTCCCTGCAAGCCATGGTTAGAAAAGATCCTGAACATTATCTTTCAAGAAATTATCAAGGAAAACTGCCATGATATTCTAGAACCAATGGATAGAACAAAAATTGAAAGAATCCATTCGTTACCTCCTGAAGAGATCCCAAAGTTAAAACTCCTAGGAATATTATAGCCAAATTTCAGACCTCTTAGGTCAAGGAGAAAATATTGCAAACAGCCAGAAACAAATATCTCAAGAATGGGGGAGCCACAGCCAGGCTAACACATGATACAGCAACTTCTACATTAAAGGCTCAGAGAGCTGAGAGTATAGATACTCTGGAGGGTAAAGGAGCTTACAACCAAGAATCACTTACCCAGAAAAACTGAGTATAATACTTCAGGAGGAAAACTGGATATTCAATGAAATAGGGCATTTCTAAGAATTCTAGATGAAGAGAACAGATCTGAATAGAAAATTTGACTTTCAAGAGAAGAATAAAAAGGTAAACAGGAGAAGGAAATCATAAGGGACTTAATAAGATTAAACTGTTTACTTCCTACATTGGAAGATGATATTGGTGGCTCATAAGAACTTTCTCATTATTAGGTCAGTTGGAAGGAGTATGTATAGACAGGGCACACAGGTGTGAGTTGAACATGAAGGAAGGATAGCTTTATAAAAAAATAAAATTAAGGGGTGAGACATGAATGTACTTGGAGAAAGGGAAAGGGAGAGGCAGAATGGGGTAAATTTTCTCACACAAAAGAGGCAAGATAAAGGTTTTACAGTGTAGCGGAAGAGAGGAAGGGGTAGGGGAGTAAGTGAACCTTACTTTCATCAAAATTGGCTCAAAGAGTAAATAACATACATCCTCAATCTGGTAAGTAAATATCTCTTACCCTACAGGAAAGCAGGAGAAAAGGGGGACAAGAGAAGTGGAGAAATGGTGATAGAAGGGAAGACAAACTTGGGGAGGTGGCAATCAGAAGCAAAGCACTTTTGAAGAGGAATAGAGTGACAAGAGTGAGAATAGAATTAACAGGGAAAGAAATAGGATGGAGGGAAATACATTTAACAGTTGTTGCTATAAAAGACATGAAGCAAATTTTTTTTAATAAAGATCTCATTTCTCAAATGAGAATGAAGTCAAATTTACAAAAAATAAGACCTATTCCCCAGTGGAGAAATGATCAAAAGATATGAACAATTTTCAAATGAAGTAATCAAAACTATATATAGTCATATGAAAAATGCTTTAAATCATTATTGATTGGAAGAATACAAATTAAAACAATTCTGAGGTAATACCTCATACCTATTAGGTTGGCTAACAGGACAGAAAATGACCAATGTTGGAGGGGTTGTGAGGGGAAAAAATGAGACATTAATGTTTTGTTGGTGAAGTTGTGAATTGATTCCACCACTCTTTAAAGCAATTTAGAACTATACAAGATCTATAAATCTATGCCTCCCTTTTGATCTGTAATACCACTATTAGGTATGTATCCAAAAAGAAATTTTAAGAAAAGAAAGGACTTATATGTACAAAAATACCTTTAGCACTTCTTTTCTGGTGGCAAAGAACCAGAAATTGAGAGTATGTCCATCAACTGGGGAAGAACTGAACAAATTGTGGTATTTGCTTGTGAGGGAATGCTACTGTAGCATAAGAAATGATGAACAACATGCTGTCAGAAAAACCTTGAAAGATTTACATGAGTTGATGCAAAGTGAACAAAACCAGCAGAACTCTGCCCACAATGACAGTATTATATGATGACAGTCTGTGAATGATGTAGCTATTCTTAGAAACACAATAATCCAAGACAGTTCTGAAGGATGTATGATTAAAAATGCTGCTCACATCTGGAGAAAGAACTGATGCCATCTGAATACAAATCATACCACTCTTTTGTTTAATTTTCTTTTTCTTCTTTTCGTTCTTTATTTTTTTCTTGCAACATGGCCAATATGGAAATATGTTCTTCATGACTTCACATATATATCAAACTGCTACCCTTCTCAAGGAGAAGGGGAGGGGTTGAAGGAGAATTTGAAACTCAATTTTTAAAGAATGTTAATTTTTTCACATGTAATTGAAAAAAATGAAATAATAGAAAAAGGACCTAAAAGAAGTTTATTTTAAAAACTCAGTAAAATATGTTGAGTGACATTTAAAGAAATACTCACCTAAGTACAATTTTGTTTCTTATTAATCTTAATTGCCAGTTGTCAGTCTTTTGTCACCTTTTTTTCTCAACTTACCATAAGGGATTTTTTTAAAATCAGATATGGTTAGGGAATAGGGAAATGTAAGCAATAACAATAATTGTAATTTTCTTTGATTTGATTCTTTAGTATATGCTTAGGGTTTTACATATCCTGTGTTTTCATTTATTTGAGAAGTGCTTATTAACTATCTACAATGTGCTGGACATTCCACTATGCTCACAATAGCCAGAGGAAGTTAGAGTTCCTAAGTCTAATTATCTTCATTTTATAGATGAGGAATTGAGAGTCCAGAAAGATCTGGCACCTTGTAAGTATGAGAGGCTACATTTTGAATCCAACACTCTTTGTGAGACTGAAAAAGTTATGGAAAAATAAAGCAACTTTAAGATAAGATTTGTGTCTAACAGGAATAGGTAGAACTCATGTTCTAGGATCCAACAGAGCAGAGATCCTAGGAGATGGGCAGACGTTAACCCCAAAGGTCTACACATAGGAACAAACTAGAAAGGAATCTGTTGTATGCATTCAGAAGTCTAAGCTGAGAGACTTGGTAGGCATCAAGAAGTCAGGAGCCCAATGGGTCCTGAACTCTTACCTGAACTCCCATAGAACATCATGGTTTATGCCTTACAATTACTGGGGTGGGGGTGGGGGAGGAAAAACGAAATAAGCAGCAGTAAAAAGCCTTCCAGTTTCTCTCCAGGACTCAACTGCAACACTCTAAGGATAGCTAGAGACCTAAGCACTCTTGGTATCTACATGACTAAACTCTCCTTATCTCCCCCTGAACAAGGCAGAATTCTCATAGAAGAAATACAGATGAGTACTTCTAAGCATGCTTCATGTGTGACCTCATTTGATCCTCATAGCAGTGCTGGCAAATGACTACTCAGATTGTCTCCATTGTACAGATGAGGAAAGCTGAGCCCAGAGAGAGGATAGCGAATTTGCCCTGGATAAAATTGCTAGTAAATATCTGAGATGGAATTGCAAATGAAGATTAGAACTGAGGCCTCCAGCATATTAGATGTCCACTCTATTCCACTGTTCTACCTTTCAATTTCTTAGCCAGTACCAGGTAGTTTTGATAATAACTCTCTTATAATACAGTTTAAGATCTGGTACTGCTAAACTGCCTTCCTTTATACATTTTTACAGGTATTTTTACAGTTATTCTACAAGCATTTTACAGATATTTTACAGGTATTTGGGGGAGAGCTCAAGCAAGTCCCTGCTTTTACTCTGGCATCTTGACTCTGCCCCTCTACACTTAAAAAAATATATATTTCCTTTGTTATTCTTGACTTTTTGGTTTTCCAATTGATTTCATTATTTTTATAAATCCACATTCAAAGTCATAATTACTACTTGTAAATTTCCCTCCACCTTATTTTTGCTCACAATATTCCTTCTTGGCCTCTCTTTTCTCCCCATTCCTTACCTTATCTTCTCCCCTTACCCTTATTCCTTATTTTAGCCACCCCTCTTAAAGTCCCTCCCTTATCTATTCAACCCACCCTCCTCATCTTAATCCTTAATCTAGAAACCTTCTAAAAGTCCCCATCCCATCCTAGCCTCCTGTTTTCTTACCTCTCTACAAGTTCAGAAGACTTCTAAACCTCTTTAGATGTATATATTGTTTCTTCTTCAACCCTGATGAGAGTAAAGTTCCAGTACCACCAGTCTTCCACCCCCCTCTTTCCTCTGTATTAGTCCTTCCTTTTACACCCCATTTTAACTTTTTCCTACCCAATTTTGTTTTTTATAATCACTTCATCATATGCAACACAGCCCCAACCTTTCTTTCAAATTACCTTAGAAACAGTAACAGTTTTAAGAATACTATTGCTAATAATTACTAATATTAATATCATTTTCATATATCATAAGTAAATAGTTTGACCTTAATCATTGCCTTATAATTAGTCTTTAAGGATTTTCTTATATTTCTTCTGGATCTTTTATCTCAAAATTTATATTGATAGTGAATAAGTCATTTTGACTATTATATATATCCAAATTAACTATAAAGGACATATGAAGAAAGATGTTATCTCCATCCAGAGAAAGAATTGATAAATACAAGTAAGTATAGAATAATTTTGCAGATACATAGAGATATAGAGAGATGGATAGACAGAGAGATAGATATTGATAGATAGACAGACAGACAGACAGACAGCCATCACTAGGGCAGAGGGAGGGAAAAAAAAATAAATTTCCATAATTTTGATTTATATTTGATAAAAATGGCAAGTTGTGCAAAGTAGATGTGCAGCTTCATGAGAAATTATTTTTTTTAATTGTACTATGTTATGGAAATGCCTATTCCATTCCAAAAAATAAAAATGAAATAATAATAATAACTAAAAACAAACAAAAAGAACAGAGACTCCCTGACTCCAAGTGCGGAGCCTGACTAGGACAAGTCGCCCCTCTCCCAAATTTCCACCTGAGCTGGACTTCCCGTGCTCCTGACTTTCTCAATCTCACCCACAAAGGGACAAGAGGGGGATTAGCCCCATTGGAGCAACTCTCCAGGGAAAGCCTCCAAGCTTGGGCGAAGAGCTTTGCACCATGGGGAGCTTTCCCTGGCTTCTTTTTGTGTGCCTCTGAGAGCACCAGCTCTCCCTGCCTTTCCTAATCAATACTTGATTAGCAAACAATGGTTCCCTTAGCAACTTCCAAGCCAGCAGCATCTCTCCCAAGTTCCTAGGCCAGGCTGAGCCGTCTGCTGCTTTCTTAGGGGGCCAGCAGCAATCTGGGAAAAGAAGCATCTTAATCATCTGAAAGTGCTTTCTTGTCAGCTGTCAAGTCAGAATGGAAACTCCCTGAGGACAGGGCCCCAGTCTGTGTCAGTCATACTGGCATAACATTTGCATGGCACTTTTAGGTTGGAACTGGAATGTAAGGCCTTGATCCCATTTGATCCTCAGGACAGTGTTGGGAGGAGGGTGTTCAACCTTGTTTTACAGATGAGGAACCTGAGGTACAGAGAGATGAATTCACTTGCCCAGAGTCACCCAGCTTGTGCCTTGAATGCAAGTCTCCTTGGCTGTGAATTCAGGGCTCTAGCCACTCCACTAGTGTTGTCACACTCAGATAGAAATGAGGGTCTGTAATCTGCACATCAGGTTCCCTGCGGTCTTTCTCTTTTCCCTCCCTCCCTTTCCTTCCTTTCCATTCCCTTTCATTGAATTTAGAATCAGTGGGCTGGGGTTAAAATCCTAGCTCTTTCCAGCTGTGTGACCTTGGACAAGTCATCTCTTTTGAGCCTCAGCTTCCTCTCCTCTAAAATGAGAGGGATTGGATAAGATAACTTCTGATGTCCTGCCTCGCTCCAGATCCGTGATCCCCTGGTAGCTCCAGTATGTAACAGAATGTCACACTGCTGAAGGCAGCCATGGTACTCAGCCCAGTCCTCATTGTCCAGGTTAGGTATCTCCACACCCTACTACCTTCAACCCATTTTCACATGACATGACACCCTCAAATTTTAGGATGCCCAGTTCTGGATCCATATAGACTTCATTTGAATGTAAGGGCAAGAGTTGATTTGGTTTCTATCTTTGAATCCTCAGTAGCTAGAATATTACTTTGCACAAATTAGATACCTAAATTGTTTGATGGATCCTTACAGAAATGCATTTGTTTGTTTCAAGGGAAAGAACCTGAGATCTGAGATTAGAGAGCGTGGGTTCAAATTCAGGCTCTGGTGTGTTTTACCATGATCTTGAATCATTTTAACCACTTGAGCCACTTGGATTAAATCCTTTCCACCACTAGAACTATGGTTCTCCCACAGCACTTGAAATGCTTTGTCTTCTCCACTTTCCTCATCTTTAAAATGAGGAATTTGGCTTAGGATCCCTCAGGACTCTTAATCTAGGGTGCTCTCATAGCCTGCATTCACTATACTGAACTTGACTCCAAGGAGAATGTAGTGGTAGGTGAGAATGAGTCGCTGAACTTAAGGAACTTACTGTTCAGTAGTACAAATAGACAGGTACACACAAATACAAGAAAACCCAGCATTATGTGTGCCTAAGAAAGGAGAAAAACATAGATTAAGGAAAAAGAAAGAAAGGATGAAGAGTGAAGGAAGGGAGGAAAAAAGAGAAAGAAAAAAGGGAGGGAGGGAGGGGGTAAGGAGGGAAGGAAGATGGAAGGATGAAAGAAAGAAAGAAAGAAAGAAAGAAAGAAAGAAAGAAAGAAAGAAAGAAGGAAGGAAGGAAGGAAGGAAGGAAGGAAGGAAGGAAGGAAGGAAGGAAGGAAGGAAGGAAGGAAGGAAGGAAAGAAAGAAAGAAAGAAAGAAAGAAAGAAAGAAAGAAAGAAAGAAAGAAAGAAAGAAAGAAAGAAAAAGAAAGGAAGGAAGGAAGGAAGGAAAAAAAAAGAAAAGAAGAGAGATCATTCCCACCTGCAGGGCTCAGGACAGACTTCAGAGAGGTCATGGCAATCATGGTCTCAGTGTTTTTGCTTTAGTCCCACACATAAAGGTGCATTAAATTCAAAGCCTGAGGGTATGATATGTGACTCCCCTCAAGCACTGTCTCTCACTCCTACTTTGGGAACTGTTTGCTTCTCCTCTCTCCATGAATTGTTTATGATTCTGAATATCAAAAATGCACCAACATATTCAGTTGATAAAAGATCCTCTGCACTGGAATCCATGGGGAAGGTGCCATTGGAGACCAAGGGAGAAGGCTGACCTTTCCCAGCACTTCTGGAACATTCCTGCTTGCATTCACACCATAGAGGAAAGAGGCTGTTCACTTTAATGCCTTCAACAGCAGAACAAAGGTGTTCATTTCTCCAGTGACTGCCTATCCAGAGGAAGAGCATTTGATGTTACAGTTAAGTAGCTATAGGTCTAAAAATATTTCACTTTTCCATTGAAAAGAAATTCTTAACTATCAACTTTAGTACCTTTAAAATGCGTCATGTAGCAAAATTAATCTGAGTATCTTGAACATTTTTCTAGGAACAATAATGATAAAACATATTCATTTACAGCACTGTTTCATTATTATGTGAACAGAAAAAAAAAAAAAGGATGAGCCAATCATCTAAATAGAAAAAACAATCAAGGGTAATCAATGGGAGCGTATACTCTTGAGATTCCTGAAATGCCCAGAAAAACCACCAAGAGACCTACCCAGTGCCCTAGGGTGGAGAAGGGAGGTGTTCAGAGGGGCATTTACCAGATGCCATGGACAAGAGACAATTGAAATCTGCTTGATTAGAAGGAAAGAGCACATTCATGAGCTCAGAGACCTATTGGAGTATCAAGAAATAGACAGTGCTTTCAGGTTGTGTAAGATGCCACGGCATTAGAATGCAGGCTGTAGAAACATTATCAAGCCTGAACTGCAGGTGAGAGTAGAGGGTTCCAGGAGATTACGGGATTTGCTCATGTTAACAAACCTAAGTGTCTGAAGTAGACACAAAACCTAGATCTTCCTAGGCAGGGTGACAAAACGTTACATAACATGACATTAATATTATTAATAATCACTATTAGGGTGATAATAATAACAACATCCAGGTAATAAAGAGTACTTGTACTTCAAAGGGAAAGGGGCCAAAATGGCATAGTTCACTGGATAGATATCTGGATTCAGAATCAAGACCTGGTTTCAAGTCCTGCTTAAGACACTCTCCATGTGACCCTGGACAAAACACATAACTTCTCTAGGCTCAACACCCTCTCGGACTCAGACTAAATTAGAAAGAGGATGTGGATCTGATGATTGAGGGAATTTGGCAAGGGAAACCACTCTGCAAACGCATTCACCATCTACCCCACTCTATTCCCCATCTTTCCCCAGAAGCACATTCGCAAAGAACACTAACACTAACACTAACTTACCCTAAACGGGTAAGGAATTTTCATCAAAGCAGCCAAACAACATGTAAGTCCTGTCAACGATGGTATCCCTACTTTACAGAGAAGGTAAGTGGTTTCTCCAGAATCAAGAAGGGTCTAGTGGGCAGAGCAGGAACTTTGTCCCCTCCTTCTTGTTGTCTCTGTGCTCTTAACTCCTGTACAATGTAATAAGGAAAGAGAGGATGGGACACAACCAGACTCCTTCAAACAGAGCATGAATTATGCTGACATGTATTCCAAAAGGGATTAAAATAATCTTCAAACCAATAGATAATCTTCCATCCTATGAACCTAGAAAACCAACAACTAATGTGTGGATGTTTCAGAATCACAGAATTTCTCAATGGGAAGATACCTTAGCACCTATCCCATCAGTGCATGCCTGTAAAGTATCCTTTCTACAATGGTCAACAAGTGGTCATGCAATCTTTCTGGCACCATCTCAATCAAACCCAACACTCATGCAGATGTCTTCAGACCAGGCCAGGGCAGTGGAGCCTCTTATCTTCTTAGTCCAGGTATATTTCTCTTTCTTTATGCTTTCTCTGTTCTGAGCAAAAGCTCATCATCCACAGGTGACAGTGATCTTTGCCATAGTTCCTTCAATATTTTCAGTTGCAAATACTGCCTTTGCTCTCATTAGCCTCAGGAATCAAAGAAAACCCTAAAACAGCAAAAGAAAATTAAGATATAAGCATACAACCTTTTCTAGAGACTCAAGTCATTGGCAAAAGTCAGGGCAGGTTACTAAAAACATCCTTCCTATCTTGCTTTCACAAATTCTATGGGGCTTTGAAAAACAGATTTAAAAAGCCTGAAATTCATTACAGCCCCTTAATTGCCAGTTTCTCCACAAAATACATGTTTATATGCAGGCTTCAGAATAGCTGCCATTCATTGGCGGGAGATCTGGCACTGTCGAAGTTTCAGTAAACAGCAATGTTTTACAAAGTTTGCAAAAGCATAATTAGTCCTTGAGGCACAATATTTTAAAGCATCAAACACTTGTTCTCCAGATGTACTATTGAGATCTGCACTTTCAAAGGCAGCTTACTGTCATCTCATTGAAGCCCATGTCTTTTTGTGACAATCAAATGGAAATTCCATGTCTACTGAGAAGAAAAGAACAAGGCATGACCAGAGCTTAGCTGATGGGATTGTCTGCTGTATTATCTGTGTATATGTCCTAGTGTGGGTATACAGTATATGGTGAAGTCAAAATGTCCACTCTACAAAATGGGTTCCCCTGTAATAAAATATGGGATTCCACTGATCTTTACTGATTTGTGGGCAACCATTATTAAGTAAGTACCAGAAAGTTGCCTAGGACTCAGAGAGATTCAGGAACACACTGGTACAGCTAATTAAGTTAAAAGGGAGGATTTGAATAGTGGTTTTTCTGACGTGAATAAATTTCAGAGATGATATTTGAACACATGTATTATTAGATTCCAAATTCATTAATAAGCAAATAAGTGGGGCTACCTCCATTCTAAAAATACCTACAGCATAGATAATACTTTTGGGCTTAAGATGCCTCCTGAGGTAGTCAATATCCATCTTTGAATTCAGAAATAAATATGTTTCAGCTCTACTTCTGACCCTTAATAGCCACTCTATAAGATTGAATTACAAAAAAATGTCAACCTTCATTAGTGGATGAAGTTTCCTGTTCCAGAAGTTTTCTATGGTAATAAAATCACAGGTTCAATCCCTGTTCCAAGTATAGCAGTAAGCACTCCAATATACATGTGGGGCCTGCTATTATAAGTTCTCAGATCTGCATTCATATAAGGAAAGGCAACTTTTAAGGGGTTAACAATCACTTTAATCAAGCACATGTGTCATTCCTTTAATCAAACACATGTATCATTCCTTTAACCAAGTACATACATCATTCAGTTAGTTCAGGGAGTCAGCACCATGAATTTCAAAGAAAATACAGAGAAATCAATAGATCAACAGCCATGGCTTCCTCTGCCTGAATTCAACAGACAATTGGAGCCCAACTGTCTTACCATAGTTACCAGAGAGGAAAGCAGGCAAGAGTTGTTAGGGAACCTGCAACCTTAGAAGGGTACAGGTAAAGTTTATATAGTATATTCTGTAGTGAAACGTGTCAAATATGTTAACTAGGTGACTCATGGTGGGATTTGGAAGTGGTTAAGGAGTTATTAGTTCTTAAAGGAACATGCACTTTTGGTATCTACTGTGCAGGTATTTTACTCAAAATTCATCAGGAAATACCCCAAGGGAGGACTACCTGAAGGTGTGGTTTTAGGCCTGAAATTCACTAAGTCAAGTAATGGTCAGAGCTGGCTCAGAAATACCAGATTGCTCTATCAATGTCTTGTTAGACAAGATAAATGTAAGAGAATAGACATATGTCTAAATCTAGGATGCACGTGATTAGTCAGTGAGTAGTAAATGCTGTTATGACCCAGTGCACAGCCAGTTCTGTCAGTACATCGTTGGTTCAGACTAATAAGTTATATAGGTGCAGCTGGCTGTTGTAGCAGGAAGGGAGATAATGCTTGTTGCTGAGGCAGGCTGTATCCTTGGGCTGGGAAGAAACTGCCTGAGATAGTATTTTGAGGCAAGAGAGAAATGTGATTTTTAAAGAGAAAAGTGATTTTCAAATTGGAGCCCAAGCACATGCACCCAAGCACCCCATCAAGATCGGCCCTGCCCTCAAGCAATTTCCATTCTATGACCAGGGAGAAGATAACACACAAAGGGGAGAAAGTCAGTCCACAAGCTTCTGTCTTTGATATGCTGTTTTTTGTCAGGGTAAGTACTTTCACATTTGGCCAGACCTGTAATAACTTGGGAGCTATTGGCAAAGCCTGAAAGAAACTAAAGAAACTCTCCCACTACAAGGGGGCACCAACATGAGATTCCAGGGGAGTAAAAGGGAAAACAAGTGACATTTTTGCTGTCATTACAAACAATAGTTATGTAAAGTTATTATTATATTAATTAGTAACCACAGTACATGCACACACACTCACACGCACACACACACACACACACACACACACAAAACCAAACTTTGATTTCATTACATTAAGCAGCTTTTGCTGAGAAAAACTTTCTCTCTCAATGAAGACAGGCATTTCCTCTGCATATCATGTTACAGAACAGCATAGTGACTTTGAAATCCAGTGACTTTCCCAGGGTCACATAGTGAGAGGTAAGACACACCTTGATCCCACATCTTCCTGACTCGGAAGTCAGTTTTCTACTCATTATACTCTGCTGCCGTGTGTGTTCATCCTTCGTTGCCAAAGAACGCCATTTCTTCAGAGAAATAATGACATGTATTGCACTTGACTTTGTTTTTTTGAGTGAGGGAGGGCTGTGCAGGTCACCAGCCTCACTTCTCCTCCAGAGACATCTGAATCCAGTGACCAGATATTCATCAGGACGACTGGAGATGACCCAGGATAAAGCTTTTGGGGTTAAATGACTTGTCCAAGGTCACACAGATAGTGAGTGTCAAGTGTCTGAGGTGAGATTTGAACTCAGGTCCTCCTGACTCCTGCACTGGCACCCTATCCACTGCACCACCTAGCTGTTCCTACTTTGCTGCCATATTTTTATAACAACTGGTAAATCTTTCCTACTTTGGTATTTAGAGGGTCCATGATTCTCTGTCCATGGTTAATGTTTCCCCTAATATTCATAGAAATATCTGAAAATAAAATTGATGATCCAAAACTCAATCACTGAGAAACTTTCTACTCTTCTAATGAGATTCTCCAAATTTAGCTGGGTGAATCCTTAGACCATAGGCACAGGCTGACTCTAGATTTAAAATCTCTTTATGTTCTAAAACCCCAATTGAATTTTAACTCAAAGGATTATTGGCATAATCCTCATGTTGTTAAGAGAAAGTTAAGAAAGCCCCAAGCCAGTCAGCTAGACCACTTGTGGGGACAGTATGACAGGACCCAGATTAGGGATTCACCACATTAGACTGGGCAGGGTTGTGACCCATGTCAAAGAGGAAATATACACAAGGATGTGATCGCTACTGAATGACAAGATTAGAATATTGTAATGTTAAAAGGGTATATTGGCACTTTCATCTTGGTATTGAACAATTTTCTTTCAGAGAAGATATCATTAATTTGGGGCCCATGAAATGTCTCTATTTAGATAAGAGATAGGTACCTGTAGTTCCATATAACTGAGTTGTCTTTTAATCCTATATATTTAGTTTATGCATTTAAAACCATGATTCTCAGAAGGGATCCACAGGCTTCAACAGATGCCCGAAGTGGTCTTGGACACACAACAAATAAAAACTGATTTTGGAGGTGAGAAAGAGGTCCTTGTGTCCCCTTGTAAACAGTGGAAAAATGCATATAAAGTAGGATTTTACTGTCTCTGGTTATTTGCACATTTGAATCAATGGCAAATCCATTCTTAAACCCCAGATTTCCTGACTTACTTCTACTTTGTTCTACTTGTCCCCAAGGGCTTGCTTTTAAAATGCATTTTTTTTTTCCAGGAAAACATTTTTGACCAAGACAGCGAGCTAAGAAAGAGTGAGTTAGACAAGAAGGGATAGTTGATTGCATGCTGCAAAATACAGAATTCAATGCATTCTTTGTTGGCAGTGTTTTATTTCTTCTTTCCTTTAGCATCCTGGATGAAATGAAGCAGAAACCGCAGTTGTTAATTTTCACAATGTAAATGACCCATTCCATGAACTGTGAAGTCCATTGAACTCACCAAAAAGTCTGTAGTTAATAGGAAGCCATAAAATATGGAAAAGAAGAAAAGCAGTCCCAGAGAAGCCTTGACCGTTGTCTATGAGGATACAGAGAAGACTCTGATTTTCAAAGCCCACTCACAAGTATTTGTCAAAGCTCCTCAGGAAAACCTGAAAAGCTCATTGGTAAGTCTTTGGGAACCTGTCCTTCCCCATGCAAAAGTGATGAGTGAGTCAATGCAGGACACTTATGTCTGAATGAATGGAGCACATTCTGAGATCATTATCATTATCAGGATCATTATAATAGTTTTAATTTATGTGCAAAGATTATAATATTCATGTACAGAAATGCAATTTGATCATCCAACATTAAAAAGTAGGTAGGAACAGCTAGGTGATGTAGTGGTTAAAATGCCAGCCCTGGAATTAAGAAAACTTCACTTCCTGAGTTCAAATCTGGCCTCAAATAAAGTTGTTATCTGTGTGACCCTGTTTACCGCTGTGTCCTTATCTGTAGAATGAGTTGGAGAAGAAAATAGTAAATCAGTCCAGTATCTGTGGCATGAAAATCCCAAGTGGGGTCATGAAGAGTCAGACATATCTGAAAACGACTAAACAACATACAGAGAAGATGAAAGGTTGAAAGGTGATCTGAAAGAAAATGGCACTAATATCTCAGGATAAGGAGGTCAAGAAAGTTTCTTGCAGAAAGAATGTTTTGAGCTGAGTTTTGAAGAAAAGCAGGGAAACTAAGGAAGCAAAATATTCTGGGCATAGGAGGTACCAATGAGATTGAAGAGAAGTGGCTCATGGAATACAATGTGTGAGAAACACTGAGAAGGTCATTTTGGATGAGTCATAGAATGTAAGGAAAGGAGAAATGTACAAAAAGACTGCAAAGGTGGGAAGGGGCCAAGATGGATGAAATACTGTCCGCCAAAAAGAAGAATCTCTGATCCTGGATGTGCTAGGGAGCCATAGCAGTTCACTGAGTGAGCCAGTGACATAGATTTACATTTTATGCAAATCATCATGGATTGGATTGGAGTTGAGAAAGGAGATCAACTCTAAGGCTCTTATTTGTATTGTTGCAATAACCTTCTAATTGGTTTCCTATTTAGGAATGTGATAGGCAAGATACTATAAAATGTCTCAAACCAGGAATCACCAAAATTTTAGTAATGAAGAGTTACTTTTCTTTTTCCTCATTTCTTGTGAGTCCCATTTTTTTTTTTTGGTGGAGGAAGGAGTATAAGGAATTCCCTGAGTATAAAGGGAAAGAAACAATTGCATTGTCTTCAGTTCTCAGGATTCCAATGGACTATTGGCCAAGAATCCTGGCTTCAGCAAAACAGCTTAGAGCTCTACAAGGTAAAGCCTTGGAATTTCCAGACAGATAATGACCAACATTTGAGAAATCAAATAGTTAAATTTGTGTTTTTGTTTTACTATTTTATTTTCCCAATATTAACATTTTTACATTTCTTTTGAGTTCTAAATTTTCTCCCTCATTCCTTCTCCTATCCCTTGAGAAGACAAGCAGCTTAATATGTTATACATATACAGTTGTTCAAAACTTATTTCCATATTAATCATGCGGTAAAAGAAAACAAAGACCAAAACTGTGAAGTTTAAAAAGTATGATTTGATCTACATTGAGACTCCATTAATTCTTTCTCTGGAGATGGATAGCATTTTTTCATCATATGTCCTCCAGGACTGTTTTAGACTACTGAATTACTGAGAAGAATTTGATTATTCATAGCTGAACATCATACAACATTTCTGTTACTGTGTAAAATGTTCTGTTCATTTCACTTCATAGCAGTTCACGTAAGTCTTTCCAGGTTATTCTGAGAGCATCCTACTCACCATGTCTTATAGTACAATAGTATTCCTTCACAACCTTATACTACAATTTGTTCAGCCATTCCCCAATTGATGGGCATTCCCTCAGTTTCCAATTTTTATCACTGTAGAAGAAGCTGATATAAATGTTTTTGCACACATAGGTCCTTCTCCTCTTTTTAATTTTTTTTTCAATCTCTTTAGGACACATACCTAGTGGTTTTATTGCTGGGTCAAAGGGTATGCATGGTTTTATAGCCCTTTGAGCATAGTTCCAAATTACTCTCCAGAATAGATGGATCTGTTCACAACTCCAAAAGCCATGCATTAGTGCCTCAGTTTTCCACATTTCCTCCACCATTTGTCCTTTTCCTTTTCTGTCATATTTGCCCATCTGATAGATGCGGGGTGGTACCTCAGAGTTATTTTATAAACTGGCATTTTTGAAGAGGGTAAATATTGTTTACTTTTAGGAAAACAGTGTGTGAAAGAAATTATAAGCAGTGAACATGGCAAGACATCATGTCTAATGTATTGCGTCAATATGCCTTCTTGAAAGAAGAATGAAATGTGATGGTGGAAAGCCAAATTATCTCCACTGAGCTCAGGACATTATGCCCCTTGGCTGGTTACCTAACTGGGGAGATTAAAAAAATGTTGGAGAGAAAGCCTGGCATTGTAGATCTTAACTCAGCATGGTGGGATACTGGACTGCTTAACTCTAGTGAGTCATGTTGTGCTTGTCCAGAAGGGTGAAGGTCACCCATTCACTATACCTAAAGTTACAGTAGCTAATTTATACTGGTCAATAAGGACTGAATCAAAATCTAGCTCAGATATATACTAATTGTGTGACCTTCTTTTCCTCTTCATTGTCCTCTAGCTCTCCATCTACTATTGGGAAATGTCTATCGGAATGTAAGCTTTTGTAAGGCAAGGGCCAGTTCACTTGGTTTTTCTTTGTATTCTCAGTGCCTGTCCCAAACCCTCACAAATAGTGAATTCTTTGGTCATTGCCTTGTTCTTGAAATCAGGTAGGAAAGGGCTGTTCTAATAGATACAGGAAGTTATTCTTGAATATCTATGAGTGTAATTCCCAACTGAAGAACTTGTACCAATCCCTCTGTCTAGTCTAACCAGATCTATTCATTCTTGGTACCCTCAGTGGTACTAAGTCATGCTTATCTTAAAACTCTTGCATTTGTCTAAGGTACCAGGCCCCTTTGTTTGCTTTAAAATTGCTGAACAGTTAACATCTCCAGGTCATCCCGTGTTGGCTCTACTGGAGTAGAGCTGCCTCCAGGTGGGCTTTCATTTTCATGAGTCAGACAACAGAGGCATTAAACAGAATGAACATCATCGTTTACTCTTTTTATTTAAGCAAATGTGTCCCTGAGTTCACCTTGTCTACTTCCAATAAACCCCAGAGGCAGGTGAAGCAAAAAAATATAAACTCGACTAACACAGAAACCGGTATCCATTTATCCGCAATCAAAAGGTTAAGGTCTGTTAGGATCATTTTAAGTGATAATGGGGCCTATAAGTACTACTTTGGTAGATGTCACCATTTACCATGAATGGTTATAAACTACATCATTCCATACATTTTTATACCCCTGAATAATCACTAAACTTGGACACAGATGATCATTTCCTTACCTACCTTGGAAGACTGCTTAGGATATAAGATTGTTTGGTTTCTTTTCATGAATACATCATCTCTCTTGACTCATATTCAGAAACTCAACATGACTTTTTTTTTGAAGAAGTTGATGGAAATTTAAAACATTTCATCATTTAGGTACAATTTCGGACTGGCAAACCTAGTGATTTCAGAGTGATTTTTTTAGCACTTTTTTATATGTGAAGGAGCATTTTCTGGCACCAAAAGCATCTATGACAATTGGGGAAGTGTCATTTTTATTGATCTTTGCATCCCCAGTGCCTCACACAGCACTTGGCACATTTGGTTCTTCAGTTGTTTTCAGTTATGTCCAACTCCTTGTGACCTCACTTGAGGGTTTTGGCAGAGATAGTGAACTGGTTTAGCATTTCCATTGCCAGTTCATTTTACAGATGAGAAAATCGAGGAAAACAAGATGAAGTGACTTACCCAGGCTCATATAGCTAGTAAGTTTGTCTGAGGCCATATAAGAAATCAGGAAAGCTTCCTGACTCCAGATGACATGCTCTATCCATTGCACCATCTAGCTGCCACCTGGCACATAGTAGGTGCTTAATAAATGCTTGCTGACTGATTGCCTGATAGATGGCAGAAAACAAGTTCCATCTCCTTATAAAACAGGAAAAAGGGATGGAAAGAAGAATATGTTTTAATAAAGTTTGGTAAGAAACTGAATTAAGTCATCTTTAGAGCACTGATGTGTGGGGCTCAAAAGAAGACATTAAGGAGATCAAATTGGAAAAGTAATTGCCGCTACCTTGGAGGATATCCAGGATAGAGCTCAAAGCAAAGATATTCCCAGGAGATGGCAAGTTCTTTCTTAGCTTTCAGTTGGTAGATGAGATTATGCTGATTTCATCAAGACCCAGAACACTGCAGAGACCACTGGAAGATCTCCATTATCCCTCAAAAGGTTCTATCCTAATTTTCCATTAAGGAAAAAGCAAACAAACAAACAGATTGGTGAAGGGTGTCTATACACAGTTCAAAAGGCCACCTACACATATCTAATTTACATATATTTGTTTTGTTTATATGTATCTGTTTGCTTGGATACATGTTGTCTTTATCTCATCTTTCTCCTTGGACCCTGGATGTCCAGAGCATTCCTGATACATGGCAGAAGTTTAATAAAAATGTTTTTTTGTTGACTGATTGATGGATACATCAGATAGATTTTACAGAGGGACAATGAGGTCAGTCTGGAATTTTAGAGGAGGGGAAGAGTGGGTTTCACCAGTTGAAGAAATTTGAAGTCATTTCCTTGGCCCCCAGGTCCTCCCACATTATTGGCTCCTGTATTGACATCAGTGGTCTTCCAGTATTGCTGTGGATAATAGATTCCTACAGTTTCCAAAGACAGGAAGTTAAGGACGACTCAAAGGGCCTTAGAAAGGAACACAAAGAATACTGATGGCACACTCCAAATGAGGAATTACACATCGAGGATGATACATGGGATAGAATCAAATAAATATATGAACAAAAGAGGGAAAGGAAAGAAAGGCATCCATTAAGTATCTGGTATGTACCAGGAACTGAACCAAGTGCTTTACAAATATTATCTCATCTGATTCTGACAATAACCCTGAGTGGTCAGTGCTACCATTATCCCTCATCTGTAGAGTCAGGGAAGCTGAGGCAGATGGAGTTGAAATGACTTACCCACGTCTAATGGCTAAGAAGAATCTGAGGCTAGATTTGAAACTGAATCTTCCTAAGTCTAGGCCCCAAACACTATTCTCTGGCTCATGCAGTTGGGGATGCACTCCTCAAGGAATAGAAATGAGATAACTCTTCAATAGCTCCTATATTCCACTTGTAGCCTCTATGCAATCAGTCTCCAAAGCTAATAGAAGTCAAGGGAGGATGCTAGCAAACAGGGTGAACTCACTGTGATGTTCTTATGGGAGGATATGGGTAAAAGTTGGATGGAATGGCCAGTATGGATGCATGGTGCTAGAGAGAATGTCTCAATGTGATCATTTGGTCTAAAGTTTGAAATGTTATATAAGTGTAAAAATTTTTTTTAATAGTGCAAGCACATAAAATTTTGAAATCTAAAATTAGCATGAAGAGTTAGGCCTTTTATAGTGGAATTTCCTTAATAAAATGAAAAAAGTTAGCTTAGAAAGTACCTAGGAAATAGGAATATAGATATATAGGGACCTTTACTCTTGACTTTCACAATAAACTGCTGAAGGGAAGATAAGGGCTGAAGGAGGGACCCCTTACAGGATAGGCTACTTACTGAACAGCTCTTCAAAATGCATCAGCAAAAGACACACACACACACACACACACATACAAATAAAGTAAGCTTCCTGGAGGATCTGGAGTCAATTCAATATGGTGCTCCTTAAACCATCACTCTTTCTTAGAGCTATTAATAAATGATTCTTTCACGGGGTACAGACAGTGTACAGGGTCTGAGAGGTAGAGGAATAAAAAGGAGTTGGCAGAGAAAGAAATGAGTAACAGCCATGAGTTACTAGCTTTGACGAGTCACATTGGATGCCCCTCTCTTTTCCTGTAAGTCTGGTAGATGAACACATACATAATCTGTTGTCCTGCTCCATTTTTCTCTGTTCCTCAGTGCTGTCCCTGAGCTCTGCTGAAGCAAAATGCACTACTACACTGCAGTCACAGACAAAGTGAGCATCACCACATTTTGGATTTTTGTGGCACAAATCTGGGTTTTCTTGGAAATTCATGAGTTAGTTTGTATAGCCCTGCTGGTTCCTAGTGCCTAGAAGGTGAGGGATTACTGTGTGAGAGATTAGAGCATCACCTTTTCTGGATTAGTTCATTGGGATGGCTTATTATCCTACTAGGGTTCTTGGTGTCTTTGACAATGGGGACAGCAGCAATTGCTTTATTATAACTTGAGAGAGTTTGAGAAGTCAGAAACATAGGAGAAAGCATCTGGTCCTTTGTCTTGTTGGTCACATGATCCAGAAGTATGACCACAATTTTCTTTCATTTCTCTCCTACTCTCTCAGTCCTAATCAATCTATCTTTTGCTATTATTATAATATATGGGCTTGGTCATCTCCCTATTTACTAATTTAATCAATTGATTTCTAGTTTCACTTTCCCCTTTACAATGTCCAAATTCCATTATCAGATATGTCCATGGATCTCGCTCGGTGGTCCTTTATCCCTTGTCACAACTTAGGATAATTCCTGTTGTAAGCTTCTCCACTGAAGCTTAAAGGTTTTCCAGAACTTCCTTAAGACTCACAGGACTGAATTATTCCCTGTGGAACATTATGGGAGGATATGGGTAGAAGTTGGAAGGAACGGCCAGTATGGATGAATGGTGCTAGAGAGGGCTCCTATCAATCACAAAGATGCTCTCTTAAAACTTTTCTTATTCATTGAAGAGGAGAGGATAAGAAACATTACTGACCAAGGAATAAATATTTTAAGAGTATGTTGGGATGTTTCTCCTCAAAATATGATCTCTACTATATATACTTCAAAACTGAGTTCAGATTTTAAGCCTTCTATGAAGTCTTCCCTAAAATATTTATGGGAGATGCCATTTGGTAAGTATTGGCAAAGGAGATATTCAGTACTGACAGTTGGAGAGATGGATTGTGAAGGTAGTAAAACAGCAAAAACCACTCATTAATACCACTGATCCTCATTTCCTATTGCAAAATATAGCTGATCATGAGTTGAGATTCAAAATCATCCCAACTTGTTGGAACTTACCAGAATGTGTGTCATACTAGCATGAAATTTGAGGATTCACTATTGCTTCACACAACAAGTTTTCAGAAGAAGACTTTAATGGAAATTGAAGTTTAAAGAACAGGAAAAATCCTATAGAACTGGATTAATTATTGAAAAGATCAATTTGAATTAGCTTAAAATGTTAAAATTCTAGAACAATGAATTCTATAAAGCAGTTGTTGATTTATAAATTTGATTTAAAAATAAAAGTACATGTTTTTCAAATGTATAAATTACCTAAAATATTCTAAGAAGTCCTTCTTTAATAAATAAATTGGTGATTTGTAATTAGCATATTTAAACAACAACTTAAGCCATGATGGAATACTTAGCTTGTAATTAAGTTGTTTATATTTACATGAGTACTCCAAAAATACTTGAAAAACAGCTTATTTTCCATTATACAGTACCTCCTTGCAATCTTTTTACACCATTAATTTACTTAGCAAATATATTTATCATAGGTAGTACAAAGTTAAACTTCCAACCAACCCTGTACAAATTATTACAAATTGAAGAGTAGTGTATTTTAAATTAATAAATTTTACTGCAATCCTGGAAATACTGACAATATATCATGTGTTGATTAACACTAACGGCTGCAAGGAAGGCCTCAAACTCAAGTTCCAACAAATGATTAGCAGTGACTATAAAAGTGAATGAAGGGCACAGATAAATTAATTAAGTCTTTTCTTTGTTCACATATTTCTTTAGCTATTAAAGACATGAGAACTTAGCAAACGTAATGCTTCTGTTTATAACTATTTCTGTTGATCTTAAACTGACCCCTCCTATAATGATTAACCGCTCTAAGATTTCACTTCGAATTTCAAACTAAGCTCAGAAATTGGAAAGTATCAATGCCTATATCAATTGCAAAGCAAATATTAATTAGAAATCTACTATGTGTTAGGCACTGTGCTAAGCACTGGGGATACAAAGAAAAACAAAAGTAAGTTCCATCTTTCAAGGAGTGCAGAAAATAATCCTTGGAGTGATTTACTGAGAGATGATTCTAAACCCTAGCCCTTTTGTCAGTCATCATGCATAGAAATGGCATTTAATGAATTGAATTTGAGATTAGGTCATAGTTCATATTTTTGTGTATATAAGCACTATTCTTTTTCTGTTAATTTTTATTGATTTATTTTTGTCCTTGCGTTTGCATCAACAAATTTACTAGTGACCCTCTCGTTAATCAAGAGGGTCTTAACCTGGGGTCCACAGATAGATTTCATGTGATCCATGAATATGGATTAGGAAAAAAAAATCTTATTTTTACTTACCTTTGAACCTTTTCTCATAGTAATATTTTTAAATGCATAAAATACACATAACAATAAAATACATGGGATGACAAAAACCTGTTACGATGAAATAATCGACTTTTTTTGAAATTTATAAATCTCAGCTTAAGAAAGCCTTGATCAGTCCAAATTCTTTATTTTAATGTGTATTTTACTAACCAAAGGTTAAAATTAATTTCCTGAAGTTCTGTAGGTAAGAAGAAGTAGCCAGGATTCCAATGCAAAACTCTTCGGAATACAATTCAGGGCTACTCCCATTCCCAACTGTTGCTTTTCAAGGGTTGAGAGATTGATGAGACATTGTCCTCTGTGTTCTTGAGGATTTGGTTGTAACAACAGCAAAATGCCAGGCTCTCATCACAAAGAGAATTGTAATATTCTTTATCTTCATGGCCATGATCATCCTTCTCGTCTTCATCCTCCTCCTCCTCATCATCATCATGATAACTAAGATTTATAAAGCACTTTAAGGTTTGCGACGTGTATTCTATGTTATTTTATTTTCTGATAACTTTCTAAGATAGGTGCTATCAATAGCCCAATTTTAAAAATGAAGAAACAGAGGCAGAGATTTTGAGTATTTGAGGAGGAGGAATGCATGAATCTTAAAAGCCCTCTTTTGGCACTCACGTGGCATAGTGGATAGATCACTGGAGTTAAGGTCAGGAAGACATGAGTTCAGATCCTGCCTCAAACATTAATTAACCTTGTGACCCTGGGCAAGTCAGTTAAACTCCCCCAGCTTCAGTTTGTTCATATGTGAAATTAAGGTCTTGGAATCTAAGTTTCTATGAATTTAAATTCAATTCAATTAAACAAACACTTATGAACTGTGTTAAATGCAAAATCTGAAACTTAGATTTTAAAAAAAATCAACTTCATATGTATAGGAAAGTAGCCATATGATGAGACAGCATATCGTTGGGAAAAGGCGTTGGGGTTTTAGGAGATAGCAAATTCAATATGAGTAAGTGTGCAGTCAAGAAAACTAATCTATGGAACCTCCTAGATAGTTACGACTGAGGAGCAAATGAATTTAGTAACCCACTGCTTCATTTATCCAAGAAAACATACCATTAGAGGAGGGATAAAGCCTATTGAGTAAGGAATTTGGGAAAACTGGAAAGTGGTTTGGTGAGAAACAGATGGACAAGAGTGTCACTGGGAACTGTTCAGTCAGATCTCAGCCCTGAAATTCTGCTCCAAATGTCCTGAGTCCAATTTAACAAAAGACATTTGGGGGACCCTGTTTCTGTCCATGTACAAAAGAGTGGCTAATTCTGCACGATTTTAAAAAGTCTTTTTATTGTCTCCAGGAGGAACTGAGATGAGACTGACTGGAAGTACCAAGAAACATGTTTGTATTCTCACAACCTCTTCCTTTCTGACACCAAGTGAGGGAAGGACTGTCTTGACCTACAGATTTGGGACAGGAGCAATGGACCATCTTCTCCACCCAGGTCACCCAATGTCCTTAAACAAAGGACAGCATCATTTCTTTTATGTTTCCATGTAAAACATAAATCAGAGGTCATATCAAAGGGAAGATACTAAGATTCAATAAAACTGGAGAAGGCTTCTTCTGAAAGTTGGACGTTTAGCTGAGGAGGGAAAGGAGACATAGAAGCTTCGAGGTTGGAATACAGAGGAAAAGGGGCCCAGGCATGAGGAAAGTCCAGTGGAAGACCTTCTAGGCTAGAGAGGGAGGTTCTTGTGCAAGTAACAGCAGAGTTATGTCCTGAACATTCAAGGTATTAATACTCATTCTTACTCTAACCCTAAATGCCTTCAACTCCAACTTGAATTTGTTTTAGAAAGATTCTGAAAATCACCTGGCAGGAAAGGATACCAAACACTGAGGTCCTTTCTCAAACTGAACTGCCAAGAATTCAAACTCTGCTTCAGAGAACACAACTCTGATGGGCTGGCCACATTATTTGAATGTGAGACATAAACTTATCAAAAAGACAATTGTATGGATGACTCACACAGGGCAAGTGATCACATGATGACCAGATGAAGTGATATGAGGACATTCTCAAGGTCTTTCTCAAGAACCCTGGAATTGATTGTGTGACATGGGAGACACTGGCACAGGACTGCTCAGTATGACATGCCCACATCAGAGAAGAGGCTATGCTATGAGCAAAGCAGAATTGAAGGAGCTCAAAGGAAATGCAGGATGAGCACATTTAGAAAATCTGCCTCAAATGTTCACATGCACTATTTGTTACCAACCTGTGGTAGAGCATTTTGAGCTTGCATTGAGAAAGATGACCAGTGTATTAGCAATAGTTAATGTTAGAGGGGTTGTGGAATGATAGGCACACTGATACATTGTTGACAGCAGTGAAATAATATGAATATTTTGAAAAGCAATTTGTAATTATGCAAATAAAATGATTAACAAGTGAACCAGAAAATCCATTGCTTGACCTATACCCCATGGAAGTCATTACTAAGAGAAAAGTCCCTGTATACTCCAAAATATTTCTAGTACTTTTTGTAAAAGCTAGATTTTGGAACCAAGTAGATACCCCTCAACTGGGGAATGGTAAGATAAATTGTGGTAGATGAATGCAATGGAATACTACTGAACTGTAAGAAATGATGGGTCTGGTGGATGCAGAGAGTGTGGAAAGCATGAAAGTGTGGGAAGATCTATATAAAGGGATACAGCGTAAATCAATAAAGAATCAAGGGAAAAAATCTGCACGATGACTCCAGCAATGAAAAAGGAAGGGATGGTGCACCAGAAAGTCAAAAGTGGAAATAGCACATAGTAAAGTGGAGGCAGAATATAAATGAGATAGGAGAAGCTAGCCCCACCCCACTACATTGGGGGGGCGGGGCCAAAACTGTTGTACATTGCATGTTCTCAGACTTTGTCAACGTAGCAATTTCATAATTATTTTCCCCTTGAAATAATACTATTTGTCATATGGGATGATTCTCCAGGAGAGGAAGGAGAAGGCACACATGGGATGCCCCAGTACTTAGGACAGTTCCTGACATATCGTAGGCATGTAATACTCATTTATGGGTGAATTTATCAAGTGCTTGCTAATACAGTAACAGAAGAAATAGAAGGTATCAATAAAGACACATTTAAAGCAGTACAAGAAAAGTAACATGGCTCAATGGACAACATTAATGGCACTTTCTTTTGTTTGTTTTGTCCTTTACTTCAGCACTCCAGCATCCCTGGGCTATCATCTCTGGGGATTTTCCAACAATTATTCTCACTTTGGAGAGCTCCAACAATGCTGTTCACACCCCACTTGCGCTTCCTCATCTTGGCCATATTCTCCCATAGGTTCACCACAAGGAGTTCACCCAACATGCTAGGACCTTGTTTTCTTTCTCTTGATGTGACCAGCATACTAATGAGGCATACTGAATGTCCACTTGCTACCCCTCCTTCTCACTGCATGACCCTCCCATTGACCACTGGAATCCTCTATACAAGAGACAGCTACCACTACATCCTTCACCATAATAACTTGTTTGCTATGAGATCCGTCCTACTCATGCCTGCCAACAAACTGTTTTTCGTTTCCTTTCAGTTTCACATCTTCAGATTGCAACGGACTCCATGAGTCAAACCTAGAATACATCACTAAAAGAAAATTGGTTTTTAAAAGATATATCTTCGTTTCTGTGAGAAGCCAGTAATCGCTGGTCTAGCTAAAGAACTTTGCAGTTTCCCAAATGCACAGTAGCATGCTTTCTTCCTTTTCAGGTGTGGGCTCTAAGAATTTGTCCATTTTCAGTCTCTAATATCTATCTATCTGTCTATCTATCTATCTATCTATCCATCTGTCTATGTCTATCTATCTAATTGTCTGTCTGTTTGTCTGTCTGCCTGTCTGTCTATCTACAAATACTCAAACACTTCCATCCTCACTCCCAAAACACTAAGAAATTCATAGAGCCATATCACAAGATATAACCAATCACAGCTCCTATTTCATGAAAGTTTTGTGATTTAAAAGATCTCACCTCATAACAACCTTATAAGAGTAGAATTGTTATTATCTCAACTTCATAAATGAGGAAGCAGAAGCTCAGATAAGTTAACTGACTTGCTTATACCCACACAGCTAGAAAGAGTCTGAGGTGGAAAATCATAGAATCATTGTCTCAGATTGAAAGTAACCTTGGAAAGCATCAAACTCAAAAATTCCTTAAAAAATCCTTTACAGTTTGTTTGACAAATAGAATCATGTAACCATTTGGGCAGAATTCCAAACTACTCTACAGAATGTTTGGCTCTGTTCACAACTCCACTAACAATGCATTAGTATTCCTATTTTCCCACATTTCCAGCATTCATCATTTTCCGGTTTTGTTATGTTAGTCAATCTGATAGGTGTGATGTGGTACCTCAGAGTTGTTTTGATTTGCATTTCTCTAATAATAGTGATTTAGAGCATCTTTATATGACTATAGATCACTTTAGTTTCTTCTTCTGAAAACTGCCTGTTCATATCCCTTTGACCATTTATCCTTTAGGAAATGACTTGTATTTTTCCAAATTTGATGCTGTTCTCTATATATTTTAGAAATGCTTTGCTCTTAATTCTATCTTCAGAGTTCAGAAGAACAAGCATCACATGGTGTTAGCTGTGTACAGAATGGAAACTGGAAACAAGTTCAATCTCAGGTTCATTCCATTACAATAAACTGCTTGATATACAAATGTACCCATCTCCAATTTCTTCTGTCCTTTAGTTCCAATGCATCAAATACACTTGTATTTTGAGAAGTAACATGGGGTAGAAATGTCCTTGGAGCATGAAGTTCCATGTTCACACCATGTCTCCATCACTTACTAGCTCTGTGACCATGAGTAAGATATTTCTCCCTCACCCATAAACAGAGAAGTGGAATTGACGATTTCTATGGTTCCTTCCAGTTCTGTACTTAGGATCTTCTTGCTCAGTGTTTTCTGCCTTTGAAGACCACTGTCCTGTTCCACTTGACAATATTTATTTAATTAGAAGAGGGTTGGGTCACTTTTTCCACTGTCACTTCTGCTGAATCTTTTCAGTGAAATATTACCTGCAATGTACTGAATGGAAGAGGTAAATTAAAAAGAATGACAAGACCAAGTTGCAATGATTCACATTTCAGTTTTAATTTGCAAAAAAACCAACATTACAACATTTATCATTCTGACAAGGGCAAGGCAAGGCCATGGCACTTTGGGAGGAGAGTTGGAAAAAAATGTTTTGAGTGTATCTGAAAAAAAATGGTGAGAGAGAAAGAGCTAGAGAGAGAGAGAGAGAGAGAGAAACACATTGAAATTTCCTGAAATGATGATACTACAGGCCAGACTAATGCCCCCAGCTTTGTCATAGCAAGGCTTCTTTATCTGAAGAATGGAAAAAGGTAGACTCTTTATCCAGATTCATTTCTGTAGCCATTGTTTACAAATTCTAGGAGTCTGGGAGAGCCTTTGAATGACATCTTCCTACAATAATTTTCCTGGATAGTGTCCATATAAAAAGAAAAAACTCTTTTAAACAGTTACCAATAAGTAGAGTCTCTCCTTATACTGTGATTGTCAATCCTTTCAGGGCCTGATTTCTGGCAAACATTGGACATATTAAAGGAATTACAAGTTTTAGTATTTATTTCTTTTGCATACTGGAACATGAAGAAAAAGTTGTATCAATTAAGGAAAAATCATTGTGTAATTTATGTGACATTTTATCATTATAACCATAGATTTGATGGCAAATGTTTAACAAGCAGAATTCGAGGGCAGGAGAGAATGGAATGGTGGAGTATATGCAACACATTTCTAAATTTAATCTGTATTATTAGCATTTTCTCTATGACTTTCTTAGGTCTAGACAAACTACAAATGAGTAAATCAAGCCCTGCTTTGTATGATTTGCTGTTTCCAAGGTGTAAATTCTCTTACTGAAACTTTCACAATTAACTCTTGAGAATGGGTTTAAGCTGGTTATAGCTTAACATTCCAAATTACAACAGATTTTGCTTACTTCCATATGAAAAAAAAGAAGTGGAAATATTAGTGATAGGGACTGAATATATGATTTCATAAGTATTGGAAACTTCCAAGAGAGGAAACACATGCTATCCTTGGAAGTTGGCACTTTCTTGAAAATATATAGTCTTAGAAGACTGACTCAAGCTCTGAGAGACTGACTGATTTGTTCAGGCTCACACAGCCAGTATATTTCACCGGGAGGGCTTGAACTCACGTCTTCTTAGCTCCAAGTCCAGCTCTCTACTCACTGTTAGCCAACTTCAAAAGGGGGAGGGATGTTAACTCTGGAGACTACAGAGATTTCAAGAGATCTATTAAATTTAATGAGGGAAAATCCTTAATTATTTAAATATAATTGCTTTCTTTTCTAATCTTTTGTTTTTGTTGCTTTTTATAAATTTTGCATACTTAAAATTATTATGAGAAGGGATCCATAGGATATACATGGACCTCTCTCTCTTTATTGATAGATTGATAGATGAATACATATCACTGCAAATGGGATCCACAATGCCATCAAGGGGATTAAGACCATTGCTTTGATCTTTCTGCCATCCCTGTGAAATAGGAAATGCAGTATTGTTATCATTTTGTAAAGGAGGAAACAGACTAATCAAAATGATATGATTCACCCCAAAGAATCAATCAGGTCCAAAACTATTTTGAATCTGAACTGGCACCAGAAATTCTTATTCACCTGGTGTATGTATTTGATTGGGTGGGGGCAGAATTGTATGGGACAGAAGAGAGTCAGAACAGGGGTGCTGTGGTGGCACAAAGGGCCAACCCATCCTGTAGAGAATTAAGTCCTTTGAATCATGGACTGAGGAGGGGAAACTCAAACCCCAGGGAATGTATCACCATGGCAACAAGATGCTGAGCTAATGGTAATTGGGCTTCATAGTGAGGCAAATGGAAAGCATTTGTTGGGAGAAAGAGTAGACCCCTCCCAAAACGTTGGAGCCCTGGGACTGAGACCTGTGAGCCCCATGCTGGCGATGTCTTAGGAATGGGGGGAGACAGGGGTTGGGGATTTGGGGATCCAGACTCAAGTTCAGCTCTTTGGAATCTGAGACCAATTCAACTTTCTCCAAAATGACAGTCTATGAAAAGCTGCAGAGAATTGTGAAAACAATGCCAATAGACAACTATTGCAGAAAGAATGAATTTGAATATTTATGGAATTGGAAAATCAGAATTGACTTTAATGAATTTTGATCCAGAAACATTTCTTTTCCTTTATATAGAGGCAGCTAGCTGGTGGAGTAGACAGAGCACAGGGCTTGGGGTCAGAAACACCTGAATTTGAATCTACACAAAGATATTTACTACTGGCTTCCCCCTGGAAAAGCCAATGGACCTTTCTCAGTCTCAATTTATCGTTTATAAAAAGGATGATGAAAATAACGCCTACCTTACCTAGATAACATGAGGAGTAAATGAAACACTGTAAAGGGGTTTTAAAACCTCAAAGCACTATAAATGCTAGCCACTATCATCTCATTTTATATTGGTGCACACTATATTTATCAAAGGAAGATGCAAGATGCTGTGATTATATGAGAATGAGGAAGGAAGGCAGGAAGAAAGGAAGGAAGAAAGGAAGAAAGAAAAAGAAAGAAAAAGGGAGAGAGAAAGAAAAGAAAGATGAAAAAGAGAGGAGAAAAGAAAGAGAGAAAAAGAAAGGAAAGAAGGAAATAAAGAAGAACGAAACAAAGGCAAAAAGGGGCAACAAAGAAGAGAGGGAGGAAGGGAGAAGAGGAGGAAGAAAAGAAAGAAAGAATTTGTGTATGTTAAATAGTAAAGGCAGAAAAATGAAAGTCATTTTAGTATAGAGACATTCTGGATCGAGAGGCAAATCTGGTGCATCTCTAAGAGCTTTTGTTTGTTTTTCTAAAGAATTACCACATTTCTTGGTACATTTTGGAAATGATAAAAGTGACTCAGTTCATTTTCTACTAGTAATTTTGGCCTTATTTACAGATTCAATCTGTGGTTTTCAGATTTTCCTTAAGCAACCACAACTTTAGGGTGGTAAGAAGTTGTCCAGCACAGGTGATATTAGTCTGCCTTTGGCCCTAAACCTCTCTAACCTTCGGTTTACACATATGTAAAACAGGTTTACCAATGAAAGCCAGAATTCCTACCTCCTGCACCTTGGTAGAGCCTGCACTGAGGTACTAGAACACCTGGTCCATGCTCTAGGTAAGTGTAGCAGCAAGTACTGACACTTCCAGGATGGCCTTCCAGCACACGTTCTTAGATTCATTTATCTAAATGGAAAACAGCTTTCGAGGGTTCAGCAATCTTCTTTAATCACATATACCAAACAGAGAAATGCAAGCAGAGAAATAAAGACCAAGAGACAGGGCTTCTAACTCTCTCACCATGAGCGATACATATATCACAGATCAACAGACAGATCCAAGTGTTTGACCATTATATACATACATAGTTAGCACAGAGAAGCACCAACACTTGGGTTTTCAAGGCCCCAGGCGGCCCTCAGGGGGACTTCTTAACAGCTACCCAGAGTCTCATCTGGCACTAGAACCTTCTTCCAAAGAGTAAGCCCCAAAGTAAAATCTCACCTCAGAGTATGTAGATGCACTTTTCAGAGCCAGAGGATATCAGGACCCTCCTGAGTCAGTGCCTCATTAACAACTAACATAAGGTGTAGGCCTTCCTACAACCCTAATCAAGCTTCCCTTAATGGGCTCCACCTGAGGCCTTTAAAGAGCAGAGAGGATCTTTTACTCTCATTAACATTACAGTAAGCCATGTTCCCATGGAGGGGTCACATAACATAGAGTTTAAAGTCTATTGCAAACTTGAACAAACAACTGAAAAGGCATTGAATATATACTTCCTGTGTGTCAGGCACTGTGCTAAGTGATCAGGATAAAAGCATCAAAGAACAGAGCCTCCATGCCCTCAAAGCACAGACATTCCACTTGGGGAAGCTAACACCTTTGGGGGAGTGATGGAAGATGGAGGGAGACATTCTCTGCAGGTCTTATTCTGGAAGGGATCTCAGCAGTTCTCTCTCAGCTCCAGGCATGTTTTCTGGCTATCCCTCTGGCCTAGAACCCTTTCCTTCCTGATCTCCACTTCATGGCTTCCCTCCTTTCCAGGCAAAGTGTAACTTTCTAGAGGAAGATTTTCACCAATGCTTTGTACCTTCTTCTGTTAATTATTTCTGACTGATCATGTGTAGAGTTTGATTACATGGTTTTGTTATAATGTCCTTCATTCCACAGTGAGCTCCTTGAGAGGAAGCTCTGGGTTTGGCCTTCCTTTGGGGACTCAGCACAATGCAGCACTTCAGAAACACCAGGTGATTGGCCAGCTGACTAATCCAGCCACTATTCTAAAGGTAAAGAGACTAAAGCACAGAGAATTAGCTTCAGATGGAAGAGTTGAACCCAAGTCTTCTGACACTCTTTACTACATTGATTCCTTAGCAAAGGCTCTACATCCTTGGACTTGTTTAGTAAAACAGACAGGCTGACAAATAGAGAGATAAAGACAGGTGGGGAGGGGGAGAGAGAGAGATAGAAAGAGAGACAGAAAGACAAAAAAAAAAGATAAAGAGAGAGGGGGAGGTAGAGAGACAGAGATACACAGAGAGGGAGAAAGATAGAGATGGAGAGAGATAGAAAGAGAGAGAGAGAGTTAAAAATAAACAAATAACCTCTAACTTCAAAAGATTGAAGACTAGTTTAAGGCATGTTGCTTGATGGGATAATAGAGGTGAAGTCCCGAGGGTACTAAGGGCAGAAAGGGATCCAGCTGAGGCTTCCAGAAGAATTCATTGTGTCACCTGTCAAGAATACTTACTTCATGTGAGAGGCACAAAATACCCTCTTCACAGTCATCTGGGCATATGTCTGATCTCAGATAAGGAAGAAAAAAGAAGACTCTGCTCCCAAGGGACAAAGGCCCTAGGTAGCACCAGAGTGGCAGCATCAGGGTTGGGAGAGGTGTTCATTCCTAGCCCAGCAGGGCAAACAATAAAGGTGACCATCAGCTCAGAAAATCCAATAACACAAGTTGTTGGTAGCCTGGGTAAGATCCAAAACCTGCCCTCCTGCTTTAAGAGTTTATCTGCCTCTCATTCCACCAGAGAATATTTAAGAATTAGATGTAACAATGAAAACCATCTTGGCATTGCCACCAGCCAAGATTCAGAAATCTTGGTGCTCTTGAGGGCATTTTTGTCCCTGGTCCAGAAAAGCTGAGGGTGGGTGTATTTCCAGTCCTAGTGTGTCCACCCCCTGACTACCTGTGTGGTCTTAAGCATCACTCAAGTCTCCCTGGCCTCAGGCTGAAATATGAAATCAGATTAAATGATCTCTAAGCAACCTTTCAGTGAGTCAGTCAAATCAACTAGCTTTGCTTAAGCTGCTTTACGCCAAGCATGTCCTAGGTACCAGAATACAAAGATGATAATGAAAGAACATCTACCCTTAATGAAGTGAAAGTCAATGGACAGGCCCTGTGGAAACCCAGTACAGCCAGACAGGGTTCTTGCTTTGTTTCTGGTAGGATACCCACAATAGCTGGATCTAGGTCGGAAGCCTGGAGCAAGTGTGTACTGTGTGACCTTGATGAAGTCACTAGTCACTCTGAGCCTTCATTTCCTTCTCTGCAGAATGAGGAGACTGGACTAAATGATCTCCATGGTCCATCCCTCTTCCAAGATGTGATTCTCATGCACATTCATTAGCAATACTAGGGAAAAATATGTATTTTCCAAAGCTAAATTTCCTGAGGGCAGGTATAAACAGAAGACTAAATAAAGCTCATGTTGACAAATAAGTATCTTTAGGTACACAGATTTCATTTTTAAATTGGCAAAGCAGCTTTGCACCTGCAGCAAGAAACTCAGAAGAACAAACCAAACCCAGAGACCACAGAGCCAGCGCGCTTGTGAGAGCAAGGGCAAGGGAAGATTTGGGCCATTGGGAGAAGGCGGGCATTTCCACAACACCAGGGAAAAAAAAAACATCTGTACATATCAGTTGGCTTTGTGTGATGAAATTAGATGAGAGCAGTCCCAAACTGCCCATAAATAACTCTGAAAATTCTTTTCACACACACACACACACACACACACACACACACACACACACAAATGATTTTTACAACCTTTGATGTGAATTATAAGAAAAGCAGTACAATGTAGGTAAGGCTAGTGCTCTTCAAGTCACAAGGTTTGGGCTCTAATCCTACCTCTGACCTTTGCCAGTTGGGTTATCTGGAGGCAAGTTACTTACTTTTGGTGAGCCTCAGTTTCCTTATCTGTAAAATGTGGATAATACTACTTGCTCTTGTATCTGAAGAAGTGTAGGAACACTGTGAATAAGATGTAGGACTTAGAGTACAAATGACTGAGGTTCTCTGACTCTCCTAGCTAGGTGACCCTGGATAAGTCATGTACATTCTTTGTGCCTCAATTATCCCTTGATGATTGCTCTGCTTCATCATAGTGAGCCTGTGATCTCTGAGGAAGTGAGCCAGACTTCCTGGAAAGACCACTTTAAACCCTAAAGTGGCATAAATACAGATATTTCATATAACCCAATCAATAAACTTTTTTTCTAATTTTCTTTAATTTGAAGGTTTGTACCCATAGGTATAATTTAAGATTCATTAGACTGGAAGATCATAGGATCATCACATCATCAGTTTAGAGCTACATGAGATCTTAGAATCCATCTAGGTCAGTGTCCTTGTACACTGAGCAATTGAGTCACAGAAAACTTAGGGAAATTTGCCAACATCTCCTAGCTAGCATCTACTATTTGATATTTTTGTCATCCTGTAGTAATTGGTACAGAATCCTAGGCCAGTGGAGAGTGGGGAGGGAAAACAAGGCATCAGGAAAATGAGAGGGAAAAGAGAATCAGAAGGAGGTGGGAGAGGAAAGGAAAGGAAGGAAGGGTTGGCTGAATAGAGAGAAAAAAGAGAGGGATGAAGTGTTGGGGGTGTAAGCTCAGTTCCATGTGGACAGTCTTGGGCGGGTAAAGGTGAGGACTTCTAAACCTTAGAGTTCTCATGAGGCCCCCCAGGGAACAGCAGGGAATTGAGGTGTGAGACCGGGCTATCTCGTGCATTTCCGCCTCTTCCCGTGGGAAAAGTGCTGGGAGAGAGCATCCCCACCCTCGAGATAGGCCCGGGGGTCTGAGCACACCTATTGTTGTCTAACAGGCACGGTATTCAGGTGCAAACTATGCGGCAGGAGAGCTTAAGTAGTGTCAGGAAAGCCTGAAGGTGCTCTTAGCACTGAGGGGCCCTTAGAGGACAGAAGGCCCCTCTTCCCTCTCTCATTTCTTCTTTCTTCCCTCTCCCCTCTCCCACTTCCACTTCCATTTCCAATCTCTTACTGTAAGATCTTTGCCTCCTGGGGAGATTCCTCTCTCCTCAGGAAGAATTCCCCCTGCACATGTAACCAAGACCCTGAATAAAGCCTAACCCTTGTTCGACTCTGGAAAGTCTCTTCTCTCATACGTTTATCCGGTTTGGCCAGCCAAAGACCTGGGATAGGTAAGGTAAGACTCGGGTAGCCCTTAGGCCTCTAGGCCTGGCAATGAAGCAAAAGGAGAAAGAAAATCAGACTCCTTCTTCAGTAGTACAATAAGGTAAGCTCTGCTGAAGCAACCTGTTCTCTCATTGGGGGTGGAGGGCATGGTGGGGGGGGCGGGGGAGGGGGAAGAGATAGTCTTGGAGTCAGAAAGACCTGGCTTGGGTCCTGCCTCTGACCCATCCTGGCTGTGCCACCAGGAGCAAGGTCCTCCAGCTGGCAGCATCCCAAACAACTGTTTTTAAGACTCCAACTTGGCTTCTGCCTCTAATTCCTAAACATATGAAATTGCACACCCATGCTAGACTGAGGGATTTTTAGAAATCATTGAATGTCCATGTGCAGGCATGAGTATATGTGAGCTTCTATCCAGTAAGATATCCATATATGTATGAAAGTACACACAAAATATTAATGGTTATGTATAAATGTCCATGTATGTACACATGTGTATGTCTACCTTTTCATGTGTGACTATATTTACATATAACAATATATAACATACGGGGCGTATGTGTATGTTTGTGTATGCTTCCTGGATAGAGCTTTGGAGTTGGAGTCAAGAAGCCCTGAGTTCTAATCTTGCCTCAGTCACTTACTAGCTTGGTAACCCTGAACAAATTACTTAAGCTCTGTTTCTTTGTTTCCTCATCTGTAAAATGGGGTTAATAATGCTACCTATTTCTTGGAGGTTTTGTGAAGATCAAAAGAGTAAACATCAAATAAATAAACACACGTGTCCATCATCAGTCATGTATCTATTATCTATTTGTACAGTATACATAATATAGAACACACACATATGCACGAGTGCTTGTGTATGTGTGTATGTAAATGTTCCTCTTTTAATTCCCCTCCCTCCCTTACCTCACTAAGTAGAGGCCTCAGGAACAAATGTCTTTGTGTTCTTCATGGGTATTTCAATGTGCTTTCAGAATCAAACTCTAATTATGCCTAAAATCAATATGGTTATTAAGCCAAATGAATAGCGGAATGCATTGTGCACCATCAAATACCCCAAGTATGAGATAAATGGTCACCTTCCAAGTTCTCAGATGAGATACATAACACAAGATATGGGGAGAAATCTGCCAATCACCATTCAATGGGAAATGAAGTACCGCATTTTCCTAAGAGAATCCACCCATTCTGTTTTTAAAAATACTACTAATACGTTTTTAGAGGAAAAATATCTTTTGTTTCTAAGGACATGATGGTAGCATTAACACTGAGCACTCCCATTGTTGCCAGAAGGAGGCTGTGTAGCAAAAGTCAGCATCATGCAGTCACCTTCCTTATGGCTTGCCAGACTTACTTGAGGAAACCACTGATGTACACCACCACCTTTTCATGTAAGTTCTTTGAGAAGTAGAGCTGTCTTGTGTTTTTAATTTGTCCCACCAGCACTTAGCACAGTTCCTGGAACATAGTGAGCCGTTCACTTTTTCATTCATTCATTTCATTCATTCATCATAGACAAAGGTTAAATGATAGAGAAGCAGAGAGTAGGCGCTCTGGGTCAAAATTGAGGCAGCTCAAAAGGACATTTTTAACTTTAATATACAAGAGCCTAGCAGTAGGGAAAAAGAAGAAATACTGTGCATCAAAAAGGGAAAAAAGAGAAAAGAATGAGCACATCATACTTAAAGACCCTCTGCCTTCAGGGAACACAAGTCGACAAATCCCAACCCCTCCACGATATGGACATTGATGCTGATTTATTCCTTTATTGATGTGGGGTAAGGGAAGGAGCTTTGATGCTATGTTTGAGGAGGATTCCTTGACTGTATGGGAAGGAAACTGAAGTTGTGTGTAGTCAGTTTGAAGGTTTCTTTGGTCCATCAAGTTCAATATGATCAAAACTGAGCTTATCATCTTTCCTCCGAAGCTCACCCCTCTTCCTAATCCCTTTCTTCCCATTAAGCAAGCCATTATTCTTTTAAGCATCTTGATCCACAACCTCATTGTCATCATCCTTGACTCCTCACTCTCACATATACAATCTAACACTCTTATACGCACATATACAATATAACACTGTTACATACACAATCAGTTGCTACAACTTATTTCTTTTTCTACATTTCTACTTTTTCTACATTTCTTTTTCTCCACTTCCATGTCTACCAATCTACCTCAAGCTCTCACAACCTTTCTCCTTGAATCTAATAATGGACATTTAATTGGACTCTCTACCTCAACTTTCTCCCCAATCTAGTCCATTTTCTCCAGAGCTACGGAAGTGATTTTTCCTGAAGTACAAGTCTAACCATGTCATCCCCATTATATAAACTCTAATGGCACATGATTAGAGTAGTGTTAGAATAAAATAAAACCTCCCAGGTTTACCATTTACAATTGTGCACCATCTGACCCCTTCCTATTTTTCCAATCTTTTCATGAAATAATTCTTTCTACAAATGTAATGGTCCAGCTAGCCTGCCCTGCTTACTGTCCTTTAGATACCTCACTCTATCTTTGTTTTGCACTGGCTGTTCCCAGGGCATTGAATGTTGTCCTGTTTTCGCTGGGTTGCTGAGAATCTCTGACTTCCCTTTGATCCTGCAATCCCTCAGGTAGGTCTATATCTCAAAGATATCAAAAGTAGTGGTGGTGACCTATTTGCATCAAAATATTTATAGCAGCTCTTTTTGTGGTGTCTAAGAGTGGGAAATCAAAGGGATGTCCATGTATAGGGGCAGCCAGGAAGGCCAATGGCATTTAACTAAAAAGTTTGCAGAGAAGAATAAGGCATGAGAAATTTGATGGATAAGGGGCAGGTGGTGAATGCCTCTGAATGCCAAACAGACAGTTTTATATTTGATTCACCTTGTGACAAGGTGCCACTGGAGATGTTTGAATGGGAGAGTAACATGACTGGACCTATATTTTAGGGGAAAAATTCTTTGACAGCCAAATAGAGGATAAGTGAGAATGGGGAGAGCCTGGAAGCAGAGAGATCAACCAGGAGGCCATAGTTAATAGTCCAGGTATGAGGTGATGGAGAGCCACACTAGGATGACAGCAGTGTCAGAGTAGAGAAGAGGAATATGAGAGAGAAGTGAGTAAAACCAACAGGTTAGGGAAGCAGATTGGATCTAGGGGCTATGAGAATGAAGAGTCATGGAGGACCTACAGGTAGTGAGCTTGGGTGACTAGGAGAATGTTAGTGTCTGCAACAGTAATAGGGAAGTTAGAAAAAGAGAAGCCTTGGGGTAAGCGATCATGAGTTTAATTTTGGACATTAAGTTTAAAATGTCTGTGAGATATCCATTTTGAAATGGCTCATAGGAAGTTGGAGAAGCAACGCTAGAAGTTAAAAGAGAGGTTTGGGTTAGACAAGTACATATGAGAATCATAAGCACAGAAGTGATAATGAAAATAATGAACTGATGAGATGACCAAATAAGAGAGGAAGGGGAGAGAAGAGCTTAGTGGGTGTGACCTGAAGGAGGATCCAGCAAAGGAGATGGAGTATTGGACAGAAGGAAGGGAACCTGAATAAAGTAGTATCATGTCATGCTAGAGAGAAGGAACCAAGGAAAAGAGCATGGGTGACAGTTGTCAAAGGTTTCGGGAGGGGGAGAAAGAAAGATGAGGGTTGAAAATGACTACTAGATTTTGTAATTAAGCAATTGGTGGTAACTTTGGAGAGATCAGCTTTGGTTGAGTGGTGGATTGTAAGCCAGAATGTAGAGAGTGAAAACGAGAGTGGGAGGAAAGGAAGAACAGCAGTGATAACAGACAGCCTTCTCAAGGGACTTAGCCACAAGAAGACAGAAGAAACATGAAATGACAGCAAATGGGAAGCAGAGATTTTTGTGGTTGTTGTTTATTTTGTTCTGTTTAATTTTTGAGGATGGGATAGGCACGGGTATATTTGGGAGCAGTAGGAAAAGAGCCACCAGATAGACAGTGAAGATAAATGAGAAAGGAGTGATGACAAAGGGGAACAGTCTACTAGAGCAGACTGTATGGAATGGGACCGTGTGTATGTGTATATGTGCATACATGCCTGTGTGTACATGTGCACATATGTGTAGGGGTAAAGGAGAATGACCACCCTTTACCATGAGATATGAATGGAAGAGGAGATAGTGGAAGAGATGCAGAGGATGGAAAAAAGGAATGCAGTGAATGGCCTCTTTGTAAAATTTAAGGCAAGCTTCTCAGCTGAGAAGTTGGAGGGAGAGGGAAGCCCAGGGCATCTGAGAAAGAATGAAAAGTTTTGGAAGGGTTGGTCTGACAGCTCCATTATGGAGATGTAGAAGGGTTGCCTTGCTTCACTGATGACTCAGGTGATATTGCATAATATCAATTTGGGGTGGTATTTAGATCAATTTTCTGATTTTTTTCCAGCTACATTCAGCAACACAGATTTAGGAGCAAAAGCAGTGTGTGGTGGGAATAATCCAAGGCTGAGTCTTGGAAGTACAAGATATGAAGTATGACGGAAGGGAAAGAGACTCGAGGACAGTGCAGGGTTGGAATGCTTCACCAAGTGGTAAAGATGAAGAACGCAACTTTCTATCTCATTGTTCTTCCTCCCTCAATTCTCAATTACAGTCCCATAATAAAAATGGCTCCTCTAGGGTGCCAGAGGAATTCAAGAAATTAGCTAAACTCTTGAAAATAGCAAGTCATCTGGTGATTTCCAGGTCCTGGAATCTCAATATATAACAATTCTATAAAATAAAGAAATTTATTTTTGGAGGAAATGACATAGCATGAACATTTGAGTGGTGTAAATGAAATCAGTTCAAACATGTTCGGTAAAATTCATCTATTTATAGCCAGGATGTGTGAAAACTCAGGTTCACAACGTGCATGCTTCTTCCATGACAAAGCAACGGCTTTGAATTCATATACAGCTACTTCACAATGGCCATTCCTGGGTTTGTAGCAGATAGCTAAGTTCTGGGAGGAAAAGAAGGAACCATGAAGATCTGAAATATCTGAAACAGTTAAATGAATCACTAGTCAAGTGAACTGTGAATAATTCAAGAGAACTCTGAATTGTGATTGATTGAGAGTGCCATGGGGATGCTTTGCAAAGCCGTATACATGGACAAGAACAGAAAAATAAATGTTTGCAAGGCCAAACAGATGAGCAAAATCAGGGAGAAGAAAACGGCACACACCCCAGGTCTCGGGCCAAGAACTTCTTTGTGATGTAATGACATATGTCTCTGCGTCTCTGTCCTACTTTTTCTTTTTTTTTCTGTCTCTCTGTCTCACTGTCAGCCTGACAGTCTACCTATCTATCTGTCTATCTATCTATCTATCTGTCTATCTATCTATCTATCTATCTATCTATCTATCTATCTATCTATCTATCTATCTATCTATCTATCTATCTGTCTATCTGTCTATCTGTCTGTCTGTCTGTCTGTCTGTCTGTCTGTCTATCTGTCTATCTGTCTGTCTGTCTGTCTGTCTATCTGAGTATATGTGCTGTAGTACAGGCTAAATTTATGTCTAGTGATTCAGGGTCAGGATTAAATGAAATGATATACATCATTAACAGTTAACAAAAGGATATTTCCTGAGCTATAGAGTGGAAAGGTTACATAGCAAAGATGTCGGAGTGGGTGAGATTTTGAAATGGGAGCATCCAGTTTATGCTGCAGGTTTTAAGATAGCTTTTATCAGATTTTGACACAAATGAAACAGCAATGGATAAATTCATGAGAAAGACTACTGCCCATGACTGTGCATTAAAATATGGTTTTTGTCCTCCTTTTCATAGTAGGGCATTTGTGTGTGTTCATCCTTCATTGCCAAAGAAGACCATGCCATCAGAGAAATAATGACATGACTTGCACTTGACTTTTCTTTTGAGTGAAGGAGGGCTGTGTAGGCCACCAGCCTCACTTTTCCTCCAGAGCCATCTGAATCCAGTGACCAGATATTCATCAGGATGACTGGAGAGGACCCAGGATGAGGCAATTGGGGTTGAGTGACTTGCTCAAGGTCACACAGTGTCAAGTGTCTGAGGTGAGATTTGAACTCAGGTCCTCCTGACTTCTACACTAGTGCTCCATCCACTGCACCACCTAGCTGCCCCTTAGGAGGGCATATTGCCTATATGTATATGGAGCCTCAAATTCCCCATCCTCACTATCATCCCATATATTTCTTTCCATTTGTGGTTAAACTTCTTGGAAAGACTATCACAACAGACACTTCCACTTCTTCTCCTTTCATTTCTTTCTCTCTCTACTGCCTGACTTCTGATTTTATCATTCAACCAAAACTACCTTCCCCAAAGTTACCAATCATATCTTAACTGTCAAATGCAGTGATATTTTATTAATCCTTATTATTCTTGACCCTTTGATAGCTTTTCATATCATATTTTGGTCTTTTCTTGACAATCTCTTCTCTAGAGTTTTAGGACACCATTATCTCCTCGTTTTCCTTCCTACATAAAAGCTGCTTCTCTACTTTGCTGAATCTTCATCCAGTTCACTGTGTGCTTTCCATAATGATGTTCTGGGCCCTTTTTCATCACCCTCTATACTGTTCCATTTGCTGATCTCATGGATTCAATAACTATTTCTATGTGGATGATTCTCAAATGTATTTAAGTTCCAACTTACCTACTTATATCTCTCCTGAACTCCAACTTTGCATCTCCCTCTGTTGACAAGTTCCTATTTATCTTCCATATAGTTTGTACACAGTTATTTGAATATTATCTCTTCCAATAGATTTTTGAATTCCTTAAAGGCAGGGACCATCTTTCCCCTTTTCTTGTATCCCTGGTGCTTACTACAGAGCCTGACAAATAGTTGGTGCTTAATAAATGCTTATTACTGTTTTACCCTAATGGATATGTGATCCTATTAAAGTTGGTACTCCTCACAACCCATCCATGACCTCTCATCTTGGGTTGTGCTGCCCCATAACTTCCTCTAATATTACCAGAGGCAAGGCCCTCCACAAACACACTGGATCATTTTGTATCTTCTCTTGTTATTTCCTGGAGAACAATGGGGCTAGGTCCACCACCAGATAACCTTTATGTTTGTGCTCTGGCTAGCCCATTTTTCACTCCTACATTTCTTTCATGACATCCTTTACTCTATTGCTCCTTTATCATAGTGTTCTATGTTACGGTTTGCTGTTCCTCACCATGTGCTTTTCCACTACCTTCTGTGTGATTCTTCTTTGATCCTCCTTTGATCCTCTTGAATCCCATATCTCATTATAGTACATTACCATAATAGAATGGGCATTAAAATGACAGTGTTTTTGTTTCAGGGGTCATTAAATGCACTTGTTAATTCCCCAAAGACAAAGTAGTTCTCTCTTCCTTTCTCATTCAATTGTGGATGTATGTATGTATGTGTGTGTGCATATATACATATATATGTGTGTGTGTGCATACATATATATATGTGTGTATGCATACACATACATATGTATGTGGATATACACGTGTGTATATACACAAAGAGATATACACATATATGTTCATGCATATATATGCATGGACATATATACATATATGCATATATATGCATACATGTATATTATATATATGTGTGTGTAGGCATGTAAAATACACCTATATATACATACCTATACATGAATGCGTGTGTGTATATATACATATGCAAACATATATATCATTTCAGGAAATGGATCAATATCACATAGTTTCAGATCTGGAAAAGATCTCAGGTTCTATCTTGTGCAATCCATGTCTTCAGCCCCAGTGACAAGATACCTGTTAAGCCCTTCCTTTAATATCACCAGTGGGGGAAATTCACAATTATATTTTGAGGATGACCTAAGATGATAGGATTGAAAACCTGAAGGAACCTTAGAAAGCAATTAGCTCAGCACCCTCACTTATGGAGATAAGGGTTCAATCTAATTCTAATATTTGCCTTATATGAAGCTTAATTTTGTCTCAGTAACATATTTTGTTCAATTAAACTCAATTTAACAGAGGTGTATTAAACATTGTGATAGGCACTGGAGAAGAGGGTAAAGAAACAACTTCTGCAAGTACGGCATTTGCACCTTCTCTCTGTTCCTGGGGAACAGTTTTTCCAGGGTGCAGCACAGAGCCTGGCACACAGTGAGTGCTTAATTAATGCTAGTGAATGACTGACTACCCAGTAGGTGATGGGGACTCTCAGCGATACCTTGTCTCTTGTCCACTTCTAAAAGGGAGCTGGCAAGGTCACATATTTGGCATTGCTTTGCTCTGAAGGTGAGAAGAGTGCCATTGAGAAGCTGTTACACCGGGGACCCAAATCCACCCACACAACAATCTCCTTTCCTACAAAAGGAGTTGGTATTTTTAAAAAATATACTCCAAGTATCCAGCACTAAGAGTCCTTCACCTTTATGTGAAAGGTGTCACCGGCTATAGTTGATTCGGCCATTATAACAATGTTGATCCTTCTGGATTCCAAGGCTTAGAGTTTTGTTTTGAGGATGACCTAAGATGATAGGATTGAAAACTTCAAGGAACCTTAGAAAGCAATCAGCTCAGCAACCTCACTTAAAAAGGAAGGACTAAGGGCCATAGAGAATCCTTAAATGACATCCATATGGGTTGATAAAGGGGAGGAACTGAAGGCCATAGAAGGGAGGTCAGACTCCAAAACCCAAAATGTAGTAAATGGCAGAGTCAGGACTTGAAGATGGGCTCTTGAAAGGTGAATGTATCCCTTCATCTACTAGCCTAGTCCCTTCCGGACCTTTCTGCTGGAGAGGTAGTGTTCTCTAGACCTCCAGAGTATGATCCCCTGTAGCTTTAGTTTAGGTTATTGAGTCACTTCTTTATCAAAGGGAAGTTTACTTTGCATAGTATTTTAAGGTTTGAAAAATACTTTCCACTACCACCACCGTCACATCACCATCATCACCGCCACCACCACCACTGCCACCATCACATCATCATCATCACCACCACCATCACATCACCATCATCACCATCATCACCATCACCGCCACCACCACCACCACCACATCATCATCATCACCGCCACCATCACATCACCATCATCATCACCACCATCACATCACCATCATCACCGCCACCATCGTATCACCATCATCACCATCATCACCATCACCGCCACCATCACATCACCATCATCACCGCCACCATCACATCACCAGCATCACATCATCATCATCACCGCCACCGTCACATCACCATCATCACCGCCACCGTCACATCACCATCATCACCGCCACCATCACATCATCATCATCACCGCCACCATCACATCACCATCATCACCATCATCACCATCACCGCCACCACCACCACCACCACATCATCATCATCACCACCAGCGTCACATCACCATCATCACCGCCACCATCACATCACCATCATCACCGCCACCATCACATCACCAGCATCACATCATCATCATCACCGCCACCATCACATCACCATCATCACCATCATCACCATCACCACCACCACCACCACCACCACATCATCATCATCACTACCAGCATCACATCACCATCATCACCGCCACCATCACATCACCATCATCACCGCCACCATCACATCACCAGCATCACATCATCATCATCACCGCCACCATCACATCACCATCATCACCATCATCACCATCACCACCACCACCACCACCACCACATCATCATCATCACCACCAGCGTCACATCACCATCATCACCGCCACCATCACATCACCAGCATCACATCACCATCATCACCACCACCGTCACATCACCATCATCACCGCCACCATCACATCATCATCATCACCGCCACCATCACATCACCATCATCACCGCCACCATCACATCACCAGCATCACATCATCATCATCACCGCCACCATTACATCACCATCATCATCACCACCATCACATCACCACCATCATCACCACAATAGCTAGCATTTATATAATATTTTAACCTTTGCAAAATGCTTTGCAAATATTACATAATTTAATTACCATAATAACTCTATTTGGTCAATGTCATTGTTATCTCCTTTTTACAGATTTTTACAGATGAAGAAACTGAAACAAACAGAGGTTAAGTGAGTTGCCCAGGGTCACACAGCTAATAAGTGTCTAAGGCAGGATTCTAGGTCATTTCTTCCTTATTCCCAAACTGGTACTCTCTCCACTGTGCCAATAGCTACTCATTCCATGTTGCCCTTTGAGGATAATACCTGCTCAGGCTTGCTCATTTGCCCATTACAACTGGCTTCTGTGCATGAATGGTTAAATCCTCGTCCTTCATGCCCTTATGTGAGTCCTCTGGCTTTATGGTTCTACGTGTGAAAGACTGGGGCTGCACATTCAGATGTATGTCTAGTCATCGAGGCCCCATGCTGATTGGCATTTCTGTTTGTACTTAGGGGCTCAGCCTCTTTCTCCCATTGCCTGGCACTCTTCCTCCTAATGAGCGAGCTGATCTGTGCTTGTCAAAGCGTTAGATCCCCCATTGTCATTTTCCAGCCTTTCCCAATAGCCAGAGTCATGTTTCTAAGCATCGCCATTTTGCTCCTTGCTCCCACCCTGCTGGCAGCCACCTCACTCAGTCCACCTTGCCCCCATTCTTCCCTCGTCTTGCTGTCATTACTTGTCTTGATCATACCCAGTAACCTCCCTGTGCAATCCTGAATAAGGCAGCATGTCAGGAGATTGGCCCAGAGGGTTTCAGGGACCCTATTGGTGATGTGTCCAATCTGGCTTTCCATTTCATATGAAATGTGTCCAGCAGGGATAACAGATGAAAGTGTTCCAAAGCTGTCAAAGGCCCATGATGGGTGGAGGTCTCACAGTCTGGTCTGCCACTGCTTTGGGGACTTCTGTCTTTTTCAGATCTCAACTCAAAAAATCTTAGGAGAACTTTAAGTTTGCATCAAAAGTCTTCCTCTTTTGTTTAATGAGAAGACAGTCCCAACTCAAGAGAATGAACTCTGACAACATCATGAAGAAATTTGATGGGTAAAAAGAGAGGCAATTAGACAACACCCCAGACAACTGAAGTGGATGAGCCCATCACAGCAATACTGTCTGCCTGCCCTGTTTGCTTCCAATCAGAATCCTAGCAACCAGTATTCTATTAACTGACTGTTAATTGTTCATGTTGTGAGATCATCGGAAAACATAATGTCCTAGAGGGGAATTTTGGAAAAGGACATAGATCATATTCAATTGCTTTTCAAGTGCTGGCAAATTCCAGTTTCCTGTGAAACACTTGGCAATGGTCCTCCCAGTAACTAAGTGCCCTAGAACTACACAGTACTTTTATGAGGGCCCTGACAGGCCATTCTAGCAGTACGCTGCCTGCACATAGTAGGCACTAAATAAGTGTTTCTTGGATCATGGACCCATTTTCTAACACAAATTCAATCCTTGGTGTGGGTAGACAATAAATGCTGGCATGAAGAATCATAAAAGCCAAGCCCACAGTCATTGCCCGGTGGTCAAATACACACAGATTTGGAGCTTTTATTGGTGTTCTTGTTCAGTAGTTTCTGTTGTGCCCTACTCTGTGACTCCATTTGGGGTTTTCTTGGCAGAGATAGTAGAGTGGTTTGCCATTTCCTTCTGCCATTTTATACAATTATATAGTTACATAGTAACAAAGGCAATCAGGGTTAAGTGACTTGGCCAGGATCATACAAATACTAAGTATTCCAGGTCAAATTTGAGCTCCTGAGTATTTAGAGCTAGAAATTATCATCTAGTTCAGCCAATTCCTTGTACAGTTTAGAAAGTGAGACCAAGAAAGGCGAGTCCCAAGGTTTTTAACCTAGGTTTTCTGATGTCACATGTATGACTTCCCACAATTCTTTGCTGAGACTGGCAACTTAGGACACCAGCCCCTGTAGATAAAGATCACAGAGCACTGTAATTCCAATAGAGAGTAGTCTACATCCACAAGAAAAACCCGACCGGGGACAAACCCACACAGGACGTGGTCACTGGGAGAAGGGCATGTCCTTACCTGTAAGACTGGATAAAAGGACAGCTCAAACTACTTGCCTCACACAGGGTGTTTTGAATAAAGTTTTGAAAAATGCAAAGTCCTATATTATGAATTAATTCATCAATCAGAAAATCAACAAATACATTGACTGCTTCTAATATTTAAGTCCTTTGCTAGGCACTAGGGAAACAAATATAACAGAAATAATTCCTTCCCTTGAGGAGTTTTTACTCTATTTGAGCAGATAATCTTTACCTATATAAGGTACATATAAAGTAGTCACAAGCAATGGGGCAGGACACTTTGATTACTAGGACTTTCAGGAAGAGAATGCTATCAGCCAGATCTTTGTCTCATGGCTCCCTTTGGTAGTTAAGCCAAGTCTTTGGACCTCTTCTAAGAATACTTTTAAAGGGACAAAATAAAATATTCAGAGTTATAAAGAAAATCAATTTTGCTGAAATGTAGTTTTTAGAATATATGAAGTTCATGTACCCTAGGTTTTGAACTCCTGCTAAGAAGGTTTCACTTGAGTTGAGTCATGAAAGGATTCTAATGTGAAGAAATGAGTGGTGTGTCCCTGGTATAGGGTTCAGCTGAGAAATGATCATAAGGATATGGATGTGCCTCATCATGCATGTATTTCTCAGCATCTGAACCTGGTACTTTGACTTGTATGTAAGTGCACAAGTCAGTTTCTCTTTGGTCAAACATTCATCTCCAGAACTCAGTTCCAGTAGCAAGAATGAATTTTGCTCAAATCTCTCCACACTCTTTCATTAAGTACATTTTTTTAAAGGGAAGAAAGAAGACATTTGTCACAGAATAGAGCAGACCTATCTGTCCCAGGCAGAACCAAAACCCATGACCCTGGATTAATTGAATTGCAATCTAACCAACTGTGCTCACCAACCTCAGACAGGAAAAGAAAATGATGTCACCAGTCAAATATCTTCTCCCTCATGCAAGAAAAATCAAAATCACTTAAGGGCATTAAGTTCTGAATTTAGCCTAGTGAAATTGCTGAGCAGATCTTAGCACTAATTATAGTAATTTAGTTTCTTTCACGTAAGTAGATTTTGGGGGGAACTCTAATCAAAGCAAAGTCAGGCTGTACAAATACTTTGGATTGTTTGTGTCTGTTTTCAATCCTGTTATTCGGCTTCCGTTAGACAACTCAGGTATAGGTAAGTTGTATCTATCAGAGTAAATATTCATCATTTGGGAAAGGTTAAAAGAGGGTTAAATTGCAAAGAAGAAATGTCCCATGGAAAAGCTCTTCAATGGAGTTAATATCATCACTTGGAGTGAAAAAAATCCCATTCATTTATCACGTAGAATTGCCCAAAATTGACAGTGATGCTACTGATAGCTAAGATCTGGCTTAAGGGTTAGTTCTGTTAGAGATGCTCTTGACACACAAAAGGGTAGCAAGGAAAATAGAGTCCAGAGGAATTGAGCATTTTGACCAAAGCTGACTCCTCACTCCCTACCCCCCTTCAGGAGGGACTGCCTTCTAGATTCATTACTAATGGGGAGCTTCCCAGTAAGGCTACAGGAAGACAACTTGTTCAGCCTAATGGAAGCTTTTATACTGTTCTGAATTTTGTACTCCATGCCCCACCATTACCTGGATACGTGACTTCATGTTTTCCTCTCTCACAGTTTCCCACAAACAGCTCGTCAAGCTTGCACACACGTTTCTGCCCTTTAACCTGACCATGCTAGGTCACAACTCTGATCACCCAAGACTGTGGAAACAGAGTTTCCTTGTTTCCTACCATTCCTCATGGAGTGTCTTGGAGAAATGTGAGAAAATATTAGAGAGTTTATCTCTATGGGCATTATTGACTGGGATTCAGCTCTTCAGGGCATTTTCTTTCCCCTTTGACTTACCTTTCACTAGACCAAAGAAAGTAATAAAATATTAGCTACCTTTTACGTAGTGCTTTAAGGTTTGCAACTATCATCAATTTTATCCTCAAAACCAACCTGGGAAATGGATGCGATTGTTATGACCATTTTACGTGTACACAGCACTTTAATGTTTGCAAAGCATTTCCATAGGTTATCTCATCTGATCTTCCCAACAACCTTTGGAAATAGGTGCCTCTATTTCCTCCATTTTAAGAATTAGGAAAATGAGGCACATAGATCAAGTGACTTATCCAGTGTCATTTAGCTAGTATTTGATGCAACCTTTGAACTCATGGGTTCCTAACTCCAAGTCAAGCATGCTATCCACTGAGCAATGTAGCTGCCTTTTCTTTATTTTTAACAGATGGAGACACAGCCTGACAGAGTCAGTGACACATTCAGGGCCATGCCAATGGCACATAGAGGAATTAGGATCTGAACTCAGGGCTTCTGAATACAATCCCATGCTTTCTCTATATTAACAGAATCATTTACCCTTGCTGAAACTACAGGGCACTAGCAGAACTCAACCCTGTTAATCTCTGTTCCTGGGGAGGAGGCCACTGGTGGATTTCATGAGACTGGGAATTCTGAGCTGCTCTGTCTGGCACCAATATGGCAATCCCCATGGAGCAGGGCTAGTTAGAGGGGTAAAGCAGTAAGATGCCTAAGGGGGGAAAATTGACATAGACTGGGCATCTACCAGATCAAAGCTGTCATACAGATCAGTAGTGGGATCTGGCCATGGATGGTCACTGTATTCCAGTCTGTTATAGATATCGAGTCTGAAAACAAACAAAACAACACCATTTCCATGTGTTAGAGATGAAGTGTAGTGTGCTAATAGCTAGCATTGGTGTAATTCTTTAAGGTATACAAAGTACTTTGGAAATATCCTTCCATTTTGACCTCACAATAACCCTGAGAGGATGGATCAATTATCATCCCTATGTACCTGAGGAGGAAAGTAAGGTAGACAGATGTTAAGTGACTTGCTCAGGCTCACTCAGGCCAGATTTAAGTCAGGAATTGTATTCCAATGTCTAGCACTCTAACCATGTGCCACCCAGCTGCCTAGGTTGTAGAAGACAGAATTCAGAACTTGGAGTCAGAAGATTTGATTCAAATTCTGCCTCCAGCACTTCCTAATATGGGACAGTGGGCAAGTCACTTAACCTGTATCTTCCTCAGGATTTTTAGCTTTTAAATGGTGAGCTTGGAGCTAGATAACTGGGATCCCTCTCAGGTCAAAAATCTTTAGATTTCATACAGAAGAAATAGGATTTGTGCTCTCAAAGTACTTCGTTTTAATCCTGCTTGGACTCGAATCCAGGTCGTGGTTGTTTAAGCATTTCACTTGTGTCCAACTCTCCATGACCCCATTTGGGGCCATTTCGTTTTTTCCAACTCTTTCTACAGATGAGGAAACTGAGGCAAAGTTAAATGACTTGCCCAAATTCAAAGAGCTGGTAAGTATTTGTGGGCTGATTCGAGCCTTACTTTAGCCCTGACACTCTCTCAAGTGCACCACCCAGCTGTCCCCTAATTCAGATAGTACATATTATTTTCTTGCTGATTGTATCATAGCCCCGACTTTAATGACAACTCCACGAGACAAAGCAGATTGTCTTTCCTCAATTTGGTACCTGCCCTTGGCTTTAGCAGAAGTTTCATCATATGCTACAGGCTTATTAAATGCCTGTAAATTGAGGTGGGTCGGACCTAGGTTATCGGTCCAGTAGGCCATGAACTCTTCCCTCGAAGTGACCTAACTGTTCCCTTTCTTGTGGCCTGATTAAAGTCAGCTTCATGAATGGGGGAAATTAAAAAAAAAAAAAAACAACTTCCAAAGAAACAAACTGGAATGGCAATGAGCCTTTATTAAATGCCTAATGTATGCCAGAATGTGTGAGTGGCACCATGACAACAAGATCTAATATGAAACAATTCCTGTCCTGAGGAGCTTACATTCTATGGATAAGGCAGCCTGTGCACATGCAAGTGTAGACCAAATGAACTCAAGGTGATGATGGCTAGTGAACAGGGATGAGAGTCTCATGGACAAGGTGGGACTTGAATCTTGAAAGAAACTAAAGATTCTAAGAGGCAGAGGTAAGGATGACTGGAATCCAGGTGCATTTATAAATTTGTGTGACTGCAGAGGGATTAGAATGTAGAATTAGAGATAAAAACTGGAAAGGAAAGGACCCATGTGTACAAAAATATTTATAGAAGCATTTTGAGTGGTGGCAGCAAGTTAGAAATGGGGGGGATGCCCCTCAGCTGGGGAATGACTGAACAAGTTGTGGTATGTGATTGTGACAGAATACTATTGTGCTTAAAAAAAAGCCAAGCAGGATGATTTCAGAAAAAAGCATGGAAAGACTTATGTGAACTGATGCAAAGTGAAATGAGGAGAGCCAGGAGAACACTGTGTAAAGTAAGAGCATCATTGTATAGTGATCTACTATGAACAATGTATCTATTCTCAGCAATATAGTATTCCAAGACAATTTGGAGGACAGCATGAAAGATGCTGTTGATGTCCAGAATAAGAAGTGCTAAAGCCTGAATGTAGATAAAATATAATATTTTCTTTATTTTTTTCCTTAGTTTTTTTGTCTGTGTTTTCTTTCACAGAATGACTTTCATGGAAATTACATGACTACACATGTATAACTTATGTCAAATTGCTTGCCTTATCAATAGGGAGGAAGAAGTAAGAGAATTTGCAACTCAAAATTTGAAAAAAATAATGTTAAAATTATTTTTACATGTCACTGGGGAAAATAAAATATTGAATGGGATTTTTAAAACAAAGAATGTTGTATCAATTTTGAGGAAACATAATGCCTGAGGAGTGGGCATAGAGCTTGCAGGGGAGAGGGATGTCCAAGATGACCAGAAGTTGGCATGGGGGTAGGTTAGGAGGAGTTTCAAATGTCAAACTGAAAAATTTACATTTTATCCTAGGGGCAATAGGAACCTGGGGACAATTTGGTGGCATAGTGGCTAGAGTACAAGGCTTAGAATCAGGAAGATATATCTACATGATTTCAAGTCTAGCCTCAGATGCTTACTAGGTGTGTGACCCTGGGCAAGTCACTTACCACAGTTTGCCTCAGTTTTACCATATGTAAAACAAACTGGAGAAGGAAATAGCAAACCACTCCAATATATTTGCAAAGGAAAGTCCAAATAAGGTCACAAAGAGTCAGATACCACTGAAATGACAATACTAACAACAATAGGGAGTCACTAGTGTTGATCAAGTTGGAGAGTGATATGGTCAGAAATAGGCTTTAGGGAAGTCACTGTGGCAGAACTGTGGCCAATGGACTACAGTGCAGGAGACAGCAGATGGAAATCATTTCAATAACTTTTATAATAATCCAAGCAGAGATGATGAATGCTGGAATGAGGGTGGTACCTGTAAGGGTGGAAAGGAAAGTATAGATGAGGGAGATGTGGGAATGGTGGGAAAAATGACAAGTTTTGGCAACAGATCTCAGTAGTACTTGGAGCAAAGTGGGAGAAGAGCAGGAAAATCCCCCATACCCTCCCCATCCAAACTTCTGAAAGGCATTAGATTAAAAGTAGGCTATTATGAAGAATGGGAGCAACTGAGAAGTCACCTCCAAGATATCTGGGATTAAAGAGAAATGACTCAGAGCCCTCTTTGTGCTGGCTGGGGGCAGTTTCCAAAGGAAGGCCTATTCTTATTCACTCAACCAGTATTTATAAAGCTCCTACTCTGAAATAAACACTGTGTCAAGATGGAAATATAAAAGCAGAAGCGCAACTAGGATTCTGTGAAATCATCCCTGAACCCAAAAACATTCCTCTCTGACTGGGAACATGAATTTACTGGCCTCTCAGCCCCTCGCTGGGCACTGCGCTTTCAACAAAGTTACTTGAGACTCTGTGAGGTACACTGTAATAAGGATGAGATTTAAATTCTGATTCTTATACTTAGTCCTAGTGTGACCTTTGGCAAATCCCTTAACCTCCCTGGTCCTCAGGCTCCTCCTTTATAAAAATGAACTGGTTGGATCAGTTCATCTCTCATTTCTTTTCCATCTCTAAATCATCGGGCTGTGAATTTTACAAACATCAAGAATTTGGATTGTTCTTTGTCTCAAGGCATTTCTTTTAAGGTTCCTGACAACAAATGTAAATGGAAACCAAGTTAATACCACCCATGTCAAAAATGATGCCCTCTGTGAGAAAATATCAAAGCATGAAGAGCATTTCAGGATGAGCTCAGTTCATCTATTTTTTAATCTTGATTTTCAGATACTCTACTACATACCAACCTTACAGAACAACCTTGTATACACTAACAAATAAGGATCATTAAAGAAGAAAAAGAATATGCCATAAGGGAAATGTTCAATAGCAAGAGAAGATGACTAGGAATCACAGCCATGACAGGCAGATGCCCAAAGGCTCCACTGAGAACATGTTGATGTGAAGGAAAAGTCAGGACACCCCATCAAGAATGAACATGATCAAAAGAAATTTGATTGACAAGGAAACAAGGAAGGGGTGGAGGGAGGAAAGGAGGGAAGAGAATGAGGAAACTCCTTTGCAACTTACTACTTATTGACCATGGGCAAGTCATTAAATTCCAGCCTCACATTGCTCATATACAAAATGAGGACATTGTAGTGAATGGACGGCCTCTATAAGCATTTCCAATCCTAGCTCCAAGATTTCCTGATCCTGAATTCCCAAACAATTGCTCTCTACTTTCTGCATGAAGCTTTGGTGAAAGTTAAATAATTTTAGTACTAAAAAAAGAACTGTTATCAAATACAAACAACATGGGACTGAATTCTGGATGAGATCCATTCATTAAGTTAGAAGCATGCTCCTTTTATTAGACTACTTTAAAGTTCAGACTTCTGGTCTCTTTGACATTCAGAAATGAGAAAGCCACATTTTTTCTTGTTTCACATAATTAAAAGCAAATCAAACAAAAAAATAAATTTTACTAGTACAAGCAGAATTTCATAATATACAGTAGGTAACTCCATGGAGTAAAAACGGATAACCTTTGATACCACAGATACTTAAACTTAGAGAAAAATACAGGAGCATTTTTTAAAAATGGATAGAAGAGAAGGGATAATAAAGACTCTTTTTTCCCATTTGTGTCTCTCTGGCAGTCCTGCCATCTTTTAACTTCAACCTTAAAATGACTCCAAAGAGAACCATTTTGTCATAGTTGAGGAAAGCACTTCTTTCCTTTCCTTTCTCTGGGAAGCAGATTTTTCCTCAGGCTCAGCGTATTCTCACATATGGAGCCTAAAATGTTCCCCTTCACCCTCTGCTTTGTGGTTTTCCTCTTCTTTCAAAGTTCATCTCAAAGGCTGCTTTCTACAGACAGCTGTACTCATTCATCCTACTGGGAGTTCCAATCCCCCACCTCAAAACAATGGATTATTCATTTCAAATCATTGAACATATTTTGAATAATCCTCTATATTTTAGCAAGTCATGCCAATTGTATCAACCAATTCCAATTTATGAATAATTCTTTTCTGATATCCATAATGAATATGGATGCAAAATCCTAAATGAAATACTAGCTAAAAGATTAAAATATGTGACAAAGATTATACATTATGATCAAATGGGATTTATAGAAGGAATGCAAGGATAGTTTAACATAAGGAAAATTATTAGCATAATTAATTGAATCAACAATAAAAGTTAAAAAAATCATATGGTTATATCAATAGATACAGAAAAAGCTTTCGATAAAGTTCAACACTCATTTGGTTACAAACATTTGAAAATACAAATATACAGTTTAAGTATAAATGATTTTTTCCTTAAATTGATAGAAAAATTACCTAAAATCAGCAGCAAGCATTATTTGTAATAAGGATACTAGACGCCTTAGCAGTAAGATAAGGTATGAAACAAAGGTTCCAATGTTTTATTCAATATTGTATTGAAAATCCTAGCAACAGCAATATGGAAAGAAAAAGAAATGTAAAGAATTAGAACAGGAAATGAGGTGATAAAACTGTCTCTTTTTGCACATGATATGATGATATTCTTGGAGAATCCCAAAGACTCAACTAAAAAGTTAGCTGAAACTGTAATTTTTAGCAAAGTTTCAGGATATAAAGTCAATCCACATAAATCATCAGTATTCCTTCATAGCACAAACAAATTCTGCAAGAAGAGACAGTAAAACATCTCTCCATTTTAAAATAACTCTAGACAGTATAAAATACATGGGAGTATACCTGCCAATACTAACATAGAACTATATAAATAAAACTATTTTTAAAATTTTTAATAGAAATAAAATCATATTTAAATAATTGGAATGATATTAATTGTTCATAGATAGACAGGGCCAATAGAATAAAAATATAATTTTACTAGAAATTAATTCACATCTTCTACATCATCCCAATTAAATAACCAAGAAAAAGTTACTTTGTTGCATTAGGAAAAATATCAAAATTCGTCTGGAAAAAGAAAACAAGTTAAGAAAATCAAAGGAAATAATGAAAAGAATGTAAAGAAAGGAGGTTTAACAGGACCAGATCTTAAACTGTATTATAAGGCAGAAATTATCAAAACTACCTAGAATTGGCTAAGAAATAGAAAGGTAAATCAATGGAAAAGAGTAGATATACAATTTTACAGTACCAAGTAAACAATACCCTTGCATTTGAAAAGTGTACATACTTAAGATTTTCAGATAAGTATTCATTATTTGGTAAAAATTTGGGGGAAAAGTAGAAAGCAGTATGGCAGAAATTGGACATAGACTTTACATTGTTTACCAAGATAAGGTCAAAATGGACACAAGATTGAGATATAAAGAGAAATTTTATAAGAAAATTAGAACATGAAATATTTTTTATTAGAGTTATGGATAGGTGAACAATTTATAAATAGACAAGAGACATAGAACAAAATTAGATATAAAATAGATAATTTTAATTACGTTAAAATTAAAAGGATTTGTGAAAATAAAACAAATATAGTCAAAGTTGGAAGGAAAGCAGAAAATTGGGGAGTGGGGATTTAAAGATATTTTATCAGATAAATGCATCATATCTAAAATATATAAAGAACTTTGTCAAGTCTATAAGAATATGAGTCATTCTTCAGCTGATAAATGGTCAAAGAATATGAACAGGCAGTTTTCCAATGAAAATATCAAGCAATTTATAGCCATATAAAATGCTCTACATTAATTATTAATTGGAGACATGCAGAATCAAACAACTTTGAGATATCATTTTACATCTACCAGATTGACTGAAATGATATAAGAGTAAAGTGAGAAATGTTGGGGAGGATATGGAAAAATTGGGATACATCCATTATTAGTGGAATTGTGAACTGATGCAACCATTTTGGAGAGCTATATGGAATTATGCCCAAAGAGTTAGTAAACTATCTATACTCTTCGACCCAGCACCACTACTTGGTCTATTTTCAAAAATGATTAGGGAAAAAGGAAAAGAATCTACATGTTCTAAAATGTTTATAGCAGCTCATGGAATTCTATTGTGCTATAGGAAATGAGGAGCTTGTGGAAAGACCTGAATGAAATGATGAAGAACAAAACGAGCAGAACAAAGTGAACATTGTATAGAATAGCAACAATATGGTTGGAAGAATAACTTTTAGCAAATAAGTCATTTTGTCTATTATCAACACCCAGATGAATTGTAAAGGACATTTGAAGAAAGATGCTATCTGCATCCAGAGAAAGCATTGATGACAGGAAATATGCATAAAATAATCTTACGTATATATACATACACACATATATACGTATATACGTATACGTATATACGTATATATGTTGTTGTTAACATTTGTCCTTCATTGCTGAAGACCTCATACCATCCAAGAAATGATATGACTTGCACTTGACTTTGTTTTGAGTGAGGGATGTGTGTGTGTGTGTGTGTGTGTGTGTGTGCCTATTTGTATCTAATGGCAGCCATCTTTAGGTTGAGGGGGAGAAAAAAAGAAAGCAAAATTTACATGAAAATTGTGTTGTGTATTTGAAAGTTGTGACAGCAGATTTACAGTTTCATGGAAGGATAATCATCCTTTTCATCATGCCGTGATAAGGGAATGTTTATGTTACTCCATAAATAAATAAATATTTAAAAATAGTTTCTTAAAACTGCAAAATGAAGGGTAATTTTATATATATGTAAATGTATGTGTGTTTACACATGCATATGCATATATGTGTGTGTACATATGTGTCTGTATATATATTATATATATTATATATACATATACATACAGAGAGATAGAGGGTGTACATACCACCTCTGTCAAATATTGGCTGTGTGACTCTGGTTAAGACACTTAACCCGTTCATAATTCAGTCAATGCAGTAAAATTATGTTTCAGAAATGGTGCTGACTTTTTTCTTAGGAGGAATTCCCTATACCAATGAAATCACAGATTTCTTTCCTATCATATATCTTCTTATCTTACACACATACACATATATGCATATGTATATATATACACATGCATGCATTCATACATGCACATACACAAATAAGCATATGTGTGTGCTTCTATTACCTATTTATCTATTAGTGTGTATGTCATTCAAAAAATATTCAGTGTCTACCACGTGTCAAGCTCCACATTATGTTATAAATATTATCTCATTTTATTCTCACAATCCTGGGTGTTTGACACTATCATTATTTATATTTTACACTTGGGAAAACCAAGACAAATGTTAACTGACTTGCCCAAAGTTAGACAGCTAGTCAGTGTCTTCTTGACTCTAGGTCCAGCCATCTGTCCACTGCAGTGAAGAGAGAAGTTAGGAAGAGGGGAGGGTTTGAGGAGAAGGATAATGAGTCAAGTGTTGGACATGTTGAGTGTGAAAGGTCTACAGGCAACTCAAGATGTCCAATAACAAGTTGGAAATCCAAGGCTAGAGGTTAGCAGAGAAGTTGAGTCCGAAGAAGGAGACTTGAGATCATCAGCCTTCAGGTGATCATTGAATTCATTGCTTCGTCTTATTGAGGAATCACCAAGTAAACTATGTCAAAGAAAAGGAGAGGACAGAGCCCCGTAGGACAGTACTGTTAGTGGGTGTGACATGGATGCAGATTCAACAAAAGAGACTGAAGAGGAGCAACCAAATAAACAGGAGAAAGTCATAACCCCAACATGTAGAGAAGGGGAGTGTGTAATAGTGTCAAAATAGCAGGGACATCAAAAACAATAGGGCTTGGAGGATTGAAATGAAGGTCATCAGTTTTAGCATGTTCGTACGTTTTGTATGTATATATGAGTGGAAAGGGAGGAGAGAGACAGAGACATAGTGAGAAACAGACAGAAATAGAGAGATAGGGAGACAGAGAGAAAGAGAGAGAGAGAGAGAGAGAGAGAGAGAGAGAGAGAGAGAGAGAGAGAGAGAGAGAGAGAGAGAGAGAGAGATAAAATAGTGGAGAGAACAGAGACCAAAAGCTCTGGCATTGGAAATATGATGAAGTAGTTTAAAGTCATGCTTCTGACACATCCTGGTTAAGTTACTTAACCTCTGAGTCCTCTAGAAATTGTCTAAATCTACAAATTGCAAGGAAAGAATGGGCTTGTTTAGGTAGAAGGTAGAAGGAGTTTCATTATCTGGGAAAACCTTGTCAGGAAAACCCAGTTATTATTTTTTTTGAAAACCCAGTTATTATATACCACAAAACTTAACACTTAGATGCAATAGATGAATAAAATAAAAAGGCATGCCATTTAATAATTCTCAAGCTCTGAACGATAATGGCTGTATGAATTCATTTTGCAATATCAGTTTCTAAGCAAAATGTCCCAAAATAGACTCTCAGTGAAAAGTAAGGATGATAATAATGACAATGACGACAAAGGTGATGATGATGATGATGACTGAAGAAAATCTCAGGTCAGTCATTGAAGGCAAGTAATCTGGTTTTAGAGCAGTATTGGAGAGCCAAGAATCAATCTCTGTAATAGAAATAAGAATGTATGCAATTCATATTTTATAACATTTGCTTTGCACAGGAAGCTGAGCCAAGATGGTGGAGAAAAGCCAAGAAATGGCCCGAGGTCTCCCCTCTTTGCTTCAAAATAACTTTAAGTCAAGCCCCAAAATGAATTCTAGAGTGGCAGACCCCACAAAAGGACATGACAAAACCATATTCTAGCCTAAGATAACTTAGAAGGACTGATAGGAGAGTTTGTATTATTTCTGTAAAAGGGGAGCACAGCCCAGCACAGATAGTACCTGGGCAAGCCAGTAGGAGGTTCCCAGCTTCAGCACAGATCAGAAACTGAGTCCTCTTGGTCTGGGTTGAGCAAGCCTGTGTCACAGGACTTATCTTATGCTTTCAAACTATTACCTTCTTAAGGCAGGTTCTTTGTTCATGCTTATACTTCCCTGAACCAGAAGCATCTAAAGAATAGTCAATTTCAACAAATACCTATGATGTAATGACTGTACAGAAAGAAAAAAAAAGAGGGAAAAAAAGTCCTTAAGGGGCTTAAATTCTATTAAAAATGGATGTGATGTTATTGATATGGGAAGTTGTCAAGAAGCAATTGCCATTACCAATCCTAATCTATCCATGCTCTACAATTTCCAGCCTTGAGATCTTTGCACAGGCCATGGACAGGCTGGATAGGAGAAGTAGTTCTGGAACCTGGATCCTCCTGACTACTAGGCTAGTGCTTAGGCAACTCCCCTTTTACTTGAAGACTAGATGAAATATAATAAATCAAATCATAGAGCAATCTGGAATAAGGAAGAGTTGTCACTTTTTCCATTTGCCTTGAGCCATTGATCTTAAGCAATTATCTCGTATCTGATGGTAATTATCATCAAATGAGATAATAGTGGTAAATTGCTTGACAGTGTAGGTTCTGGATACCTGTTAGTCACTGCTGCTCTTATTGTGTCATCTACTTTGTTCCACTTTGAAAGCGATGGGGAGTTTGTTTCATGTGGGTCTTGAGCACTGACAGAAAGCTTGTTTCTTTGATTTCAGCCTCAGAAGGCATAGCTAAGTTCTCTGTACTGGAGAGTTTGAGATTTCCTAGAACGATTGCTTAATTCTTCACTGGCATTTGCCAAAGCAATATACCCTGGTCCAAGATGTCTTTCTCTGCTACCCATATCGGAGCATCACAGGAAGGTTTCTGCTTTTAAAAATGTGGGGTATTTTTTTTTTGCTTTCCTATAGAACTCAAAACTGTTGGGAGCCATTCTATTCACTAATGACCATGACATGAGCCCAGGATGAATCCTTCTCAAGTGACATTGTAAAAGTCAGTCACTTTCAAACATCAGGGACATCATTTCTGTGCTATTTGTCAAGCTCTGGTGTTACCATATTGTGACAGCAAGCCTGAAGGGGGAGAATAAATCTCAAAGTCGTTATTCTTTCTGTAAGTTGCAGATTTATTTCCTTTTCAAATTACAGACTTCACTCTTGCTTAATTTTCATTGTCCTAATAATTCATCACAGTGAATTTCATCTTGATGTGACTGCAGGAAAGGAAACTTGCTGGCTCTCAAGACACTTCTCTTGAAGAGAAGAAAATGCTAATAAAAATGCAGGTGCAGATCACTAAATATTGTTAAGAAAATCTATATATAGATAATCAAGAGACTCTGGATCAGAGGAACTCATATGTCATCAATGATTATTGCTTAATTTTTCTATTCTACTTGATTTCTCATTACCAAAAGTGTCTATGATTGAGGCTGACCTTAAGATGATATTCCTATTTAACTAGAAGTAAAAATATAGATAACAGATTATAACCGAGTACTATTGGTTAAAATTTAAAGTTAGTAATCAAATGGCAGGAACTAGTCCTTAAAAAAGAAAGAAAGAAAATAATTTCTGTATATTTTAAAAATAACAAAAACTACCTAGTGCCAGAGGAAACTAGTAGCGCAATAGATATAGTGCAGGCCAGGAGTCAGGAATCTCAAGAGTACGAATCCACTTTAAGATACGTAATCACTAGTTGTGTGGCACTGGCCAACTCATTAAACCTTAGTTTTCTCATTTTTCTTAATTTTAAAATGGGGCTAATATAAATAATGCCCCCCATCTGGCAGAGTTATGAAGATAAAATGACATCATATTTGCAAAAAGTATTTAGTACAGTGCCTGGCACAGAGGAAGTGTTATGTCAATATTTATTTATTCCTTCTCTTCTCTCCTCCCCTGCCTTCCCCTCCCCTCCATTCCTCTCTTTACTTCTCTTCTCTTTTCTTTTCTTCTCTCCCCTTCTATTCTCTTCTCTCCTTTCTTCTTCTTCTTCTTCTTCTTCTTCTTCTTCTTCTTCTTCTTCTTCTTCTTCTTCTTCTCCTTCTCTCTCTCTCTCTCTCTCTCTCTCTCTCTCTCTCTCTCTCTCTCTCTCTCTCTCTCTTGCTCGCTCTCTCTTGCTCTCTCTTTCTCTCTCTCCATCTTTTTACCTGTACATCCTCTGTTTAACATCCTAAAAATTGTGTTGCCTATCTGAACAGAAGAAAATAAACAAGTTTCTTGAGAGAAGGAAGCTTTTACTTGTGAGAGGTTTTGCAATTTTCAGTCCTTTAGCATATATTAACACTAATCACTAAGATGTATATAGCACTTAAAGGTTTACACAACATGTTACAAACTCATTATTCTCATAACAGTCTAGGTTTCTGCCACCTGTTACTATTCCCATTTTCTAGACGAAGAAAAGGTTAGTTATTTGCCTTTAGTTACAGAAGTAGCAATATTTAGAGGAATGACACATCCAAGGTCACATCACAAAGGAAGCATGTCTTAGCCACTTCTCTGGGGTAAACACAGCAAAGCTTCCAGTCTCATTGAGCTATGCCAATCCCTCTGCCAAAATAAGGCAATGATGGGGGGGTAGAGGGAGAAGAAATGAAAGTAGTGTCAGATTTGATATTCTGGGCTCAAAGATCAGTGCAGATGGCGACTGCAACCCTGAAATTCAAAGATGTCTGCTCCTTGGAAAGATAAGCTATGGCAAATCTGGACAGCAAACTAAAAAGCCGGACCATCATCTTGCCCAAAACAATCCATATAGTCAAAGCTGTGCTTTGCTTTTCCAGTAGCAATGTAAGGTTTTGAGAGTTGGCCTATATGGAAAGCTGATGGCCACAGAATTAACGCTTTCCAATTGTGGCGCTAGAGATTTTTAAGAGTCCTGTGGACAGCAAGAAAATCAAATCAATAAATACTTAAAGAAATTAATTCAGGCTCTTCACTGGAAGGTCAAATACTGAAATTGAAGCTTAAATCCTTTGGCCACATAGTGACAAGATGGGACTCATTGGAAGAGATCCTGGTGTCTGGAAAGAGTGAAGGCAAATGGAAAAGGGAATAGCAGAGGATTAAATGGAGAGATAGTGTCTTGGAAACAACAAAAATGAACTTGGACAGACATCAAGAGATGGTGGAGGGTAATAGGGCTGCGCATACTATGATTCATGGGGTCATGAAGATTCAGACATGACTGAACAACTGAAGAGCAAGGATATCCAGTGATCTTTCTTATTACAAATCCAAGATTTGTTCAGTTATACTGAGGCAGGCAAAATGATAGAATCTCCAAACTGATGGGGATTTAAGAATCCACTTTGTCCAACTGTACCTGAGCAGGAAGTCCCCACGCAATGTATCTGGGGATTAGATCTGATGATGTCCAGATGGATGCCCCACATTGGCAGCAAGATTCTTCCAGCTATCTAGTCAAATTCTATCTGAGCAGCTTCCATTGTTTGCTCCAGTTTCTGCCTTCTGGGATCAAGGAAGAAGAATTTAACCCCCTTTCCCACATGATAGCCCTTCAAAGGGACTTGGAGACAGAAAAAAAAAAGCTGTCACTAGCCTTTTTCTCCTGAATATTTGGCCTCTCCTCCAATATGCCATTGATGTGTCCTGAGTTACAGTCTAGTAAAATCACCAGAGCATTTTCGGAGAATCTTGATGAGTTAAAGATAGAGCATAAATAGAGAGCAGATTCTCTGAAAAGTAATAACACTTCAAAGATGATGCTTTTAAAAGCAATTCATTTTTTAGTTTTCAACATTCACTTCCAAAAGATGCTGATTTTTAAATTTTCTCCCCCTCCACTCCTCCACTTCAAGACAGTGTGCAATTTGATGTGAGCTCTATGTATACTTTCATATTAAACATATTTTCACATTAGTCATGTTTTCAAGAAGAATTAGAACCAATGGGAAGAACCATGAGAAGAAGAAACAACCAAAAGAGAACAAATAGCATGCTCCAGTCTGCATTCAGACTCCAAAGTTCTTTCTCTGGATGTAGATGGCATTTCCATCGTGGGTCTTCCAGAGTTGTCTTAGATCCTTGCATTGCTAAGAAGAGGTAAGTCTACCAAGGTCTACCACTGTGGTCATCATACAATGTTGCTCTTTCTGTGTACAACGTTCTCCTGATTCTGCTCACTTCACTCAGCATTAGTTGATGTAAGTCTTTCCAGGTTTTTCTAAAGTCCACCTGCTCATCATTTCTTATGGAACAATAATAAATTCCATTGCGTTCATATATCACAGTGTAATCAGTCATTTCTCAATTGATGGCATCCCCTCAATTTCCAATTCTAGGCCACCACAAAAAGAGATGTTATAAATATTTTCGCACATGTGGGTGCTTTTCCTATTTGTATGACCTCTTTGGGATACAGATCTAGAAGTGGTATTACTAGGTCAGAAGGTGTGCACAGTTTTATAAAACTTTGGGCATAGTTTCAAATTACTTTCCAGAATAATTAGATCGGTGCACAACTCCATCAACAATGTTACAGTGTTCCAGTTTTCCCACATCTTCCACAACATTTATCGTGTCCCCCTTTCATCATGGCAGCCAGTCTGATAGGTGTGATATGGTACCTCAGAACTGTTTTGATTTGAATTTCTCTAATCAATAGTGAATCAGAGCATTTTATCATGACTATAGAGAGCTTTCATTTTTTTCATCTTAAAACTGTCTGTTCATATCCTTTAACCATTTATCAGTATTGTATTGTTATAAACTTGACCCTATTCTCCATGTATTTTAGAAATAGGCCTGTATCAGAGACACGTGTAAAAATTGTTTCCCACTTTTCTGTTTCCTTTCTAATCTTGGTTGTATTGTCTTTGTTTATGCAAAAACATCTCAATTTAATGTAATCAAAATCATTCATTTTGCATTTTATAATGTTCTCTATTGTTTCTTTGGTCATAAATTTTTCCATTCTCCATAAATCTTACAGGTAAACTATTCCTTACCCTCCTAGTTTGCTTTTAGTATCAGCTTTTGTATCTAAAGCATGTACTCATTTGACTTTGTCTTGGTACATAGTGTAAGATACTACACTTTGCCTAGTTTCTGCCATACTATTTTCCAGCTTTCCCAGCTGTTTTGTTAAAGAGTGAGTTCCTATCCCAGAAACTGAGGTCTTTGAGTTTATCAAACACTAGATTACTGTAGTCGTTGGCAACTGTGTCTTGTATACCTAACCTATTCCACTCATCTACCACTCTATTTCTTCCCCAGTATCAAGTAGTTTTGATGACTGATGCTTTATAATATAATTTAAGATCCGTTACAGCTAGCCACCTTCTCTTGAACTTCTTTTCATTAATTCCCTGGATATTCTGGACCTTTTGTTCTTCCAGTTGATATTTTTATTGATTATCTTACTCTACAAAATATTTTTTGGTAGTTTGATTGGTATGGCACTGAATAAGTGAATTAATTTAGGTAGAATTGTCATTTTTATTATATTAATTTGGCCTACACATGAGCAACTGACTTTTTTTTCAATCATTTAGATTTGACTTTATTTGTGTGCTAACTCATGTTTTCTTAAAGAACATGGAAATCTATGTTACTGTTATCTAGGTCTTGGAAAGTATATTTGGTGGGATCTCTCCAAAGCTATTTTTGTAGCTTCAGGAAATACTGACTTGTTCACCTATATAAAGTTTTCTATTTAAAACAGTTATTATAGCTAGTTTTTATGTGAGCTTTTTAGTCTGCTTATTTATATAAACACCCTCATTCAATTGCAAATATTTCTTTGATCACAAAATCTTTTAGACCCCCAAAAGGTGCTCTGTGTCCAGTGTACTGACTTCATAAATGTAAAATGAGAAAGCATACATTGTATCTTATTGGTGAAGCAAATCCTCCATGTTTCCAACAAAATAACTTTTCACTCTTGGGTAAACTTAAAAGTCCATAAGAGAATGGGAAGGAGACAATTGTCTGACAAATATTTTGTGGATGAAAGCATATGGGAAGCACCAATTCAGTCAATCAATCAATCACCTCAAGCTACCTGAAAGTAAATAGTTTGACCAGAGAATAATATTATTTACTCTTTTAATCATTCAATTAATCAAGAATTTTAGAAGTCCGTTGACTGAGAAATCTTTTAAAGACTGACTGAGATGGTGTGAAATTGCATAGGAACATGTTTGGGCTGTTTGAGGAAACTTGGTCTTTTCTGGTGGGTTTTGTACAAAGCAAGAGATTCTGAATATAGGCATTTGGGAGTGTGGTAGTAGGGAGGAGAGAGATGCTGCATCCAAATCTCTAAGATAGAATTGCTTTGTCAGGGAGAGGGAAGGCATCAGGAGAGAAGAAAGTCACATTCCTCTTTCCTTAACTGGTGGCTCAGGCTAGGGGAGGAAGATTTTATAAAGAATGGAGGGCTTGAACTTTATCTTGAAGATGCAGATATTTTTTTAGTTGCAAACATTATTTGATGGCCCCACCAAAAAAAAGAGGAAATAAAATAGATATCAGATGATTGAGGAATGGCTAGACAAATTGGCATACATGGAATATTATTGTACCATAAATCAGTTCCTATGAAGAATACAGAAAAGCAAGTGGATACTTAGATGAACTGATGCAAAGTGAAGGAGGCAGAGCCAGGAAATCAGTGGATCTCTAAAAAAAATTTAACTGCAAAAACAACATTTGTAATTGCAATGCTTGAGTCTGATGCCAAAGACCAGATACGATGGATAGGATAGGATAAGATAGGACAGGATAGGATAGGATAGGATAGGATAGGATAGGATAGGATAGGATAGGATAGGATAGGATGGGATGGGATGGGATGGGATGGGATGGGATGGGATGGGATGGGATGATAAGGGACGGGATGGGACAGGACAGGAAAGGACAGGACAGGATAGGATAGGATAGGATGCACCCAGATAGAGTGCATTTCCCTCCCTTCCTTTTAGTTATTTAGAAAACACAGTAAAAACCAGAACAACCACAGTGACAATGAGCATTCATATAATCTTCTGAGGTTTGCAAAACATTTGATAGATGTTTATTTTTTTTTTCCTGGGAATCAGGTGATACTATTATCCTGAGTTTACAGATGAGGAAACTGAGACAAAGGCTCCAAATGTAACACCCCCCCCCCCAAGTTCTCCAAAATCAGAAGAGAACCAAACAGTAGAGGCAACTAAAAGGTGAGAAGACTGCTAGTGAGGAGGAACCAGTGTCCTTCATCTATACAATAATGGACTGAGACAAGGTAATGATGATGGTCATGATGATGACAATGATGATGATCATTAAAATGCTAATTAATTTATTAAATTATGAAACAGATGTAGTCATACCCAGCTCTTTGTGTACTCACTGGGAAAGACTACAGCAGGAACTGGCACTGCAGTCATGCATTAATAAGGTACAGAGGGTGCAGGGGCTGACAGTCATTACAGAGGAGTGCAGAAACAAGTGATGTAAAGGGATTCCAAGGCATTAGGTGGGGTGCTGGGGCTGAAGTCAGGAAGACTCATCCTCCTGAGCTCAAATCTGACCTTTGTCACTTACTCTTTGTGTGACCCTGGGCAAGTCACTTAACCCTGTTTGCCTCAATTCCTCATCTGTAAAATGAACTAGAGAAGGAAAAGACAAAGCACTTCATTATCTTTGCCAAGGAAATCACCAATATGGAGTCACAAAGAGTTGGAGCAGTTGAAATGACTGAACAATAAGAGAGCCCCATTCCTTCCTACAGCAGCCCATTTCACTTATGGGCAATTCTAATTAGGAATTTGTTGTTGTTTCTGACTTCAAGCTTAGTTGTGTTTTTGTTTTTGTTTTTTTTTTTCCATTTACAACTGCTATTCATTGTTCTTTATACAGCATTCTAAAGACAAGCAATTTCTAATCTCTTTTCCATGCAAAAGACTTTCAGATACTTCAAGATATTTGTCATGAACCACTCCCAACCCTAACCTCAACCCTCCTCTTCTTTAGTATATACATCCCAGACTGCTTCAACAAATCTTTATATGGCATGAACTATGGACCTTTTTGGTATTCTGCTTGCCCTCTTCTGGACGTTTCCAGAAAGGAGAACAATCGTGGTGCCCAGAAATGAACACAAAGCTCCACATGTTCTCTGACCACATGTTCTCACACCGTTCTCCAATGGCATTGATACCTTTCTGCTCCTGGAAGTCATTTTTCTCATAAGGCACGTTAAGGTCTCATTCACCTTTTTGGCTTCCATATGGTATTTTTGACTTTTATTGAGCTTCAAATCCAGTATATGGTGAAGTAGGCCCAAAGGCAGGGGAAAATGTTATTGCAGCATATTAACAATGATGGTTTGCGTGGAGGAAATGATATGAAAAGTCATTCCTGAGACCATGGTCCACAACTCCTTACTTTCCCAGAAAAGGGGATAGGTCTTGATTTGAGAAGTAGAGACAACAGGTGGTCTGGCAGTGGTATATTACTCAGGCCCCATCAAGATCCTGTGATATCTTTGGTCTGGGAACTCTTGACAGTAATATGAATTGTTCCTTGTCTCTGGGCTAAGGTTAGGAAAAATCATGAAATCTGCCCATGGTCACACAATCAATGGGTCAGAGATAAAATCTGAACCCTTACCTTCATTTAAAATCTAATACTCTATCCACTATTTTATATTTCTTTTTTCATTGATACCATGAAGGTAACAAACCTGCAACACATTAAATAGATTCCCTATGGCAAAGTTATGAAAAAACATAGTTTAGCAGAGAATGAGAAGGAAATTTTATTTGGATGATGGTGGGGAGCACTCACCCTTAAGAAATAATCAAACCATGAGTCAATCAACCATCACAATGTAGTTAATAAGTGCCTCTCATGTGTCACAGCCACATTAGGTACTAGCAATAGTTGTAAAAAGAATGAAAAAAAATCCCTACCCATTTGAGCTTCTTTTGTAATGGTAATAAAAACAGCTAGATTTAATAGGACTTTGAGGTTCTCAAATCCTATTCATATATTATTTCATTCAATGTATAAAAGTATTTCCAGGGTGGGTATTGCATTGCTACTAGTTGGTAAAGTGGATAGATTGCTGAAATTGATTTCAGGAAGGCCTGAGTTTGAATCCTGCCTTAATATTGAATAGTTCTATGAACCAGGGTAACTCTTGTTACCAATTCTGGCCCAAAAGGCTTCATCTGTTAAATGGAACTGAAGACTATTAAGGTCACTTCCAGTTCTACATCCATGATCTTGTAATTGTTGGTACACTCTGGAATTAGAAGACCTGAATTCAAAGCCCATCACCAAAAGGTAGTTCCTCTTGTTTACCTTGGTCAAGTTAGCTGAACTCTCCAGACCAGTAAAATTAGAGAGAATGAAAGGGTTTCCAAGATCCCTTCCAGGTCAGTAGCTATGTTCTTGTCATTAGGTTGGACTAGACACAATGGAAAGAGCTCTGTCCTGGGAGTCATGTGGCCTGAGAGTCATATAACATGGGTTCTGCATCTGCTTCTGGTCATTTTCCAAGTAATGAAGCTACCTTGCGCCCCCTTATCTACAAAATAAGGAGTTTGAACAGAAACATCTCTAACATACTTCAGAGCTCTAACTTTCCATGACTCTTTGGCTGTTGTCTTACGCTTAATCTTTGTCACAAGAGTAGAAACTGAAAATTCAAATAAAGAAATGACCTTTTGCTATTTTCACTTTCATGGACTTCAAAAAAGAAAAAGCCTAACGTGCATGTGACACATACAGAAGAACATGAATTTCAAGAAACATCACTCCCTAGGCTTTTGACTTTGCTGACTGGAATTTAAAGACAGTAATTCTCTGATTTGGTGATTAGGTGGCCCACTAGATGAGAGTAGTTAGTAAGAAGAATGGTTTAGAGGTCTCTTGATAACTTGGAAGTCAACAAATTCATTGTACCTGACTGAAGATTTTCTGCAGCTTACATGGCTCTTTGAATTTTCCCATGTCTCCCCCCCCCCCTCAGTAAATCTCACTTCATATTTTCCCACATGCCACTCTGTCATATCCAATCTGCTTTTTTTCTTAACTTGTAAAATTAGAATACATAGGTTTGTTAGTATTGCAGTTTTTAAAGCTTATAACTTTTAAATTATTGCCCCAAATTGGAGTTTATTTTAGGGATTATAGCATCCTTTACAATGTTCGGGGACTCAGATCCCCGTTGTGTTGATAAGATTTAAAGGATTCCCGTTTATAATTTGCTTCCAAGGAAATAGTTTCACACACAAATGTTCTGGGTTTGTTTTTCTGGTGATATCACAATGGGATAACTTCCCCCTCCCCTTTCCATCTCCCCTCAGATTTCTTGGGTTGATTTCTAAAGAGTTTGAACTTGATTTGCATTTTATTCAAATTGCTTTCCATGTTCCAAATTTTAAAGCTCTATTTTCTCCTGATTACATGGAAAATACTGTCATTAACTGGAGTTAGTGAATTTAAGTTGCTGGTTTCCTAAATTCAGGTAAATTGAGAATGGTCTCAAGGATTAATAGCCATTCCACAATTTGCTTTTCATCCAAAGCTCTTTGAATTGATTTCCCTTTCAATGTTCACCATGACTTCGATTCTACTTGATTGTTGAATCCTTAACCACGTAGACTCAAAGTTTGGGTTTCTGAAATACTCATAGTCACTGAAATAGTCTACTGACATTCTACATTTTAAAGACATTGTTTATACTACAGGATTGTTTAAGACGGCGATTTCTGCTTGAAAAAGTCCCAAACTGGAAGTAATTTACTATATTCAATCATATTACTGACCCACTCTATCATCTTTCCGTTTGTTCACTTCCAAGATTTCATAGGCAACACTTTACATGAAAATCACAAGTGGCATCATTTGTCCCCCTCCTCAGATTCAGCACATGAGTTTCTTTGATAGACTGAATGTTTAAAAAGCAATGATTGCTACGATGCTGTTTTGTCTACATACAGGAGCCTTTTTACATGTTGAGCATCTGAGAAGAATGAATGATATTTACTGTGAACTTGGTAATTATTTTTTGCTACTCTTAAACCAAGTGTGAATGGAATCATCCTTTTTCATCTTGATGCTACCATTTGCAGGGCTCCCCAATAAATTTTTCACTGCCTCTCCAGGGTCAAATCCTACTGAGCAGCAATTGAGGAAAACAAAATAACGGAAAACCTTAAGGCAAAAACCCGTGTCTAATGGGGCATTTAACAAAGTTATCAGTTTTGTATTTAAGCCACTAAAGACATGCTAAAGACAACAGCCTGCATAAATTGAAAGGCTGTTATACAAACACACTTGAAAATGTGATATTTACATGGCAACCAGCTTATTATATTTACATGAACATCTGGTACAGGTTCACTAAAACCCTAAAAACAGATGGACATGAAGAAAGAGCTGGTAATTAACAAAGCTATACGTTGATTAAATCAGCATGTGGTTAATTTTAATGATTGCTGATCTTTATTAGGGTTGGTGAGACTTTTCAAAAATCAAATCTACTTGAGCTGACATGTTGATTGGCCAAGAAGCTGCTGGCAACTACAGTGGGGGTGGGTTTGCTATTTCAGGATTATCACTACATCACCCTGTCTGCAGAAAACTGTTTTCTTAAAAGTTAAAAAAAATCAGGAGACAAGATGTACTGCTTCCACAAACCTTCTAGGACTAAAGAGATCTGAGAAGGAGATCGGAGTAGACAGGGTTTGCAGAATAATCATATTTAGATGATTTCAGTGTTGTCTGCCTACTCTGAGCCACCCTAGCAATCTTTCTGCCTCCTGCTGCCCTTGGTCCTACAGAGACATAGGGTAAAGCTTGGAGCTCTCCAGCTTGGTAACCACTGGTTGCCAGGCAACCAAAGATTCACTGCAAGTGTCTTAGCTGTATCTCTTCATGCACTTATACCAGAATTATTCCCTATTTCTTGCTTTCTCAAAGTTTAGAGGGGAAAAAGTATGTGTGTGTGTGTGTGTGTGTGTGTGTGACAAATAGGTACGCCTCTCCCCATATTTAGAAGGGAGGTTCTGGGAACTTATAAATCAATATTAGCATGATGAAGAACACAGTGCCTCTTGGGATAAAATGGACGTCTAGAGTTCCGCAATCGAAATTTCTCACAAATTCTGGTAACAAGGTGGCAATTCATCAAAGAAATGTAAATAAAAGTGCCCATTTCCCCTAAGGTAGGGGTATACTTTATTCTGCCACCCAGCGAGGGGAAGGTTGTTGTTCTGTTTTTCTATTAAGCATCATAAGGCTTTAGGGTGGCTCTACAATATGTCAACGCTGACACCCTTCTCATTGTGAATCCAACAGCAATAGCATTGCTTTTCTGGGTCGGCTTTTGTTTTTCCTATATGTATGTTGCAGGGAATTTTGAGGATTTCAGCTAAAGGGGTTGAGAATGCCTTTACTATATGTTGTTGCCATCATCCTGAAGTGGAGACAAATACAAGAAAACTGGGGGCATTATGGTTCAAGGGGAAGACCAGATAGGTCATGGATATTATAGAAAACTCATATTTTACAAATACCTGTGAGTAAAAAACAATCTGATTCTTAAAAGGTGGCTGGAGGCTCTGCACAACATTCGAAGATAACCGTTATTCAATCTCCAACAAGCTGTTCTTAAAGACTTACTTTGTGCAATGAATACTCATTATTCCTCATGCATCTGCATCCCAGAAGAAGTAGCTTACTGGCTGTTCTCTATATACATCTCCACTCTCCAAGTCTTTGTACTACCTTCCCCACCTCTGGAAAATGCCATCATTCCTCTCCCTTCTGCTTCTTGGTATGCCTATTTCCTTTCAAGTTTCAGTCTATGGAACATCTCTTACAGGCTTTTTCCTCTAGCTGCCCCAATTGGAAGTACCTTCTTTCAATGTCACAATGCTTGTCCCCATCTGTGAACATGCTGCTTTTCTTCTACCAATAAAATCAGGCTCCAGTCTTTCACTTAGAACCATAGAGAGTTGAATGGGACACAGAGAAGTTCAGTGACTTGCACAAAGTCACTGAGCTAGCAAGTACTTAAGGCAGGATTCTAATTCAGAGCTTTCTGATTTAGATCAGGCACAATATATACTCTTTCACACAAGTTTAGACTTTTTTTTATAATATGAAGGAAGTGAAGGAAAAGAGTATAATGAAAGGCTGGAAAGGAATCTCAGACTTTGAATGCCAAAATCAAAAGTTTGTATGTGGTTGGCAATGAGACGTCTATGATTTACCTTACAAAAGTGCCATATTCAGAGTGATGCTTAGGAATAGACATCAGTAGGAAGGATGACTTAGACTGAAGGTAGAAAAAGAAATTCCGAAGAATTTAGGTGAAAAGATCTGAGGCCTCTTAGGAAGATGTGGGTTTAAGACAGTTGAGTAGGGAGGATGAATGAAAGAGAAACAGCGAAAAATTGTGGGATCATAAGAGATAATATGACACAATGGATGGGGAACTAGTCTTAGAAGGAGGAATCCCTGAGTTCAAGTCTGATCTCTGGCACATACTGGCTATGTGAACATGGGCAAGTGCTCAACTCTTATTGGCCATTTCCTGCATCAAGAGAATTACCAGTCTACTTCTGTTTAAAAGGATTACAGATCTTAGCTGGCAAAGCACTAAGAGACTCCAAAATTGACTCATTTTACAGACAAGGAAACAATGATTCAGGGAGATGAACCAACTGGTATAAGATCACATCAGTAAGAAATAAGTTGAAGAGCTGGGATTCAAAGTAAAATTCTTTGATGCCAAAGTCAGTATTTTTCCTCCATCAAATGATGCTATAAAGACTTGAAAATCAAAATTTTAGAGGTAGAAAAATGGAAATTATTGCTGAGAGATTAGGAGTTTGGAATAAGAATTCAAGGAAACTGTTAGTAATAAAAATATGACAATCACAAGGAAGAAATCTGCAATTGTTTAACCAGATATTGACTCCTTCTAATGGCATCACAATGTTAATAGATACGGGATTTCATGTAACAGAAATGGCTGGGGGTGGGGGGGAAGTATCTGTTTCCTTATCTAGCAATTCCAAGAAGCAAAGAGTATGGCTCTACAACACCAATTTAGCCCTCAGTGTGTTTGTGGTCCTTTAAGATTTACAGAATCATTTAGCAGGGTTGATGTAACTGAACTCCACAACAACCTTGTGAGGTTGGAAACTCTAAGTATCAGAATTCCCACTTTACAGCTGAAGTAACTGAAGTTCATGGAGTTCAAGGGAGTTCCAGACAGTGACACTCTTCTAATTCTTCTTCCTTGTCCTTCTTTTTCCTCTTCCCTTTCTATTCTTTTTTCTCTTCTTTCTTAAAATTACTTGAATTTCATTGTCATGGAAAACTTCATTTTTTGAAAACTCCAATTAAGATGTGCAACTCAGTAATAAATTGCAAATTACCAACTTTAGAGAGTTGTTTGGGTGCATGGAGAACTTTAGTGACATGTCTATAGTCACACAGCCAGAATGTGACAGAAACAAAAGTTTAATCTGAGTCTTGTCTTACTGCAAGGCCACTTGATGGCCATTTACAGCCATCCATTGTCACAAAATTTCTCACATTCTATCCTTAACTAACAAATAATTTTGACTGCTTAATAAAAGAAATTAATTCTATTTTGTAAGTACATGTTAGACTACTAGAAATTTAAAGGGTAGTATCATGTTTTTTAGCTTCTGTAATCTCAGAAAGTCATTTTATAACTTTTTCTGTGACATTTGAGAATAAGAGAAGAGTTATTTAGGTTGTGAAGCCTAAAGAAAATTCTTTAGCATTCTTTTTTAAAATTCTTTTTCTTTTTCTTTTCCCCAGTTAAATGTAAAAACATTTTTTTAACATTTGTTTTCAAACTTTGAGTTGCAAATTCTCTCCCTTCCTCCTTCCTCACCTCACCTCATTGAGAAGACAAGCACACATATCCATAAAAGTCTTGTTGTAAAGAAAACATAGACAAAAAACATCTCGAGAAAAATAAAGTTTAAAAAAATGAGAATGCTGCAGTCTGTATTCAGACACCATCAGTCCTTTTGCTGGGGATGGATAGCATGTTTCATCATAAATCCTTCAGAGGAGTCTTGGATTATTGTAATGCTGAAAATAGTTGTCATTCACAGCCAATCATCTTCAAATATTGCTGTTACTTCCTACATGGTGCATTTCACTTTGCGTCAGCCCATGCAAGTTTTTGATTAATTCATCTGAAAACTGATCATATATTTTGATCATTTATCAATTGGGAATGGCTCTTATTTTATAAATTCATATCAGTTCTCTATATGTTTGATAAATGAGGTCTTTATCAAAGAAACTTGCTTCAAAAATTTTTTTCATAGTTACTATCGCTAACTGTATTTCCCTCCATCCTACCCCCCATTTATTCTATTCTCTCTTTCCTTTCGCCCTGTTCCTCCTCAAAAGTGTTTTGCTTCTGACCACATCTCCTCCAATCTCTCCTCCCTTCTATCACATACATGCCCTTCTCTTATCCCCCTTCCCCTACTACTTGTCTTTTGGTTAAGATATGTTTCCATACTCAGTTAAGTATGTATGCTCTTCCTTCTCTGAGCCAATTTTGGACCTCCTTTTCCATTTGGTTGATTCTGCTTTTTAAGGTATTCTTTTCCTCATTGACTTTTGTACCTCTTTTACCATTTGTCCTAGTCTGTTTTTAAGGTAGCATTTTCTTTTAATTTTCTTCAGTATTTTTGTGTCCCCTTTACCATTTACTCATTTTTATGATTGTCCTGAATTACTCTCATTTCTCTTTCTAATTATTTTTGTACATCTTTTAGTTGATTTTCAGAATCCTTTTCGAGCTCTTCCATGGCATGAGATCAATTCATCTTTCTTCTTACAGGCTTTGGATGTTGGAGCTTGGACTTTGTTTTCTTCTGCATTTATGTTTTGATCTTCCTTGTCAATACAGTAACTTTCTAAGGTCAGATTTTTTCTGTTGTTTGTTCCTTTTCACAGCCTATTACTTGACTTAATTTTTTGTTAAAGCAAGACTCTACTTCCAGGGTAGAGAGCGCAGTGTCCCAAGCTTCACGAATGTGCAGGTATTTTCAGAGATACTTCTAGGGACCTTTAAGTTTTCAGTTCTTCCAAGGTGGTATCTAAGGAGAGGTGTCTATTACTCTCCTTGCCTTCTCTGGTCTGTGAGCAACCTTAAGCACTGTTTTCTGTCCTGTAACTGTGGCTGCAAGCTCTGATGTGTTAGTGTTCCTTGTCACTCTGTGACTGTCACAAAGGGCCATGTGCCAGATCTGAGTATGGGCAAAGAAACAGAGTCCTGACTCCGTGTTAGTAAGGAGATCCCCATAATCTCCTTATAACTTGTTTGACCTCACCATCTGTGGGCTGAGAGTTCTGGAAGCAGCTGCTGTTGATTCGATCATTTCAAAGGCCTGTCCTGCTTTTCTGAGGGTGGGGCTATGTTTGCTTAGTCTGCACTGGACTGTGCTACCCTGGTGTGACAGACTTTCCTGCTGAACTTTCAAGTTGTCTTGGACTGGAATTTTTTTCACTCTGTCATTTTATGGGTTCTGCTCCTCTGGAATTTGATTAGAGTCATTTTAAAGGGGGTTGGAGGGGTTTGGGGGAGAGCTCAGGCAAGTGCCTGCCTTGATTTTGCCATTTTGTCACCGCCTCAGTACTTAGCATTCTTAAGAATGTTGTATTAGGTATATGTTTACTACATTTTCCCACTACCAAGAAGAAGCTGGAAGAGTGACCAGCACAGTGAAAGGATGCCTTGTACCAAATACGGAAAAGAGATAGATGCCCAGGATAAAAAGGAATAGATAACTTCAACCTCCATCTTTGGAGGCAGTAGCCACGTTTTTGACTAAATCAGTCCATTTGAATATTTGACAACAGCCTTAAGAGCTGTTCTGATGCTCTAAAGCAGAGCTACTGAAGTCAAGTGAATAGCAGTTCACATTGTTGACTCCCAAAATGACCTAAATAAACCTTCATAGGATTAACAAGGTTTAGAAAAATTAGTCTTGTAGTTATAGAGTCTTATCAGAAGTAGTAACAGGGCAGCTAGGTGGCACAGTGGATAGAGCACCAGTGCAGGAGTCAGGAGGACCTGAGTTCAAATCTCACCTCAGACACTTGACACTCACTAGCTGTGTGACCTTGAGTAAGTCACTTAAACCCAATTGCCTCACCCTGGGTCATCTCCAGTCATCCTGATGAATATCTGGTGACAGGATTCAGATGGCTCTAGAGGAGAAGTGAGACAGGTGACCTTGCACAGCCTTCCCTCACTCAAAACAAAGTCAAGTGCAAGTCATGTCATCATTTCTCTGGTGGCATGGTCTTCTTCAGCAATGAAGGATGAACACACACACACACACACACACACAACAGGGAGTATAAACAAAGATTGTTCAAATCTTTCCCTCCCAGTGCCATCTATCTTAATGCTACTGTTTGAATGTGAGAAGAGAGATAGAGTGAGGCAGAGAGTGAAAGCATTCTTTGAGGTGTTCTAGTCCAATCCTCTGAGGTCATACAATTAGTTAATGAAGCTAGCTGTCCTCTGATTCCAAATGTGTGCCACTTCTCACAGAGGAAAATCAATAAAGTGACTCTATTCTGTCATCTTCAGCTCTCTCTATTTCTGTCTCCCCCTATTCTCTCTCTCTCCTGAATCTCTTTTCTTACCAAATCAACATGCATCTGAGTGTCTTCCCTGTGCAAGGCATTGGTTTCAGCTATAGGGGGATACAAGAAAAATGATATGAGATACTTTCCTTCAAGAAGTTCACATTCTATGAGAAGAAATTGGAGGTAAAGAAGTATGAAAAAAAAAAATAAAACAGATGTAAATAATAATCAATAAAAGCAGACATAGCTTACATCTTATTTGGACCCTTGAAGAGGACACTTGAAATTATTTCAGGTCAACCAAGTCAAGTGATGTAAAATTAATAAAGATTTTACAGTGCCTATCATGTGCCAGAGGTAAGGTTGGCAGAGGAGAAGCTAACTAATCACTGTCTTAAATAGAGTGACTAAGCCCTAGAACTAAGGGAGCCAAGACCAGGAAGGGAGCTTGAATCTGGATCCATAAAGTCCCCAAGGCCATGTGGCATCTAGGAAGTTTTTGTGAGGTAGGCACTTACTAAGCACTTATTGTCTCTTTTGCTCATACATTTGATTGATCGTGTCTTCCCTATTGTTTCTCTCTTCATAATCTCTTGCTGGTAAAATCTTGTAGTACATTCACAACTACACATATCCCTTTTACACTTTGGGTTACTTTCAATTTTAATTATATCTCATTAGTCCTCTTAGAATCTCATATTTCCTTCAAGACTCCACTCAAGCATAACCTTGTCCATGAAGCTTTCCTTCACTATTCCCCTCCTCCAGACTAGCGGCACAACAGTCAGAGCACTTAACCTGGAGTCAGAAAAAACTGAGTTCAAATCTAGTGTCAGATGTTTATTAACTGTGTGACCCTGGGGAAGTCATTTAACTTCTGTTTGCCTCAGTTCCCTCAACTGTAAATTGGGAGTAATTGTTGCATCTTCCTCCCAGGATTGTTTACGAATCAGAGATAACATTCATAAATACTTAGCACTATGTCCAGCTTAAACCTGACACTTAATAGAGCTTGGCTTCTCTCCTTTCCCTTCTATTCCTCCCAAATTGTTTTATATTCATTTTGTGTATTTTCCACATATGGTCACTCATCATGTATTGTCTCCCCCATAGAAAGCAAGCTCCTTGAAGGCAGGAACTGCTTCAATTTTGTCCTTGTAGCTCCACCATCTAACACAATACTTGGCACTCTGTAGACAATTAATCAATGGCTGCATATGGTATTGCATCACTCCCAACCACAGAGAAGTTAGCACCTTAACTTGATGATTGTGGAGAAATATGGAGGTCTGAAACATCACTTTGGCCATTTGAATATCTGCCAAGTTCATCAGATAATTTGAGTGAAGGCCTCAGCCATAAATCAGACATGTTCCATCCAAATCTCCCCTGTAGTCTTTACTGGCTAGGACTGGCCAAGTGAGTTCCCTTTTCAGATCCTCTGTTCCTTCACCTGCAAATAAAGGAAGAGATCGAGCTTCAGGATCTCTGATGCTCCTTGCAGCTTTCGATTCTGTGCTCCATTTTGTATGGAGTAAACTTAGACTGAAAGGCATTCTCCGAAAGGCATTCCTTTCTGGGAAAGGGGGCTCTCTCATATAACTGACCTTTTCTCACCCTAGAGGTAGTGATACTTTCAAGCAGAACAGTCACATCCGACAAGTCACGGCAAGGGAAGGTCAGTTCTTTATTGAAAAAGGAGGAAAAATCCTCCTGAGAAATTCCTTTTCCTGTCTGTGTAATCAGAGTCCCTGTCAACAAACAAAAGCCTGTCTTGGCAGTTTGTAAAGGAGGCCACCAAGCCTCTGCTTTGTTCTTTTCCCAGTGTTCCATCCTATCACATTAGCATAGCATTCCTTAGATACAAACATCCTTGTCCTTCTGGGCAGCAGCCAGCTGTGTATCTCTGCACCAGACTGCTGGCACATCTTGGGGTAAGGCATTTCCATCAGGCTCAGCCCCCTCTAATCTTAGGGTTTGAACAAGAAATCAGTTCATCAGTTTTACCAGGAGATGTATGCTTCTCCAGTCTATACTAAGGAACAATAATTGTCTGAATCCCTTCAACTGTGCTCCTGTCAAACAGAAAACACGCAAAACTGACCTTCTCACAGAGCCTAGAATATAGCTCCAATTAAAGAAGAACCAGGTTGCATGTGGGGGGAGGCACTGGGGGAACAGAATCTCAGACACCAAATGCAAGGCTCCCAGATAAGCAGGATGGACCATATGCTACAGCATATCTTTATTCTCACTCAGCGATCACAGGGATCAAGCAAACATTGTTAGAAATCATTTCACTGAGCGTGGATACCACTGCAGAGATTAGATTAATTAAAATGATAAACCCCCAAGCACGAATCAAAAACACCTAGGAACAAGAAACAGAGGCAAAGAAGAGATAGGGAGTACTGCCAAAAAGGTCTCAGTCTCAGTCTCTCTCTCTCTGTCTCCCTTTGTCTCTCTCTCTCTCTCTGTGTCTCTCTCTGTCTCTGTCTCTCTGTCTCTCTGTCTCTCTCTCTCTCTCTGTCTCTCTCTGTGTCTTTCTCTGTCTCTGTCTCTCTGTCTCTCTCTGTCTCTCTCTGTCTCTCTCTCTGTCTCTCTCTGTCTCTCTCTCTCTCTCTGTCTCTCTCTCTCTCTGTCTCTGTCTCTCTCTGCAGTCTCTCTCCCTTCCTCCCTCTCCTCCCCTCCCCTCCCCTCTATTTCCCCTTCCCAGTCCCACTGGTCCAGTGTGAATGGCAAACCTACAGTTTTGAAGAAAGGGAGGTAAACTCAATGCCAGGTAAGTGTGAACTGGTAGGTCTGGGCTTTGCTAATAAAGCCTTGGAAACAAGAAACGCTTATCTTGGCCAGAGCAGGAGGCACATGGTTTCCCTGACTGAGGGGAAGGCCTGGCTTCATAGCACAACCTTGCAACAAATGACACTGTGCTCCATTGCCAAGAGCTTTGTGTCTTCTTAACGGAACTCCATAGGCAAAGGGTATAAGTTGCAAGGACAGATTTCATCTTGATAGAAGAGGAGAAAATACACTTAGAGTTTGGGCTGTGCCAAGTAAGAAGGCCTGCCCCTATAGGAAACATTTTTCCTTTCACTTGGATTGACCCAGCTGTACCTAGATGAATACTTACCCAGGTGGTTGTCAATATCTGATCTCATTGGAATCGATCGGGAGTTTGGAGAAGGATGGGAAAAGCAGGATGAACCCACATTGTGATGTCTCAGCTAATGGTAGCATAGGCTGCTTTTAGGGGGCAGTGTCTTGGACTAAGCAGGTGATGGGCTTGTTTCTTCTACCCCTGGTCAGATCATATGTGGTCTAACATGTTCATTTCTAGGTACCATATTCTTGGGAGGATGGAGAGAATGCAAATAAGACTGACCAGGATCGTGAAAGGTCTGAGCATCCTGAAGAAGGCCCTGAAGAGGGACTTTATCGTCATGCCATAGGAGGGCTGGGTGAAAAGAGAGAACTACAAATGTTCAGCCTAGAAAAGAGGGATGAGACTTGGACAGAGTGGAGGTGATGGACTCAGCACAAACAAGAAGATGGTAATGGAAGTGACAAAGACATATGTTTAGGCAAAACTCATTAGTGACTAGAGCTATCCCCATGTGGCATCCATTCTTTCAGAATGTAGATGGGTTTGCCTTCACTCCAAGTCTTCAATCACAGGCTGAGTGGCAGATTATCAGGCATGCTTGCAAAAGGAATTTACGTTCAAATTAAATTTAATTCAATGAAATTTTAATTGGGGAAGACAAAACCTAAAAGGAAGTTGAAGGGAGTATATCAGACTTGGGGGAATGATGCATACCTTTATCTCAGTGAGAAAGGATGAAGCGATGGGTCCAGACAAGAAGGAACTCTCCAGCATTCAGCCTCCACCCTTCCCAGTCTGAGGCACATAGGCCTCCCAGGACTCAGGGGAGAAAGAGGAGGTGTGATGCAATCTTGCAGGAAGGCAAATTACAAGTTATGATGATGAAATCCAGAAGATCAACCAAATACAAGGAGGGTAGCACCATACAGCCACAGAGGTCCATTTGAGCAAGGAGATGTTATGATTCTGGATTCTGATTCAGGTCCAAATTAGAGAAGGTGATGTCAGAAGTCCATTATACATTGGCATTCTGAGTTCAACCCAACAGTTATTTCTCTGTTGACTCCTACCTGCATATCACTATATCATACAAATCTAAAGCACTTTCTTTCATTGTTTTGTTTTAATCAAAGGTAAAGAAGACGCTGCTTTCAGCAGGGAAGGTGAGTAAAGGCAAACAAAGGTGTTGCTGGAAGAAGTTACCAGCATGTGCCACTCCTCACCATTGACTCTAGTATCTACTTGAGGCTATGGGCTCTCCAAGACAATTTTCATGCCTAGAAACTGGCTATGGGAGTAGAGGAGTTTAATAATGCTCAACACAGTGCCTGGCACATAGTAGGTGCTTAATAATTGTTAACTGATTGATTTGTAGGAAAGGAAATAGAAAGAAGTGTCTGAGCATATTTTCAGCCTCAGAAACATACAGAATAGTGATGGTGACAGTATGGAGACCACGATAGAAGCATTTTGCATGAACCCTGAGATGAAGAAGAGATAAAATAAATTCTTTTGCCTCCTGCCCTGCTCCCTATGGGCTGAGTGCTGGTGAATTTTCATACACAGGGTGGGGGGCAGTCCAGTTTCCTGAACTCAGGGGGTGATGAGCTCTGAATGGTGCTAGGCTCACTCTAAGAGAGAGGGATCCTTCCCTGAAGTGGCAGCTTCAGCATGAGCAGTTGGCAGCAGAAGGGGCAGCAGCATCTCAGAAAAGCAGGGGGAAGAGCAGGAGGCAACGTTTCTGTCAATGAAGGTTATGGGAACAGAATGGACAGGTGTCCACAGGAGCTCTGGAACCTTCTAAAGGAACTGAGACGGTAAGAAGACATCCTACAATCCACACGGTCATCTACCCTAACAACGGAGTGTACGCTTTCTGATCTTTTGTCCCTTGCCCATAGACATGTAAGTCTTTAGGAAATCATGATCACTTGGAAATGCAAGCTGAACATTACATTATTTCATGATCCCTCCTGTCATTTACTTTGCTGTTGTGTCCAATTAATCATTTTGCTATTTGATTTTTTTTTACTTCCTGGGATGTTGCAAACGAAGGTATTGGGGGCTGGGAGGGTGGGACTGGAGACTCATTTTTTTTCTCACTTAAAAGGAAGCCAAGCAACATGTAATTCCAGAGTTGAGTGTGTTCTGTGCCTTCTATTTAGCAGTTTGTTTCTTTGTCAGTAATGCCCTTTGCATCATGGTAGTCCAGATCAGTTGCCCTAATTTGAGGGGAGGAAGATATGGCTTGTGCAGAGTGGTACAAGGGAGTGCTGGTTCTCAATCTGTCTCTGTGCCTTTCTCCCTTTAAAGAAGTCCTCCTATCTAGTATTCTGCCTTCCCTCTACACTGCATAGACCTACTTCCCTCCTCCTCCATTCTCATTGCTCTCCTTCCAGTGAGAAGTAACAAGCTCAAAGCTAGCTTCTTTATTCACTCTACACAGGGAGCAGATTTCTGAAGGCTTCTTTGGGGACACAGAAAGGGCCTGGCAATCTAACCTAGCAGGTTGTGTAGGGTAGTGGTGAAAGACCTGCTTTTAGAGCAGAAGCATGTAAGTTCAAATCTTGGCTTTGCACTTTAATATCTATTTTGTCCTGGACAAACCCATGCCCCCTCTGAGTCACATCGCTGTCATCTGTAAAACAGGGGAGGCACAGACATGAGATGCTTCCCAGATTGAGATATAGGACTCTAATACGATGCCTTCAAAATCTCCTTCCATTTCCCAGGTAATAAGTACAAAAACCAGTATAGAATTAAAAAAACTCTCCCTTTTGCTCAGCAGAATTTGTCTTTGACTCTAACGTCTTTATGTTGTAGATCACAAAACTGATTTGAGGCTCTCTTTAATGCTATTTGCCCTGGTTCTGGTTTATGCTTTTTGCCATCACTCTCAAAATTGCCAAACTCAGCTTTGGGTCTGAGAAAATACGTAATAACCAGCTAACAAAATATAGTAAAACATAAAACATAATAAAACACAAAATAGGCGACAAAGGAACGGGGGGTAACAGGGATTTCGGAGGAAGCTGCAGGTATTTATCGCTGCAGATTTGGTTTCTTTATGTGTTTTGCTCTTCGCTTAATCTGGGGCTAAAAAAAAATCACCTTAGAAATGAATTGAAAGCAAAAAGTAGGATATTCGAAAGTGTTCATGGGTAACAACACCCCTTCCTTAAACAAGAAAGCCCTCGGCTTGCCTCCTCACACACAGGAGGCACATCATTCCTTGGGTAATTCCTAAGAGTAACCCTCAGTATAACTCAACTTCTCAGCAAGTTCCTAGACCCAGCCCCAGGCACCAGGCTGCCCTGATCTCCGTGGGCTCCAAAGCCATAAGGAAATGTGAGTCAAGCTTTTCTTTAGGGACCTCTTTCTGTGTTTTTCTGTAGGGAATGCAGGCCGCCGTGGAGAACCTGGCTTGGCCATACAAAATTTCTCTCCCCATCTTTTGTCATATTATAAGCCACACACAATTTGTTCCTAAATCAGTGCTTTTTCTTTCCTTATCTGTTTATTGATGAAATGAAGGGACCTTTATACAGTGACTTAATCATCAGGTCATTTTTCTAGTCATTAAGCAATAGCTTCTTCAATCCATGTCAACACAACCCAACAACAGAGAATAAATCCTGCTAGCCTTCAGAAAACTGAATGGCACTTCACACTCCTTGTCTCTCCTTTCATATCTGCTTCTCTGCTTCGAAGCTCATGTTGCTTGCCCTAAAAATAGCTGAATTGAAAGGTGATGGTCGAAACCAAGCGCCCAGATGTGATCAGCACCCAATGAAAGGCCAAACAAGTGTGGGACTTTATCTACAGAAGAAAACAGAGCCCGTGATTCAGAGTTCAACTAGCTCACTTCTGTACAACCATAGAGTTTACAAAGCACTTGATGACAAAAGGAGGAGGTGAGCAAAGGAAGTCCCAGCCCTATTTTAAAAGTGAAGAAACCAAGGCTTAAAAGTGAAATGGCTTGTTTAAAGTCACACAACTATTCATCAATATTGTGAAGACCCAAAGTCAGTTCATCTAACTCAAATCCAATGCATTCAATACTAGAGAAAGCAGGATGAATTATAGAGAAGGTAGGATTTGAATATATACATACATGACATACATGCATGCATGCATGCATATACATATATGTACATACACATGCATATATGTGTATGCATGTACATATACATATGTAGATGTCTGTATGTATGTGTGTGCATATGTATGTGCATATATCTATTTTTATCTATCTATATGTGTATATATATATATATATATATATACATATATTTATATATTTAAATAAATCTAGGAGTCTATGGCAGCACTTCCTCCAGCAATCAATTGATTGATCAATCAACACATTTATCTAGTGCATTCTAAAAGTCAAGGCCTATAATAAACTCTGGGAGTATGAAGACAAAAATGAAAGCCTCTGACCTTAGCCAAATCACACTCTCTCAAGAGAAACAGAATGTACAAATTTGGAAACATACAAGAGAAACCAACGTCAACCCATCCATGCCTGCTACTCTCTATGGCTCTTGTCCTTCACCCTTGACTCATACATTCTCCATAGGGGATTCCACTCTTCCCACAGGCTGTGGATTTTGGTCCCACCCCCTCAAGAATGCCCAACTGTCCATTGTTCTCTTTTGCTATGTGATTGGCCCATTTCAATAATGGGGGAAATGAAACCTGCACTGAAGGGGATATTGTGATGAATGGCTTTTGAAACCTTGAGGATGTTAGAGAAATGTGGGCTAGGATCATTACTTCATTATGAAGAAACATTTGAAATGCACAAGGAGAAGTCTACATTATGGGAAATTAATTTTAAAAAATGTCACCAGATCCCATGAATCATAGATTTAGAAAGAGTCTAATTTTATGGACAAAGAAACTGAGACTGAGAGTGAATTTCCCAGGGTCACATGGTAGTGACTTATACGTGGTTTGGACTGAGGTTGTCCAGTATTACTAAATGCTTCTTAACTGACTGATTCCAAGAATGATGCTCTATCTACTGCAGAGCTTTTCCCAACTTCATCTTCATGATTCTTTTTACACTTTCCTCTATCTCGTTCAGTGTAGATCTTTACAGAAGCAGGGGAGTTCAAGAGCTTACCTGCTAAAGGTAGAAAGAAGGCTTGTTGCAGGGTGGGAGAGGCCAAAAATTGGCTGAGGATATACATGGTGATGATGTAGAGAAAGACCAATATTTGGGGGTCCAGGAAGAATGAAGATTTGAATTCAAGCGCTGACATGTTCTTCCAGGAAAGCCTTGGGGGAGTCACTTCTCTTGTGTAATTACCATTGCTTTCATTTTTTAAAAGATGTTTTGTATTAGTGTCTTTTCCTCATTTTCACAGTTTCCCCTGGTGTTCCTTCACCTCCCATCCCAGGGATGCACCCTATTTCACAAATAGGACTTTTACAAAAATAAACATAAGAACAAGGGATATAGCATAACTGTCCAACTTATGGAAATCAGTGGCTTATTTGTCTAGTGTGGCATCATGGGTAGTCCTGAGTCTAAAGGTTGAATCCTGTCTCAGTACTTATATGACCATGGACAAGCAAGATAACTCTTAATAGCTTCAGTTTCCTTGTTTGTAAAATGGGGATGATTATAGTACTGTCCTGCCAGATTGGTTGCGAAGATAAAATGAGTTAGTACATTCAATGTTGTGAAAAATTTCAAGTGTGATGGAAGAGTGAGATTGGTACAATGAAGCAAGAACTGTCTTCAGAGGTAAGAAGATCTGGATTCAAGATCCACCTCACACATACTATCTGTGCAACCCCAGACAAGTCACTTGGTCTATCAGTATTTAAGGCAACTCTAAAAGACTATCAGTTGTGAAGAAGTCACTAACTTTCATTGACAGAGGGAATTTCATCATCTAGGATTTCCAAGTCCCCATATTATTACAATTATGGTTGCAGCTGTCATTCCTTAGAGGAATTCATACTGAACTGGCCAGACTAGGAATACTAATAATCCTTTTCCTCCACACCTCACAAGACTTACCAGAGGTATTCACCTTAGAGTCAGAGGGTCTGGGCTCAAAGCCTGCCTCCACCACTCTCTACCTTCCTCACTTAGCCTTCGCAGCCTCACTTTCCTGATCTGCAAATGGATAAGTTCAACTAGGGGAACCTAAAGGTCCATTCTTCCTCTACAGTTATGAACTTAAGTCCTGTATGAGTTTTAAAGAGCCTGCAAATTGTAAGTTATTAGGATTCTAAAGGCCAGAGAAATACCTCTACACTATTTCCTTGGACAGACAAAATGGACAACCACCTCTTCAAAAATGAGTTCTCTAATTATATCTATTATTGAGTTTGACCTTGAGATAGACTTTCTACCCTGCTGAAAATAAGATACTTGGGGTCAAGGGGGAAAAATGACCAACATAGTAATATCCAGACTTTCAGAAATAAATGATCAGGCCTCAATTAGCACAATATTTCACCTGGGAGAAGGCAAAGAGCAAAGTGGGTAGAACAAAGTAGTTAAGCTCCAATGATGACTTTTAGGATAATTTTCTGTTCCGGCCACATTTCCCTCTAATGACCATGCTAATCTAGTCTTGATTAGCGTGACTATGAAAATGATTATCATTTATATGCAATTTTAAATCTTAAAAGCCTTTGTTAAAATGTTCTTCCAGCTACAGGACATGCAATATTGACTAGGATAATGAATTCATTACGGGGGTGGGGGGGGCTTGTTTCCTTTCCCCACCAGCTCTCTGACTTTATATCTTGCCAACTAAGAGTACCATAACTCCACACACAGACTGGGCTTAGATTGAGCACTTGGCTGTCCAGTATTTAATGTTATCAAGATTCAATTTGCATTTATTTACAGTATGATGTGTGGCTAAGACTCCTTTCTGGTACAATTTTTAGATCTAAAAATTTGCTATCTGAGTACTCAGAATTTTCATGTATCAAAATCTTTACCATCAAATAAGTTAAAAATCACTTGAGCCGCAATATCTAGTAATTTTCTTTAGAAGGTATAAAAATGTTGCTGGGCCAAATCTACTGATTGAGCAGAATGGCTTTCTTCCAGCTGGTTAGACAAATTGACATATTTACTCTTTGCGTGCTCTGCAATAACCTTACCAGTAGGGACATTTGAAGTGCTGGAGATTCTCTGAACTTTTGGATAGCTTTTGGTTCTGTCAGAGTCTAAAAGAGAATCTTAGAGTCACAGAGATTGTAGAATCCTCACATACCCTGCATTTTGTGGTCAGGCCTGGATGCCCCATTGTGGGAGAGACCTTGTTAAGTTGGAGAAGGACCATTAATGTGAGCAGGATCATCAAGGGTCTTGAATTCAGGCAGGATCAAGATCATTTATAGAAAATGGAGACCAGATTCAAGGTGGGCCTGAAAGTATTCTTCAGGTATTTGAAGGATTAAGTGAAGGGGGAACTAGGCCTGTTCATGTTGGCTCCATGGGACAGCACTAGGCACCATGGGACAGCATGGGATAGCACTAGGCACCATGGGACAACACTAGACACCATGGGACAGCACTAGGCACCATGGAACAGCGCTAGGCACCATGGGACAGCATGGGACAGCACTAGGCACTATGGGACAGCATGGGATAGCACTAGGCACCATGGGACAGCACTAGGCACCATGGAACAGCACTAGGCACCATGGGACAGCATGGGACAGCACTAGGCACCATGGAACAGCACTAGGCACCATGGGACAGCACTAGGTACCATGGAACAGCAGTAGGCACCATGAGACAGCATGGGACAGCACTAGGCACCATGGGACAGGATTAGACACTATGGGCAGAAATTGCAGTACCAGTTTAGGCGTGAGCATCAGACAAAAAGTCCTGCCCATGAGTGCTGAACCAAAGGGAGAGAGGATGGGTTGTGTGAAGATGTAGTGAGCTCAGACTCTTTAGAGGTCTCCAAGTAAGGCTGCCTGATCAATGTTCAGGCATGTCATAGCAGGCAAGTGTTTTCAGTTATGAGTTGGACTGGGAGATGGCCACTAAGCCCTTTCCAAATCTGAAATATTCACTCACACACTGCCCCACCACAGTAGCTCAAGTCCTTTGAACCATATTCATGCCTCTGAATTCTCTCTCTGCTTCAAATCCTTTCTCCATTCCAGTGCATTCTTGGTAGCACAACCAAAGTAACTTTGCTCTAGTGAAGGTCTGACCATGAAGCATTTCCCCATTCAGTAAACTTCAGTAACTCCCTATTACCCCTCAGACCGCGTCTAAATTTCTCTCTTTGCCATTTAAAGCTCTTTCTGCTGCACCTCTCCAGCCTAAGTACACATTATCCTGTTCACACAATTTTTGGATTAGCCAAACTTCCTGTCTTGGTTTTGTTTGATTTTCCTACTTGTGGGGGAAGGGCCATGTACAGCACTCCAGCTCTGATCTCTCTGTACCTTTGCACTGATCCTCTCCCTGTCCTGCATGCTCTTCTCCCTCTGCCCCATCTCTAGGGATTGACACTTGAATTCAGCACACTCCTTAAGTTCTTCCCTCTGCAGAAGGCTTTTTCCCCAGTTCCTTCAGCTGCCTCCACCCACAAAGGGGGTAGTTTTGTATCAAATTTATATTTTTCTGTACATACCTAAATGCAGAGACATATGTAGCAGCCAGGTGTCTGAGTGGATAGAGTGCTGGATCTGGAGTTCAAATCTGGTCCTATGTACCTCTTCACTGGGTGACTCTAGGTAAGTCATTTAACCTCTGCCTACCTCAGTGTTCTCACCTGTAAAATGGGGATAATAATCTCTCTTATCTCCCAGGGTTGTTATGGGATAAATTGAGATAATGTGTTAAAGTACTTTAGAAACTTTAAAATGCTACAGAAATGCACTCTGTTAAGACTCACATTGTTTCTCCTGGTGAAAATGTAAATACCTTGAGGGCAGATATGATTTTATTTTTGCCTTTGTACGCTTGAGCTAAATCTACCTCCTAGAATATAGTAAGTGCTGCATAAATGCTGATGAAATGATTGAGTTCAACCTTTACCAAAAGCATTAATTCTCTTTCCTACCGTGAGGCCAAGTCTTCACCCAACCTCTGCTGGAGCAGCTCAGGATTTGGAGAGCTCACTGCTTGGAGAGCTCACTGCTTGGAGAAGACACGGGATTCCATTTAGGAAAAAAACAAAATCAGAAAGATTCTCCAAGATAGAGTCACCTCCAACACGCCTCCAAGGCAAGTCATCTTCACATTCAGGTTGTAGCACATAACTGAATTCCTTCTACTGTGAGTATATTCAAACAGATCCCAAGGCTTTTAGGGAAACCTCTTGTTAGGCTGTTAGGATGGTTTCAAGGGAAACCTCTTGTTAGGCTGTTAGGATGGCTGTGAGCATAATTCTCCTTTCTTCTTGGATTAACTCTCAAAGGAACATATCAGAGAGATAAGGTGACAAGGGTGGGTTTGAACAAAACATTCTCACATGTTTGCACCCATTCCAACTCACTAAGATAAATAATAAAGCTGTACAGAAATTGAGGCAAAAGGAAATAAAGATTTTATTTAGAGATAAAAACTCTTTGTGCTTTGATGTTCAAAAAATTCCCATGATGTTTAAATTTTCCTTTATCACTACCTCTCTTCTGGAGCATGCTGGGCTAGACTGCCAACAGATGCCCCACTCGATTATAGGGAGATTTTCACAGCTGGGATAGCTAAGCTCCAAGTGGATGTAATGAATTCATTCTTTTCCCAATATAGGATCATAACTCTAGAACTGGAAGGGATCTCTGAGGTCGCCAATCCCAGAGCAAAGGGACTTGGACACTGAGGGCTAGCAGCTGGCAGGCGAGGACCCCACACTATTGTTTATGCACCAAATTTTCCTGGATTGGGTCAAAGGCAATCAGAACAACAGGAGGGCAGGATATTCCTCATAATTATATTTTAGTAAAGAGATTATTTTTGCTTAGAGGAGAAGCAAAGCTATAGCATTTCTGTTTTCCAGGTCAGTACCTGACAGACCATAGCCCTAGGCAGTTTAAGAATCCATCCAGTGGCATAGCTGGTATTTTAGAGTTGGGCTTCCTTTTGTGTATTGGTTGGACCAGATGGCTACCAAGGTCCACTCTTTTCCCAATTGAACTAGAGGCAGCATGGTGTTAAGAACTAGAGCTGGGATCTTGGATTCAGAGTCTTGAGTGTGAACTACAATAGCCAGATGACACTTACATAGGATCATATCAAATATTGTGAGAATTATTGTTAACCAATAAATTTAATGGCATTGTCAAATAATATTTTGAAAATAACTGATTTATTACATTTAACTACATCTCCAGGAAAAAATCCATATGTATGAAATCAGACATTCACAACATCCCAACTCAGCGCATCTCATTATCTCTCTATTCCTCAGTTTCCTTGTCTGTAAAATAATGATAATATTTATCCTACTTACCTCAAAGGCAGAAGGTAAAAAAATTATTTTGTAATCATTAAGGCACTGAATAAATGGGAGCTCTTATTATCCAAAAGATAGACTGAGATCCTGGACTTCTTAAGTCTGAGTTGTAAGGGAGTTAAGAAATCATTTAGTCAGGTGTCTCCCTAAAGAGGATCCTTCTGGTAAATATGCTGAAGAGACTCAGAGGGGTTTTGCAGCCCCCCAGATGGGGTCACAGAGAATTGGACACATCTGAAATGGCCAAACAACAAAATCCTAGTTCACATTTCATTGGTTTGCTTGCCTCACATGAGTCCATTCCATTCTACTATGGAATGAAGGCGCATTTGGAGAGGAACTTAGTTCATACCTTTTCTCTGCTGCTTACTTACTACATGGGACACTTTGAAAAATTTATTTAAACCCTGTAGATTTCAGTAATATTATTTGCAAGAATAGGGATTTGGACAAGATGATTTCTAATATCTCTTCTGACTAAAGTCTGTAATCACACTTTATACATAAGGAAACTGAGGCCTAAAATAATTATGTGATTCACCCCAAACCCCAACCAGTCCACTATCCCTTCTTCCAACAACCCTAACATAACCCTTGCTTTCCCAGAGCCCTTCCCTAGAAACCGAAATGTAGCACCAATCAGACCACACGAGAACTCCTCCAATGACCCCGGGCTGTCTTCCTGCCTGCATCCTGCTATAATCTTTACACTCCAACAGTCATAGGTCTAAACCCTTAAGGTTCCCAGGAGATACTTGGCTCTCTCTTTCAGATACTTGACGTCTCATCTCCCTTAGATGAATCCTCAAATAATGTTACCAGTAAAATGGAAACCCAACATATCTTATAAATGATCTTGGGCCCTAAGAAGGATTATGCCTTATCTCCTGACTTATTGCTGTGTACTCCAGATCCTTCTCATTCATTTGCATAATTCCCCCCCCCCCAAACTAAGTTCCAAGAAGACATTCAGTCCAGTTTGAAGCTACCCTCTCCTCTAATTAAAATAAAAGCACCTTGAAAGCATAAATGTCTTGATTGTCTATTTATATTTCCAGGACTCAACACAATGATTGGCACCTATTAAGTGCTTAACAAATGCATGTCCATTCCATTCCATGTGATTAATAAAACCCAAGTCTCCGATATTGCCACACTAAACCATGCTGCCATTAACGTTGCTCGTTTTGGAGGTGGAAAACATCAGCTGTGTAAGGACTCCCTGAAATTGAGTTGCCACAGGGAGAATATTTTAATTCTTCAAAAGTGATGAACTTTTCTTGACTATTCAGGAAAACTGAGAATTCATTTAGCTAAGAACTCCCAACTTTGGATTGCCTTGACTGTTCACATTTCCAAGCAATAGTAATATCTCTGTTTCCAGTCCTTTTCCATTAGTATTCAAGAAAAAGACCTTTGATAAAAAAAAGACTCTTGGATCTTTTGTTTCTTTTCTTTGTTTTAGAAGCTGTTTTACTAAAAATAGCATTTCCAACTTGGCCCTGTCCAAACAAACACAAACACCTAAAAGTTCAATGTGGCAGAAAACATAGAAGTCCCTGGAAAAATTTGGATGAATACTTGTTAAAAAACAAAAATAATTTTTTTTCTTTTCAGAGAATTGTCAGTGTTCAGTGAAATCTAAAGTTTTCTGAATAAACTAGACAAAGAAACTTTCTAATTGGATGTTAAACGTGATCAAAACAGATATTGTAAACAAATCAGATGTACATATGGATAAAATGTTGGAACCAAGGAATAAAAGAGGGTTAGAACTGGGATGGAACTTAGAAACTGCTCAAACCCTCTGTTTATTTTATATAGAGAATAAAATTGAGTTTGTAGCAGTAGCTGACTGGACCAACATATGTATGGAGTGGGGAGAAAAAGGGATGGTGAGGTTGGTTTCATGCAATTGAAGATGAGCTAAGAAGAACATCCAGCATCATGAAGACAGCTGGGTAACTAAGGGAAAGGGAGGGCAAGGGAAGGAGCACTGATATAGCACCTGCTGTATTCCAAGAACTGGGCTAAGTGCTTTACAAATATTATCTCATAAGATACTCTGTGTCACTCAATGCCTTTATAAGTGGATAGAGCTAGTTGACTCAGTGGATAGAGCCTTGGGCCTGCAGTTAAGAAGACCTGAATTCAAATCAAGCCTCAGGCACTTGCCACCTCTGTGATCAAGGGCAATCATGAAACTTCTATTTGCCTCAGTTTTCTCAATTGTAAAATAGAAATAATAGCACTTAATTTGCAAGGTTGTTGCAACAATATATATCACATGCACATATATATCGTATGTGTATATTTGTATGTGCATATATATGTATGTGTGGATGTGTATATATGTATATTTATCAAAGTATGTAATTCTAGACTTTGAGAATCTTCTATCATCATCATCATCATCATCCTCTTCTTCTATTTACATTCCTGTCTCTGTCTCTGTCTTTCTATCTCAATCCTATCTCTGACTCTGTCTCTGTCTGCTTCTCTCTGTTGTGTTTCTGTTTCTGTGCTTGTCTCTCTCTTTCTGTTTCTGTCTTTATCTCTGTCTCTCTTTCATCATAACATTATACAATGAGTTAGGTGCAGCATACTGCTGAATCTATAGCATCTTTGATATCCGTGTGGTATTGATATTATGACAGCCCCCATTTGTCTCCAGATCCTAAAGAACAGATGTGCTGAAAAGATGTTTTGTTTGGTTGTTTGGGTGTTTGGGTGTGTATATGTGTGTATTCTCTCCCTGCATGGCAGCCCTCATGGAGACTTCTCACAGGAAAGCTAAATAAGTAAGCCAGTTGGTGGATAATAACCAATAAAGAGTCCAGGAAGAATCATGAAGCAAGGAGAGAAGAGGTCTGGGAGCACAGGGAGAGACTTGCAGACCAAAGCTTTAATATAGGGTTCTCAATATGCATGTAGCCCCAAGCTTAGGACATGGGGGGGGCACATAGCTCATGAATGAATAACAGAAGCCCGCAGAGCTGCCCAAAGTCAATGCCAGAGTCTTATCAGTGATTGAATGGGAACAGGAGATCTGATGCAGTGCTTGTCCAATGCATGTATGAATCATTTGTGCATAAATGCAGTTCTGGGTTTGCCTATGTCAAATGTGAATGGATAATTATAGGCAAACAACCAATTCAAATACATTTTGGTCAGATTGTCTGCAAGAGGAGTCTTTTTCAGCTTTCTTTCAGCTTTCTTCAAATATTTGGGGGTTCCTGAGAGATCATTAGGGGGAGCTTATAATCAATATTTTATTGTGATTTATAGTCTAGAAAATGCTGGCTTTGGAGTCAGATGACCTCAGTTGGAAACCTAACTCTTATTATTGTTACCTGCATAACCTTGGGCAAATCACTCTTTGGGCCTCAGTTTACATATTTCTAACCTAGTTAGTTAGAACTAGATGGCATCTGAATTCCTTCCCATATTTAAATCTATGATCCTATAATTAAAATATTGATCAATGTTATTTTTCAGTCACACAAACACACAGACTCATAAAATGTTCAGGTAGCTGAGGAGTTGGTAACCTTCATATGTGTTTGTCATGGACTTTGTGGGCAGTCTTGTGAAATGTATTGGACTCTTCAGAAAAAAGAAAGTCTTTACAAAAAATAAACCATAGAGGAGTACAACAGAAATGAATTATGTTGAAATATAGTTATTTCAAAATCTCAGAGATCCCATGCTAAGAGCCCATAATAGTGACATCTTTAGCAATGTAAATAATTAAAATGTGCTACCATTATTTATTTATTTGAGGCTTTTATAACTTGGAAACTCCTGAACTTCTGCAAAAAACACCAAAAACCAAAAACAGTAAATTCATCAGCTTCACACAGTCCCCAGATTTCCAGAATGGAAAAGGCAATATGGTGCCGTGGAAAGGACACTGGCTCTGCAGGAGAGGACATGGGTTCAAGTGCCACTTGATGTACCTATTACTTATGTGTCTTTAGACAAGTGGCATAATATCCCTCAGCCTTGATTTCCTCATCTGCAAATGAATTCATTGAAATATATGGATTTTGAAGCCCCTTGGCATGCTAGAGCTATGATCCCTACGCACCCCCAATCCCATTAAAATGGGACTTAAGTATTTTTTAAATACTGCCTAATACCAGGCTTACCTCTTCCCCAACCTGCCCAGAAAGGGAAGGGAAGCTTCATTGGTTTTCCAGGGAGCTACCATTCTGGCTCACATTTCCTAGTGTAAATGTTTCCAAAAGCAAGCACCATTCTAAAGCCAAATGCCAGCTTACCACCAAATACCAAATCACAGCCTTGCTATACAGGATATAGTCCCATTTCCATGGAGACTCTAATGGGAACATGGGCAATGGATGCCAAGCTAGCCAGCTGTATGTCTCTTCCCACTTTCCTAAGGCATTTCAGACCATATGGTGCTTGCCATTCCTAAAATCAAAATTCAGACTCCAGATTCAGGAAATTCAAAATTGCCAGAGTCTAGATCCCAGACCCAGAGACCATAGTCATGTTTCCCCAATCTCGCCTTGGCTTGTGCCAGCTGCAGAGTAAATCATTCTGTATAGCAGTTGGCCTCATGGGTTCTTGAGAGGAAAAGTGCCAAAATCGGGATGGCATTGATCACAAATTCAAAACTTCGCCAATTTCTCAACCTCTCCAAATACCATCAGAGGAAACTGTCATCAAATACAAGTCATTTTCCTAGTAAATAACAGCATGGAACAAATTTGTTACATTTTCGCCTCCTTTGAAAAGACTAAAAATATCCTCAGAAAGCTGATCTAATTATCCCCACACAATACACCAACAGGAGAACATTAGAATATGGCATCAGCTAATTGAACAGCAAGAACAGTCATAAAATCTCAGAAAGAAGAATCCCATAGACAGAGCAGCTGATGGTGGCCCCACAAGTGTGCCCTGAGTATTGGAGCAAAGTTGGAAATCCATAAAGACCCATAAAGGGTCCCCAGTGATAATAACTATATTTTCATATGTAGACAAAAGGACAATTGGAATAAACTTGCACCTTCAGGTTTTCATAATCATACACTGAGAACTCAAGAGACTTCCTTTGATTTCAAAGTCTGGCACAAAGCTTTACTCCACTTCTGGACACTACAACTTTGATTACCATAAAGATCATTCTGCTATGCAACATACTCTGGTGCATCTAATTGCTAGCATTTGCCAAACTTTGGTTAGAGAACCTATCACTTAGAATTTCACTTAAAGCAAAGTGTTAATTATTTAGAAGGAATGAAGGTAAAAAATAAGGCAAATTACATTACAAGGAAGATGGTTTCTTCTGGGGTGGGGAGGGGAGGGTGAGACATAATCCATTATGCCAAACTGTTAGGAATCTTTGAAAAACATCTACTAAAATGAAATTCTAAAAAATCAAGATTTTTATATATTAAGGTTGTGTCACTGACTGACATCAGCAAGGAACTCTCTTTTTGACTTTAACTCTGACCATTAACAACATGCCCTTGAATGACTTGGTTCCAATGATTTTCTCCTCTCTTTGAAGTTTAAAAAAATATATAACATTTTATTTGGTCAAAAAAATTTTAATTTTTTTATATTTTCTATTACCTAAAAAAGACATTCAGGTGTACATTTGTGCACCCTATCTTCAAGTATTAGCCTAGCCTTTTTCCTCCGTGATGATTATTACAGAATCCTTTTTTTCACTTTCATTGCTAACCTGGTTCATTCATCAACTTCCAAAGTACCAAAAGAAACATAATAAATCCAAACAATGATCTTTTATTCTCTCTGTGTGTCTCTCTGTGTGTCTGTGTTTCTGTCTCTCTCTCTCTCTCTGTCTCTCTCTCTCTCTGTCTCCCTGTTATGCAATCAGGGCAAGAATTCAAATGAACCATCCTTATAGCAACATGTTTTCAGACTAAGTTCAGAAACTCAGAGACTATACCCTAAAATGTAATCACATTAATATTCTAGGTCAGTGGTATCAAATTCAAAAAACCATGGAGGCCATTAATCCATACATGAAAATCTCTGTGGGTCACATATTGATGTAGTTTTAAAATGTAATATTTTTAATGCTTTGACAGTATCTTTATTTTGTTGGAGTATACACGGTTTTCAGTACGACTAGGACCTCTGGTGTGAGGGCTTGGAAAGTCCTCTTCAGGGATGCCCATTCACATTTACTGTCCACCTGGGCAGTTAGGAGGATTTCTGTCCCAGGCATGTGAAGATTTTCCCTGGCAGAAGGGGTGGATGAGAACAATTTGTTCTGATAGCCATGAAGGAATCAGAAGCTCACGGAAGGCTTAGAGCTTGACCAGGCATCAAAGATGCCAAGGTCATCCGCTGTATCCTGGGCCGTTGCTGGTTATCTTGATTTTTGCTCTGTCAATAGTCTGCAATGATTCAGCAAGAGAGAGTGAGACTAACAACTTTCTGCAACTCTGCCTCACATAAATACAATTCATGTTCAAGTCAATACATCACCAGTGATATCATTGGCCCTCTCTGAAATCAAAGGACAAATAACAGCATTTGTTTTGGTAAATATTTCCCAATTATGTTTTAGTCTGGTACAGTGAATGTTGTGGGATGTATGTAGCCCATGAGACCCTGTTTGAGCCCCTGTTCTAGTTGTGACCAATTTTCTTCTTCAAATATGGAGACCAGAAATGAACACAATCCTCCAGAAACTATAAATCCCAGTAGAACTGTGACCTCTTTATTCCTGAAACCAAGCCTCTTTTACTTCAATTAAATATTTCATTAGGTTTGGGGGAGTTTTTGGTCACCGGATCACATTTTGCCTTATATTGAACTTGTTATTCACTGAAACCCTCTCATTTTTCCAAACAGCTCCTCTTTAAGCACTGCTCCCCAATCTTGTGCTCATGAATTTGAATGTTTAAGGTATTTGAGGAGAATAACAAGATGGAGCAAATCCAAAGATGATTAGGGATCATATGATAGGAGGATCAGTTGAAGAAACTGGGCATGTAGCCTGAAATAGAAATACCTTTGAATAGTGAAATTGTGCCCAGGTACTTGAAGTTTTCTCATGTGGAAGAAGAATTATATTTATTTTTCATGGATCCAGAGAGTAGAACTGGATGAAAATAGATGGATTTAACTTAGTGTAAGGAAACATTTCTTTACAAATGGAACTGTCCAAATTGAGAATGGGCTGCCTTGAAAAGGAGTGGGTTTCCCCTCACTCAAGGTCTTTAAGAAGAGATAGAACAACCATTTTTTAAGGATATTATAGAAAGGATTCTGGTCTGGATTAGGAAAATTATCGCTGCCTATCAGCAACATTCCACTGGGGGGAGAAACTATAGGCATAACGGAAAAGAAAAAGCACACAGAAACAATGATGCAGATCCAGTTTATGTCAACAAATATCAATTAAACACCTGCTATCTGCAAAGTGGTGGAGATACACAAACGAAAATGATGATGGTCTTGGCCATCAAGGAGTCAATATTTTACTGGAGGGGGAAGATATATGCACAGATAATTAAATGTAAAATACCTTTAAAGTGTATTCTGGGAAGGCAGACAACATTAAATGATTGAGAAGATAAGGAAGAACTTCATCTAGAAGTAGCAACAAAATTGCACTTAGAAGGAAAGCAAAGCTTTCTCTAGGAGGCTGTGAGTTAGTCCCAAGTATCAGCTAAGCACCAGCTATGTGTCAGGTACTATATCTAGTACAAGACAAAAAAGGGGGAAACAAAGAGGAGCTGTGCTCAATTCGCCCACATTCCAACAGGACAGGAGTGACAATATGTAAACACTTGTGGGCAAACATCTATGGAGAACAAAACATGTATCCTGGAAAATTGGAGGACAGAGTCAAGTTAGAAGGAAGTCAAGAGTAGTAGGAGATGATAGAGGACAGCAGGGGTCGTGGTGAGGAGCACTGAGAAAGGTGCATTGCAGAAAGAGGTATTTGAACCAAATCTTGAAGGAAGCCAGGGAAGTCCAGATGAAGCCAAAGAGGGAAAGCATTTCAGATCTGGGGGAACACAGTCAGGAGACAGAGCCTCATGTAACGGGAACAGTGAGCAGTGAGTGCCATTGCATTGCAGAATAAGTACATTAATGGTCGTAAAGAATGATGAGTTGGGAAGTATTTGAAGAGGCTGGATGTGAAGGCTTTAAAGGCCAGGAAGAATATTTTATGTTTGATCTTAGAGGTGATGAGGGCAGTAGAATTTCCTAGAAGGAGAGGAGTGATAGAGTCAAACCTACATTGCAGGAAGATCAACTTGACAGGGGTTGGACTGAAGTGGAGATAGGCATGAGGCAGTGAGACCAACCAGAGAGCTATTGCAATAGTCTTGACATGAGACGATCCAAGGTAGTCTCTGTGCAAGCAGAGAGAAGGAGGCATATACAAGATATGCAAAAGTAGAAATGACAGAACTTGGCAACAGATAGGATTGGGGGGGGGCAGAGAAGAGTTGAGAATGGTACCTCAGTTCCAACTCTGGGTGACTGGGAGAATAGTGGTGTCCTCAACAGAAATAAAGAAGTGAAGGAAAAAGGGTTTAGATTGTAACATTATGCTTTCTATTGCAGACATGTTGAGTCTACATATTGCATTTGTCCTTTGTTCTCAAAGAGGACCATGACATCGGGATGATGACAACATGCCTTGCAGTTGACTTTGATTTGAGTAAGGGAGGGCTGTGCAAGGTCATCAGCCTCACTTCCTCCTCCAGGGCCATCTGGGTCCAGTGACCAGATATTCATCAGGACAACTGGAGATGGCCCAGGATGCAATGGGAGACCCTGGCCTTTTTAGCTAAGGTCATTTCAGGTTCGCACTTTGAGTGAGATAATGCCCATTCAGTAAATAGAAAAGTAAGATCTTCCATGACATTGCATGGAAGATCCAATAGGCAATTGATCATGTGACTGAAGTTCAGGAGAGAGATTAGAACTAAATAAATAAATGTGAGAGTCATCTACAGAGAAATGATCCCTGATCTTGGGAGATCTCCATGGGACAAGATGAGATCACCAAATAAGAGCACATACAAGGAAAAGACTATGAAGGAAATATGAAATGATGAGAATGGTTACTGAGTGTAACCTAGATGGAATGCAGGCAGGATCAAGAAGAAGATGCTAAGTGCCAGATCCCTCTGACTGATCTGGGTTCCCTGTCATTTCATCACTGTCACATTTTGATCAAAGCTTAGGGAGATGTGAAATACCAATACTTCCATATGGTTAATGCTTCTGAGATTTGGGAAGACCTCTTTGTTTTTAGCAATCTGGTGACATTTCCTTAATGCCATATAGACTTTGCTATGGGTAGATTTTTCCCCCCATAGGCATTATCATCCATTTAAAAGGCGCTTGTAGAAATTAATTCTGACAGTTTGCATGACGGTTATTTGAATTAGGGAAGCATTCATGGGTGCAATGCTTTTGCTTTTGAGAGGGCCTCCATGAGTAATTATTAGCAGAAGCATTGGGAAAAGATCTCCAAGAAGTTTGACTGACACCTGTTTTGATTCATTGCTTCTTGTTGTGAGGGTGTGAAGATTTTTTTATTATTTTCCCCACCTCCTTATTGTCTTGGGGAAGAAATGTGTTCATAGAATGAGTTGAACAGTGCTCAGGGAGAAAAATAGATGCCTGGAATTTTGAATCAAAATGGAGCCCCAGCAGAATTTGAATTCACAAACCTACTAAAGAGAAACAATTTATCCAGTGGAATACACGGTCATTGGGTAAAAACTAAAGATGTTTATTTAATTAGCCATCAGAGGAATTCAATATTGTTTTATGACTGTAATAGAAACATATTGAAAAAGTCAAAGGGAAATGAATAAACTATCTCATGTAAAAGTTGGTTTATTAATTTTAAAATAACGAGAAAATTCTACAGAGCTCTTTTTGTAAGTGCAGTGTTTGTAGAGAAAGATTTACATCATGGAGAAAAGAGTCATGTAAATTATGGGCTTAAACCAGATTTTTCCTTTTCATGAACTCAAAACATGAAGGAGAAAATTTGATCTTCCTTTGATTCTAGATAATAATAGTAATAAGAACTGACATTTGTATAACACTTGATTTGCATTATCTCATTAAATCTCCATGAAAATCTTATTGAACTGGGCACCACAGGTATTATTATTCCCATTTTATAAATGAGCAAACTGACCCTCAGAGAGGTTATGTGACTTTCCTATAGTCACAGACACAGAAAATATTAGAGGTGGAATTTCAACCTAAGTCCTAAATTACATGAATTCCCAAATGAAGATTGAATATTTTAGCATAACTCTACACCATGCTTCAAAAAGTCAAGAAATGTATTTAAGAAATGACAGTAATTATACTTCAATGTGCTGAGAACTCACCTGATTTAAATCTCGTGGAAAGTTATGGTTACCTTTGGGAAAATGGATTAAACTATTATGTGGCTGTTCAGTCATGTTTGATTCTTTGTGGTCCCATGACCCTTCTATCTTTCATTATCTATAGACATCTGTACAGCTTCATGTTTTTTGCTTCCATGACACTATCTGTCTATCTCATCCTCTTCCATCCCCTTTTTCTTTTTGCCTTCTTTTTTCCCCCAACCTCAGCCTTTTCCAATCACCCTATCTTTTCATTCTGTGGCCAAAATATATAAGTTTCAGCTTCAGTATCTGACCTTCCAGTGAATAGTCTGAATCAATTTCTATAAGAATTGAGTGATTTGATCTCCTCACTGTCCAACGAACTCTCAAAACTCTTCTCCAGCACCACAATTTGAAGACATTAATTCTGTGGCACTTGGTTTTCCTTATTGTCCAACTCTCACAGCCATACATTGCTACTATACCAAAAAAAGAACGTAGTTTGACTGTATGAACCTTTGTTGGCAAGGTGATAATCTCTGCTTTTGAGTCTGTTGTCCAGATTTGGCCATAGCTTTCCTGCAGAGGAGCAGACATCTTTTAATTTCATGGCTATAGTCACCATCTGCAGTGATCTTTGAACCCTAGAATATCTTTCTATTTCTTCTCCCTCTATTTGCCGGGAAGTGACGGCACCAGGTGACAAGATTTTAGGTTTGATTGTTTTTGTTTTAATGTTAAGTTTCAAGTTAGCTTTCACTATCATAGGTATGCTTAATATCTAGTGTAACAAAGATTTATTTGATGAAAATTTTAAAATATACACCAAATACTACTATTTCAAAGCTTTCCAAGTACAACAAACGAATACAGCAAAGGAAGACATACTTCATATACCTGAAAAGTGAAAACAGTTGTAAGATTCATGGTATAAACAACTACATCTGTATATATGTCGATATTTCAATTATCACAGTTAATTTTGCTGAGGACGGCAATTTCTCTTTACAGTCATATAACATTATGAATTCAGACTGACTTTTAGTTCACTAAGGCTCCCAATTTCTTTTCAAATGAATTTCTATATAGCCACGTATTTTCCATACTTTACTTTCAAAGCTGTTGTTGTTGTTTTAGCAAAGCATAGAACTTTATATGTATCTCAAGTTAATTTAGTGATTATGTGTGACTTCATTCCAGCCTCTTGAGAACTTTCTGGATCACCATTAGGTAGTACGTTAGTTAACTCTCCCTACTTTTTGTCATCCACACACTTAAGAAGCATGAAATTGATGAGTTTATCCAAGTCATTGATAAAAGTATTGAACAGAATAGTTCTAAGGACAGAGCTCTGGGACACTGCATTAGAAACTTACCTCTTACTTTACTTTGATATCTCAATTAAGAAGAACTCGTCTTCTAATAGCTCTAAATCTACCCAATTGTACTTTGATTAATCTTACATCTTTCTACTTTTATTAGATTATTGTGAAAGAAATTTGTCCAGCTGTCCTGCTGCCATAAAGATTTACAATGTCTTTCAATGCTGTTGTCCTCTCGTACCAATATGGAAATATAATTTAAAACCAAAACAAACAAAATTAAAAGAGTTAATCCAGTGTAGCCAATGGACCCTTACTACATATAAACAACCACCATATCTATTTCTGAAAGTGCATTTCCTTTGAATTTAATTCTATAATTTAATCCAGAATTGAACTCAAACTCAATAGTTTGAAGAATCCAAATACAGCTTCTCTCTGGGTCAGAAATGTGGAAGATTTGCTTGTTTCCAGGTCTGAATTCAAAGATCACTGGCAGGGCTACAGCAATCATATCAAGGAGTTATTTCATTTGCTTGTATTATAAGTCTGGGTTGAATAGAATGAACTCATTGAGGGTAGCCTGCTACTTTCGTACTATCTCATTATAAGTTTTAGTTCTTTGTCCAATATTATCATTTTATCATCCCCATTGCAAAGGCTTTCTCAGCTTCAAAGAGAAAACAGAAGCAGTATAACAGTTTCTTAGTTGACCCTTCTCCCAACTTCGCCTGATTATCATCACCTCTATCCCAAGAAGGGGTGTTATCTATTTTCATATTACTTTTACTCAATATTACTTTGTTCAAAAATCACAAAATTTTTTCATTGAGTTTTGCATTCATTATGAGCTTCAGGTCATTCTATGCTTGTGACTTTCTCATATTTTATCTATGAGGTTATGCCACACTTAAAAAAAATCATTCCATTCCCTTCTTCAGATAATGCAGTTCTCATCTCCTTGAGAGTTTTCAGGATTGGAAGCCCCAAGAGGTAAGGGGAAGTTCTCACGGCTATAGACCTTGGCATCGTTAAATAGTTTGACACTAGAAACCTCTCCAGTTTAACATATGCAAACGAAATTAAAGAAGATGTAATACTATTTTTTGTCACTCCCTCTTAAGGAACCATCTAGGTGCTCCAGTGAATAAAAGACTGGACTTGAAATCAGGAAGACCTGAGTTCAAATCCATCCTTAGATATTTGCCAGTGTGTGATCCTAGACAAATCACTTAACTGCTACCTGCCTCAGTTTCCTCATCTGTAAATTTGGTATAATGATAATGCCTATCTCTCAAAGTTGTTGTAAGGATTAAATGAAATAATAATTATTAAAATAAAAGATATCACAGTCCTTAGGACATAGTGATGTAATGGCAATTTAAATAGAAAATCTCTCATATTCATTAGTAGGCCCATGTGACCTGCCTGGTTCACATGGAAACTTGAGTCACATGAAGTCTGTGGTGGGAGGAGTTTGCTGAGTGGGTGGAACAGAAAGAGGAAGAGCTGGAGCAGAGCTGGCAGGAAATTAGTCATGAGAGCAATCAGGCTCCTGGCTAGTGTGAGTGTGTGATTGTTTGTGATTTGTTCCATGGAGCTGGTTTGTGGGAAGCCTGACAGGGGAGGGCTTGGGGATGGTCTTGTTCTCTGCATTGTTATTGGGTATAGATTTTTGTTACTATGATGGATTTGGCTTTCTGGCATCTGGTCTCAATGGACATTTTTTTGCCTAGATCCTGGAATCTACCGCCCACAAACCTGGAACATTCAGTTCTTAAAAATTAATTTATTTTAAACTTAAATACTGAAAATTAAATATATATTAAGAAGATACATGATAAACTTAAATACTAAAATTTAAATACAAAATAAGAAAAGAAAAAAAGGCATATCATGTCCACAGCAGAGAATAAGAGAAAATTCAAAATACACAACAATAAATTTCCATTTCAAGAAAGTCTATGTTGGAAATACTAGACTTTCTGTTCAGAGCTTTACATCTTTTCTTTGCTTTCCTCTGTTTCCTTTTGTTCTTTGTTGTACACTTTTGCTTTGTTCTTTTTTCCCCTTCCTCCTCCCCACCAAGGCTACAATTAAGTATGGATATATCTACATCTATCCATTTATATCTGCTTATCCCCATATATACACATAAAAACACAAACATATGCATATACACATATATACACATACATATATTTGGATATCTGTAATCATACTCATATATAAACATATACAGTAGTATACGGCCATTCAGGCTTGGCCGTTGAGATCCATTTGCATGACTGAGGGGGTGGTGATGTGTAAGGCGCCAGCACTAGCTGCTTCTCTTAGAATATGCTTTGGAATTAGTGATTGCCCTTTCTCTTGCTGTAACTCAGCCATTTAGTTTCATCTTTGTTTTATTTGATGCCTCTCTTTGTCAGTTGTGCTAGCTGCAGATTTCTGTGTAAATGAAGTCTTGTTGTGGGGTACTCATATGCTAAAGGCCTTCCTAATCCACTCAGCCTCCAGCCACTATTTGCTCTAGAGCCATGTGCGCGCCACGCAAAACAAAAAGGGGGAGAGTCCCTGTTTGGGCGCCAACTGCCAGGCCTAGAGGCCTGTGGGCTACCCGAGTCTTCCTACCTCACCTCCCAAGGTCTTCGGCTGGCCAAGCCGGATGCTCGTATGAGAGAAAAGACGTTCCAGAGTCGAACAAGGGTTGAGCTTTATTCAGGGTTCTGGTTACAAGTGCAGGGTTATTCTTCCTTAGGAGGGAGAGAGAAAGATCTCCCAAGGAGGCAAAGATCTTACAATAAGAGATTGGAAGTAGAAGTATAAGTGGGGAGAGAGGGGGAGGGGAGAGAGGAGAGAGGAAAAGTGGAGCCTAGTGTCCTCACACGTGGCCCCTCTGCCCAAGAGAGCTTTCAGGCTTTCCTGATCCTACTTAAGCTCTCCAGCCGCATAGTTTGCATCTGAATACCGTGCTGTTAGGTGTGCCCAGATCCAGGACAATCTCGAGGGCAGGGAGAGCTCTCTCCCATCACGTTTCTCATGGGAAGAGGTGGAAATACACGAGATAGCTCGGTTCACCTCGATTCCCAGCCGTTTCCTGGGGGGGTCTCGTGAGAGCTCTAAGATTTAGAAGTTCCCACCTTTACCCCCCCGAGACTGTCCAAATGGAATTGAGCTTCCAACCCCAGCAGTATACATCTATGTAAGACCATACGATACTTGTTTGTCCTCTATTCCTATATATTCTCTAAGTCCAAGTCTTTCCATATTTTTCTAAGCTCACCAGCTCATTTCCTATACCCCAGCAATATTCCAACCTTATATTCTCTAGTTATTTTAAATAGTCTAAAATGAAATTGATTAATATGGTTGACCCATAGTGTTCTTTCCCTGTTTTTCTCTTTTGATTAAATCTATTTTAGTTTTAACTTTGTTTGAGATCATGATTACTACTTCAACTTGTTTTCCCTAATAAATTCTAATCCTGATTTTATTTTGTTTGTGTGTATCTCTTATTTTCTATCCCTCCTAATTCCTCTACTTTAATTCTGCCTGTTACCTTGCCCTCACATTACTTAAGATACCCCAAAGATTCCTTCCTTATGCTCTCTCCCATCCCTTTCTCCTTCCCTAGACATCTTTCTATAACAACTTTATCCTATTTCCTCACCCTTGTATTTTTTAAATAAATTTAGAAGGCTTTTACTCCCTTCTAAATGTATATTTACTCTCACCCAGATCTGATGTACATAGAGTTCCCTCTAAAACTCCTTCCTTTATACTCATCTCCCTCATGATCCCTTAGCCTTTTATTTCTTTTTAAATTTAGAAGATTTTAGAGAGAGTAGTTTCAGTGGAAATATAATGGTGTAAGTCAGATTGTAAAGGGTTAAGAAGATAGTGAGAGGAGAGAAAGTAGAGGTACTTATTGCAGATGGCATTTTGGAGGAATTTAACTACAAAGGTTAGAAGAGAAATAAGACTACAGGAGGGGTGGAAGCATCAAGTGAAGTTTTTTTTTTTTTCTTTTCAGAATACGGGAGACATGGCACATTTGTAGGCAGCAGGAAATGAGCCGAGAGACAGACAGACAGACAGACAGAGACAGAGAGAGACAGAGAGACAGAGAGAGACAGAGACAGAGAGACAGACAGAGAGACAGACAGAGAGACAGAGAGAGGCAGAGAAAGAGGAAGGGTGGTAAAGATAGAGGGAGCAATCTGTTAAAGTAGATGAGATGCAATGAGACATCTTGAACAGGTAGAGAGGTTACCTTTGGCAAGGAGTAAGGACATCTCATCATGGGAAATGAAGGTACAGGAGAAAATGGTGGAAAGCACCTGAAATAGGAGATGAGGAAGAGGGGAGAAGAGGGATTTCGTGGTGAATGGCCTCAATATTTTTCTGTAAAGTATGAGGTAAAGTTCTCCTCTGAGAGAGTGGGGGTAGGAAGGTTTGAGGAGGGATAAAAATACTTTATTTGGAGAGTGAGATAGTGATTTGATAAGGGAGGTATAGTAGAATTTCTTAGCAGCAGTGAGGGTTCAGTGGAGGTTATGTAAAGTAAATCTGCAGTGAACCCAGTCAGAAGGGTTGTGTGATTTTCTCTACTTTCATACAGCAGCACATGTGAAAGGGTGAAGACAGTGAATGGTGGGAGTGATCCAAGGCTGAGGCTTCATCAGGTAAGTTTGGTGATATAATGAGGAAGCTACTGATTTAAGAGAAGAGGACAGTGTAGAGTTAAATTGGTTCACCAAAGAGTCAAGATGGGGAGAAGGGAAGAGAGTGGCTAAGGCAAGGGGGTTGGTTTGGGAGAAGTTTGAGTGATCAGGGCTTTAGAGGTCATAGTACAGATAAAGAGCAGGATTATATAAGGGAAATCAGAGGAATTGATGAAAAGTAAACATATTATGGTCCTAAAAATGGTATTTCAGAATTCTTAAAGCTGGAGGTGGTATATTTGTGGGTGATGGCAAGATTTAGGGTATAATCATCTGTGTGTGATTGAATTGAGATGGAGAATTAACTCATGAGAGGAGAATAAGTTGAACTGAGTGATTAGGGTAATTGAGGAAGGATCTTTTCTATCTATCTATCTATCTATCTATCTATCTATCTATCTATCTATCTCTGTGTATGTGTGATGAAGTCTCTTAGTATGAGAGAAAGAGTTGTGGAGGAAAGAACAATTGTAAACCAGGCAACAAACTCATGGAAGAAAGAAACTGAATGACCTGGGGGTCTATAGACAAAGACTACCAGGATGTTCACTGGGTCATCTCAAAGGAAAAGAGGTTACTGAGTCAAGAAAGAAAGCAGAGAATTGGGAAGTGGCAATGGAGAATGAAGTCAAAGTGTAGCCAGCACTGAAAAGCATAGCCAGGGAGTCTATGTTATCAGGGAAAAGCTAGATTTCAGTAATGGCTAGTAAATGGAAAGAGTGGGAGAGGACTATATTTAAGATGAAGGGAAGTTTGTTCCCTGTGGAACAGATTTTCCAGAGTGCATAGTGGAAGACTTGGGTTAGGAGGGTTGAAGAGAAGGAAATGAGGAACTGGTTGGTAATGGGTATGCAGTAGGGTTTGAATGATGATCTGCAAGATCATGTGATCATCATGTGAAATGAAGGTAAAGAAAAAAAGTGGCAGAAGGTACCTGAGTGATAGGAGATGAGGAAAAGAGGAGAAGAGGAATTTCATGGTGAATTCACTGGGACAGGAAGAGCCTGATAAGGTGTGAAAATGTTCCTTATTGAGAGGATGACACTCCTATACCCTGAAAAGAGGCACAGCTAGAGTTGGGAGCCCTGAAGTAGATAGGTTTGTTCTTCTTGGCACTGGAGGTTCTCAATAGCCCAGTTGTGGGCAGCTGGAGATGGAAGCTGTCTTGTATTGGTATACATGGAAGTAGCTGCTTTGGGGCAGATGGAGGATGCCTGGCCTGTGCCCAAGCAGACTTTCTTCAGGGAATACAATGTACTGAGCAAGAGATGGAGGTTTCAGGTAGCAAATTGAACCAATAAAGCGTTTTCCCTCTTGCATTACTGCACTGATGCTAATTACCCACACAACTTTCCAATTTAGAGATGAAACCAGATAAACTACCTGTATGGTGACTACATTTACCTTCTCTTTTTAAAGCCATTGGGGGCAATGAAGATAGAGTTTGAAGTGAATGTTATTATCCTGATAATTGTAAAGTTGAGGGGAAGCTGAGGACATTAAAATCATTTCCACCAAAGCTGAGGAGTGTGACAAAGAGAGACTTCTTAGATGTTCGAATATTCCTTGCTGTAATAAAGATGAAAAGGAAAAATAAAGAACAACCTTCTTCCAAACCTCTTTCTTTCTTTAACTCAAGTAGAAATGTGATTTTAAAGACCTGCTTTTTGGTCAATGTACTCAGAAATGGGAAATTAATGGACTTGGAAAGTAAATGTTTTCATTGTACCATACACATTTATGGAGTTTATTTATTTACTTCACATCAGCCATGGGTATATTAAAACCTCTAGGTACTATTCACTATTCTTTTGTAACTACCATCCCATGATAAATTTCACCTCCAATCCAGAACAGTCAAAAGAGCAAGAAACAGAAAACTGAATGTAACATATTTTACCCACACTAAAAAGTCATTGCAAAGTACATTTATGCCAACATTATAGCTTGAGATATGAAACATGCACACACCTTTTTTGATCACAGTTCATAAATGATACAACACATATAGCGAGAAAGTTAACAGAATTCAAACACTCTTATTCCATTTCTTTTCTCAAGTAGAGACTTCCAGGTCAATGCTTTTCATACTCTTTGGAAAGGTTATCATCAATAAAGGAATGTGTGTGGGCATATAACTGTCAATTAGAGAAGGTAAGTCTGTCACTGTTTTATGAAGGGCCCCATAGATTCATGAAGAATTCATGCCATGATATATTTGTGCCTGACTTGAGCAGGCACATGTAGAATTTTTGTTCCAATGATCCACAGCTCAAACTCGGGAAATAAATAGTGGCATGTACAACTTCCCAACTTGATTCACCAATATCTGGGAGGTGTAGACTTTGTAGGCAGTCAAATATAATGAAAAAGAGTACTTGTTCATGAAGAAGAAGAAGACTAGATTAAAAGTTGCAGCTCTCAAAGGAGTAGTCATTGGACAATGGGCAAGTCATTTAATCATCAATGCAGGATCAGAACAGATGATAGTTTAAAAAAAAGATAGGAACTACGCATCCAAAAAAGACGAGAGAGACCAAAAACTTGTAGACAACACAAAATCTCTCACCTATACCTTAAAATCTGCTGTTACTTCTTTATCATATGATTTCCCAGTGTCTCTCCCCAACGCTATCACAAAGAAGCATCCATTATAACAGAGAATGAAAAAGAGTAAAAATCAGCAAAAATAAGTGTTCCACACCACAATCCCATAGCTCTGCAAAGTAGAAAGAGGAATCTCTTCTCCTATCTATGTTTTGGGACAAACTGAAATTTATAATTGGAAAGCAGATTCAGTTGTTTCCTTTGTATGCTTTTCATTTACTTTGTGGTAGTAACTGTGCATATACGTTTCCTACTTCTAGTCCCTTCACTTTGCCTCAGTCCGTCTTCTCATATTTATCTGTATTTGTCTTAATATTGTAGTTATTTTCTTTAAGCCAGAACTGTGTCATAGAGAGAAAATGAAATGGATCATATTTTAATGGACAGGATGTCAGTCATTTCTGAATTGGAATAAAGCTTTCTAAGAAAATATTTCATTAATAAATCATATGAAATAATGTAACTGATCTAAGGCGGGGAAGACTATTACCTACTGGCCAATCAGGGGAAAAATTATGGTGGAGGTAGATGTTGATTATTTTATCCTGGGGCCGAAATGAAGTTAGTGCTCAGGGGAACTCCCTACATTTAAGAGAGTTAATAGAGATACATACTATCACCTCCCTTTTTAGGTATTTTTGGATCCCATACTTTGTACCTTCCCCATGGTTATCTAGGCATTTATCATCCAAACTTGTCATCTAGTTGAGTGCTTCTACCATAATGGCAAAGAGGAGCAAGACTGAACATGAACATATCCAAGTTTGTAGTGTCCTAAGTGAAAGTGACTGAATTACAAAAGTAAATTTATTATTAAAATTATTAATTTTGTGTATCATAAGTGCCTCCCTTCCATCAGCACAGATAACTGAGCTGACTGACTCTAAAGTTGACTTTGGTGGTGGGAATTTAAAAGAAGACATTACCTTCATGCTCTTAGAATTTGCCAAAACAGTGAGTTCAGCACTAGCTGCCCTGTTGGAGAAAGCATCTCAGAAGTTTTTTATAACGTATGTCTTTTCTAGATGTTGCAGCTGAAATCACCCCAAAAGGCCTGGGCATTATTCCAGAGTTAAGAGTTTACATTATGATGATTTATAGTATACTGTTACTGTTGATAACCCTATTTCTTTACAATGCCAAGAAAACTTTCCCATCTTAGGTCAGTTTTAGGGCTAATCTTAATTATTGGCAAGTTCTCTGTTATACTAGGTTGCCCAGTGGATGGAACACAGGGCCTGAAGTCAGGAATTCTGAAGTTCAATTCTGGCCTCAGGCACTTACTAGCTGTGTGACGTTGGGCAAGTCACTTAACACTGTTTGCCTCGGTTTCTTCATTGGTGAAATGATCTGGAGAAGGGAATGGCAAACCACTACAATATCTTTGCCAAGTAATCCCCAAATAGGATCATGAAGAGTTAGGCATGACTCAAAATGGCAGTAACAATAACAACAAAAACCCCTCAGTTACATGAAGAACACTGTGAAATCAAACTGAAGTAACTAAATCTTCTTCTGGCAAATGTAATTCAAAAGTAATTTGGGGGTGAGGAAAGGGAAAATGGACAATCAATTGTGAATTGGATAAGAGATAGCAAATTGGAGTCAGGAGAAAGAGAAAAGGAGAGACAGATACACACAGAGAGAGACAGAGACAGACAGAGACAGAGAGATAAAGGCAGAAAGCGAAACAGAGACAGATGCAGAGATATGGAGACACAGAAACAGAGGTAGAAACAGAGAGAGAAAGAGACAGAGAAGGAAAGAGAAGTTGAGGGAGGCAACCCATGGCATTTTACAGTGTGAGGTATGTCAAAGATCAGAAGGTTTCATCATGGGGAAGAAAGAAGAAGCCTGCCCTCAGGAGATGGATTACCTACAGCAAAGTTCCAGTTTCCTTACCCTACTTATGGCTGCAGTTTTCTCTTTGGTTTCATAATTAGAAATACATTTATTTCAAGGATCAGAGCTTTTAGCTATTTGCATTACAAATGTCAGGAATTATTAATGATCCTGAATAAAACTTAAATATCCTAGATATCATAGAGGAAATTCTGAAGGAAAAAGGAGATGAGCTATTTAAGTAGTGAGACTAACAGATCATATAGGTAGACAAACTAACCTCTTCACAGATAACGTCCAAATGTTAATTCCAAAGATGATACTCACCATACTAAGTCCATCCTTATGTAATATTTAGGGGAGGACATGACTAATGACTGCTCAGGATGAGAAGCCATAGATAGTTTTGAGAAAGGACTGAATCTCTTGAGGTATGGAAGTATTCATTGGAATGGAAATGCCTGAAACAAATCTTCCCCAACTTTTCCTGAGAAGTGTTAAGATAAATCACCTGTCAGTGAGATATCAATAGAAAAATCCAGTGGAGCTGGTATTAACTACACCTGCCTACTAACCAGTCCTTTCTGAATCATGTGATAGCATTCATTAAAAACAGTCAAACAAAAACAACACACATACACGCACAAAACAACAACAAGAACAACAACAGGCTTTCACTTATGCACCCAAGTATCCATTCATTCATACCACAACCTCACTATGGAGTGACATTGCCAAAACAGCAGCATTGGAGAATCGGAGCAGGGCCCATGTATGAAAGGAATCGCTATACCTACAACGTACAGTCATCTGTATTTTATCATGCATCTTTTGTTGAGGTTCATGGACACCCCAAAATGTTGGGGTGCAAGGTTGTCTCAAAAGAATTTACTCAGGCTGTCTCCAAATCAAATAAAGGCATTTATTGGGGGTAACACAATACCTTAATCAGGCTCCTCTGAACCCTTAAGGGAGACATAGCTCAAGGGAGACCAAAGCTTAAGGGGGAGCTGGCAGCCCCCTAGGAGAGAGGGAGCACCTCCCCCAGGGAGAGGGGTCTGTTGAGGGAGATGCCTCCCACTATACGGAAGCACACAACTAGGGAGACACTGGCTTAGGGAAGATGCCCACTCATTGGGAGAAACTAGCAGTTCTTAGAGAGTAAAACCAACTGTTGGTAGGGATACAAGGTAACCAGGGTGGCTCAGGCATGATCTATTCCACTGTTCATCTCTGGATGAAGGATGGCTGAGGAGTCCTAGGTGAGTTTCAGTATTTCATTGACCAGCCTGCTTGAATCTCATTGTCTCCTAAAGTGAATTTAAGTAGTCCTTGAGATAATAGGCTTCTCACTGACCAATCCATTTAAATCTCATCACTATCATGAGGAGTATGTGGAGTGTTCTGGAGGATGACCGTCTCCCATGTGAAGGCTGCTTATCCACCTTTTGTGCACATCTACCAACCAACTTTCACCTGGAGCTCCAAGAAGCCGTAGCATGCACAGCGGTCACACCACACCCCAGTACACTGTCTTGGCAAATGGACTAAAACAAATTGAGGGTAACCAACAGGCCTTAAGCCTGTCAGTGAGTTAGGGCTTCATCTGCTCCAAGCATGTGGCAGAATGGGCAGATGAGAACAATTTGTTCCAACATTCATTAAGGAGGAAGGTGGCTGAAGCAGGTGCTGTGGAGCACTTGAGCTTGGTTAAATATGAATTAAACATTAAACAACCAAACATTGGATGAAGTCAAATTCATCCACTGCGTCCTAAGGGATTTCCAGTCACCTTGACTTTTGTCCTGCCGCTGGACTTCGATGACTGAGGAAGAGAGAGTGAGGTGACTACTTTGTGTAATGGTGCCTCAAATCTAACTCATGCACTAAACAAGACATCACCTATACTACTACCGCCACTACCACTACCACCGCCACTACTATTACTACTACTACAACTGAATGTTTTCTACTATAATGTAAACTATATATAAACAAAGTCTGACTGAGATAAAATACAGAGCAGGCCAATCCATCCTTATTTTAGAAGACTATGACATTCATATGGCATCGATGATGAAGAGATCTGCAAGCTAGATGAGTAGAAGTAGACTGGCCTCTCACTTCCAAGTGGAGCCATATTTCACCTAGCCTTTTAGATATCTGGCTGCAGGTTTACTGAGTAAATGTAAAACCAAACTTTGAAAATCACTCCTGCCAAAGTTGTGTATGATTTATGAACAGTTAAATCCAATGGCTTTCTATTCGTCCGTATGCTTTTGTCATCTTTGAGGATTTAACACTATTAACCACCTAGTGTCTTGGATGTTCTTATTTGTCTGAGTATTCATAGCATCACCATTTGCTGATTTCTAGTTCTACTTATCTAGGCTTTCCTGAATTTCCTTTTCAGATTGATATCCTGGACGAGGAAATATTGTGTTCCTCCTTTATTTTTGAAGAGGACCATGACACTTGACTTGCACTTCACTTTGTTTTGAGTGAGGGAGGGCTGTGCAAGGTCACCAGCCTGACTGTCCTCCTGAGCCTTCTGGATCCACTGATGAGATATTCAGCAGGATGACTGGAGACAGCCCAGCATTTAGTGGGAGACCTTGACCTTTTAGGCTAAAGTCTTTTCAGGTACTCACTCAAAGTGAGGTAATGACCCTTCAGTGAAGAGGCCTCTTTAAGAAGTAGTCAGAGAACACTTTAAATGGAAAAGAAAAAAAGAAAAAATAAATAAATCAAGCTGGTAGGGGCCTCACCACCCTCATAAATGAGGAAGTATACCACCACCACCACCACCTTGGAATCTCTTCCCTCACCAATTAAAATATCTTGGTGATCTCATCACCTCCCAGTGATCCAACTCTCATTTCACATATCTTTTCTGAAGTCCTACATCCCCAACTCCTTAGAGAACATTTCCAATAGATGACTCATAAGTAGCTCCCACTCAACATGTCTGAACAAGAATTCATTATCTTTCCCTCAAACTATTCCTTCACTCTAAGCTGCCTCTTTTATAGTTATTCTACCAGTCGGTCAGGTTTATATCCTCAACTCTCCAAAAATTTTTCCAATTCCAATTTCCTCTGAATGCTTGGAGGACAGAGAGATATAGATATGTAAATCTATAGATATAGATATATGTATGCATGTGTATGTATATGTATTCCTGCACACATATACATATATATATACACACAGACATATTCACACACACACATATATATATATATAGACGCACACATATATAATAATATACATAAGCACACACTATGTTTGTGTATGCTATGTAGTCATGGATAGGGAAAATATATTTATTTTCTCCAACTTTGGAGATTCTTAATCTTGTACATGCTGCTTCTTACCAATGTGACCTTTGAAGAATCACTTAATCTCTCTGAGCCCTAGCTTTCCTATCTCTAAAATGAGATCTCTGCACTGGATGACCTCTTACCTCCTTTCCAGCTCTAAAGCAAAGATTCTTCAACTCTGAAGGATATTCAGAGCCAAGATATCTTTTGGGAGAAAAAGGGAGCGATCCCTATTGGTTGCTTCTTTGCACACTATAGATGTTACTTTGTTTTAAGCTAGAGAATATTGAATTTTGAAGACACTAATTTAGATTTATCTCTTTTTCTACTCTTGGAAGATTTTTCTCCAATGCCACTCTGCTTCCCAAAGACCTTACAGCTTAATTGACAGCCCTGAGAAGCCCATTAGCCAGTTAATAGCCTCTTTTCCCCCCTGGTCGCTGACTAGCCCAGGCTCATTGCCCAAGTAGTCAGGGCTCATCATTAACTTTCTTTTTTTTCCCAGTCTCCCAGTGTTTGCTTTGCTTATATGTCTTCCCTCCATAAGAACTGGATTCTTGACAAGATGTCAGAAGCTCATTCATGTGAATATGTGAATTCCAGCGTTTTGTTTATGTTCTGATTTAACGGCAAAAACATTCTTGTGCCTGAAGTATCTGAACTCTTGTTGTCTTCATGACTCTTAACATAGAACAGCCTTATTTATAATGGTGGAAGGTGGTATAGTGGAGGGCCTAGAATTCTGAATTTAGAGTCAGAAGACCTGGGTTCAAGACCTGCCTCCAACACTCAATAGCTGAATAAAGCTGACTAAGTAGTCTTTTCTCTCTCTCTGTGGCTTCTTCTCTGTTACTCAGTTTATTTCTTGTAAAATGGAGCAATGACATCATGGGGCTTTTGAAAGCCTCAAACGAGGCTACGTATATGTAGTGAGGGACAGTATTATGGAATATGTATCAAAATAGACACCTAAACCATGATAAGTCTTGGTGATTACTTGTCAAAGGATCTACATGACCAGAGGCTCTTGGTCAGCCACTTAGGGCCTAATATGGGAAAAGGGAATGGGGATGAAAGTCTAAAAGGTTAGTGATTAAATCAGGAAGAGCTACAGAAAGGAGAGAGGACTTCTCTTTCAAGATGACTTCTTTGTCAGGATGCTGAACTCTCCCATAAACTTCCAGAGAGATGGGGGGTAGAGTAGGGAGAGGAGATGGAGATTTCTCTAGCAGTAATGGTGACTGTACCCAAAAGAATAAGCAAACCTGAGACTGGACCTAAAGTCTCTAGCTGCCTCTTCTCTTTTCTGTTTCCTTTCCCTGAACAAATTCTGAGATATGGACATTTCCAGGTTTGATGTCTGCCTCATCCAACTAAAGCCATCTCTTGCAGATGAAACACACAGACCTGAGTCAGCCAGAAGACACAGACCTTGAGTTGTCTTTTGCTCAGTATCTGAGATCTGCAGAGAATAAGAAGTATCTCTTCATTAGTCCCACCATTCACCCACAATTTTTTCTTTCTAATTAACAATAAAATTAATGGGTCATAGTTTGTTTTAACTGTTGTTCAATGCATATTAATGAGTGTTTCGTTTTTTTTTTTTAATTTTTTTTGGTAATGAGGGAAAGAGACCACTAGCTTGTATATGATGCTACTTGATGCACTGAGTATTTTTTTCCTGAAAGGGACTCTGTTAATCCCTTTTAGGAGAGACACTCAAGATGAGCTGTACCTAATTTTATTTTAGAGACTGTTTGTCTGGGACTCCTGGATGAGGGTATAATAAGCCAAAGTTCAAGAAAAGCTTGAATGTTCTATCTGAGATAATGGCTCTGCAAGACTGACTCTAGTCCCTGAGAATCATGGACTTCTTGTGGAGGAGAGCACCCCGAGTGTGATCAGTCTTACTTCTGTAAAGTGTTTTGTAAACCTTTGGTCACTATGTATGTGTCAATCTTGACCATAAGTGTAGTGTAGTGGTAAAGTACTGATCTTAGAATTAGAATTTTGGAGAAGCTGGAGTCCCAGCTCTGCTGCTGATTAACTATATGATCCAAAACAAAATATTTGCTTTTCATGGGTCTTAGCTTAATGATCTATAAAGTAAAAATAAAATGGCTGGACCAGTAAAGGTCTGAATCAAAGATTGGATTCATTCTACATGAATGGAAGGAAACTGAGGCTCAATGTGGTTAAATGACTTGCATGGAGTTGCATAGGTGGTAATGATTCCATTACTTAATTTCATGGATTTGTTGTTAGCTGCATTGTTTACAAGCCTTATTGCTCTAAAAAATAAATAGCATTAGTCTTTTATTTTTAACTAAACATTGATGTACATGAAAAATTGTAGGATCTCAACTTTTATGTGTACATGGAGCTAGATGAAATATTTTTATGGAAAAATTCTCTCATTAAATGACAGCAACTTGAAATTCATCTCTAAAATTGTTTGTGACCCATAGAACATTCCCATTTGGTTAACAGTTTCCCTCTGAGAGCATTCTTAGCTTGTAAAAGGGTCCCAGGACAGGAAATTGCCATATGCAAATATCTTGTGAATAACCATTGTAGCTGTTAATTTCAATATGTCAAAATATTAGATTTGCATCTCCCTGTGGAGATCAGCATTTAAAAACAGGGAATGACATCCCTGATTTCATTCTATTAAGGCACTTAAGTCAGCAATCCCATTCTATATAGCTGCTAATCATTCTGTGAAGAGGAGAAGCACTCTTGGTGCCAGGCATGGATGGAAATCCCTCGATTGTACTTATCAAGCAGAATAAAACATAGAGAGCTTCAGCCAACCAAAACTCTCCTGTTATTCCAAGGGTCTTTGGAAGATAGCTGTTTTTCACATGCCTAAAGCATCGCTCTCTCTGCATTGGATAGTTTCCTCTGTCTGTTTGTCTCTCTCCCTCCCTCTCTCCCCCTCTCCCCTTGCCCCCCTCCCTCTCTCTGTCTCTTTCTCTCTGCCTTGTTTCTTTCTGTCTCTCTCCCTCTCTCCCCCTCTCCCCTTCCCCTCCCCTCCCTCTCTCTGTCTCTTTCTCTCTGCCTTGTTTCTTTCTGTCTCTGTCCCTCTCTCTCTCCTTTTCTCTCTCTTTCCTCTGCTTCCAGCCACATTTCCACAATTCCCCATCCTGAAAACATCTTCTGTTCTTCTAAAACCTTCTGGTTGCATGGTATTTATATTTTCTATTCACTCCCAGTCTCTATAGAGCTACTTTTGATCTTTGATCTTTATAGAGCTACTCTCTGTGAGAATCGACTTGTCCCTCTGTTGTCATTGTGACCATTGTTATGAATTTGACTGTGTGTGCGTGTGTGTGTGTGTGTATGTATGAAGTGGAATAGAGAAAACAGAATCAGACTCCAGATTACTCAGTGTCTAGGACTGATTTACCTTTTCCTTTCTACATGACTTGGAACAGTTTGTTTACTTCATTTTGCTTGCCTCTCTGTTCTTTTGAAGAAAAGAGCTGATGTACATATGGGACCGTAAGGCTCAGAGCCCCGGGAGGTGAATTCTGACAACATCAGAGGATGAAAGAGAGGCAGAGGGATAGGAAATGAGTCATTTGCCCAGGGGCCACATCTGCAGAAGACTCTAAATGGAAGCTCTTGAAAAAAGAATACTGAGCAGGATCACACAGCTCAACAGCACTGACATGGTTTTAGTATTGGAGATGACAGTCAAGGACACACAGTTCCATCTACTTTGCCACTGAATGTTAAGATTCACTGAGTCTTTCCCTCTGTTTCAAAGATGAGATTTCTGATATTTGCTGTTTCACCCTCTTAAAATGTAAGTTTCTTGAGATCATGAGCTACTTTATTTTCCTCTCTGTATCCTAGAGCTTTGCACAGAGTAAGGGGATAATTACTTTTTCATTCATGTATCCTTCCATCCATCCATTCATTCAACAATTCATTTCTCCATATATCTATTGTGTAATTCATATAGAAATGCACAGTGTAGGTTCCAGCATATCCTCCATGCAAAGGCCAGTCTACTTTCTACCTCTGGGCCTTCACAAAATCTGTTTCTCTGGAAGACTCTCCTTCCTGACTACCACCTCATGAGATCCCTGATTTCCTTCAAAACTAAGTTCAGATTTCTGTTCCTCCAGGAGGCCTTTTTGATGCTCAGTATGTAGACATGTGCATTTATATATACATCTAGATAGATAGATAGATAGATAGATAGATAGATAGATAGATAGATAGATAGATAGATAGATTATAGATAGATAGATGATAGATGGATGGATAGATAGATAGATAGATAGATAGATAGATAGATAGAAAGAATATTCCTTTCTGGATTCATGCTGTGTTCACCAATGGAATATAAGCTCTCTGAAGGCCTGGACTTACACTCAAGTTTTATTTTTCCCTGTATTCCAAGTACATAACACAGTACTCGAAACATAGGAGAATCCCAATAAATACTTGTTGGTTTGAATTGAATTGAAAACAGAAATATGAAAGGCCTTGAATTGGTCATATTAGAATGGGTTGAAGCAACTAAGGGACTTTGGCTTAGAGAAAAGAATACTTGAGATATCCAAGGGACAGCACAGTGTTTAGATGCTGGTCTGGACTCAGAAAGACCTGAATTCAAATTGAGTCTCAGTTGGACCTAGCTATGGGACTCTTGGGAAGTCATTTTGTTTCTTTGTAATGTTAATTAGAGAGAAGAAAGTGAGTTTGGTGACCTTACGCAGCCTTCCCTGAATCAAATCAAAGTCAAGTGCAAGTCATGTTATCATCTTGAAGTCATGGTCCTCAAAGGACAAACACAACAATGTTAATTAGAGTTAAAGATCTTCCCTGCCCATTAATAGGCCTCACATACCTTTTGTTAATTTCTAATGGGGCACTCCATCATGAGGGTCTTGCCCCTGGCTCTAAAAAGTGTATATATATTCTGAGATGAGGTTTTGCTTTGGGGTTTACTTTTGGGAAAAAGGTTCATGTGCCAGATAAGACTCTGGGTAGCCATTGAGAATCCCCCCAGCTATGAAAACCCAGATGTTGGTGCTTCTCTCTGGTAACAACGTATGTATATAATGGTCAGAAGTTGGATCTGTCTGTTGATCTGTGATGTATGTATTATATACAATCAGACAGTTAGAAGCCCTGTCTGTTGGTCTTTATTTCTCTGCTTGTGTTTTTCTCTGTTGGTGAATGCAATTAAAGTAGATTGCTGACTTCTCAAAAGTTGCTCTCATTTTAGAAAAGTATATGTAAGAACCTGTGCAGCAGGCCTTCTTGTGTATACTGGAGTTCTTGCTGCTACACTCTGTCTCAATTTCCTTAACTCGAAATGGTGTTCATATAGCATTTACCTTGCAGGTCTAATGTGAGGATGGAATAAGATATTTGTAAAAAGTCACTACTTAGCACAGGCTCTGACACATAGCAGCAGCTGTCCAAGAGCCCATCACATTTCACTATACACCATTGCCTTCTTTGTTTTTTGTTGATTTGTTTTTCAGAAGTTTTATTAAAGTTGATTCTCCTCATAGCCTCAGAGGAAAACAAGCAAGAACTGGTTCCAATTCATCTTCTCCCCTAGCCAGTCCTATTCTTCTCATATATTAGAACTGAAGTGGATTGGATGGGGGAATGACTCATCTGGAGCTGGGCATTTATTGGCCGGGCAATAATTGGCAAAATCACTCTTCTAGCTTTCTTTTAAAGTGACAAAGGAAAATGTCACCACAGAGATGTAGTAATAGATGAAGCCATCTAGTTTTTTTAATTATATTTATGTTTTTCAGTTAACAAAAAGCTCTATTCTCTTTCTTTTCTACCTCCTTTAGTTGAAAAAAGGAAAGGAAAACATAGCCCTTATAAGAAGCGAGCACTGACAAACAGAATGAATCCCTACAACGATCATGTCCAAAAGCTATATGTCTCAGTCTGCACCCTGAGACTACCACTTCTCTGTCAGGACACAACTGTGCTATAAATTTGCAAAGACTTTTGATAATGATCCAAGTGCTACTAGCCCCATTTAGAGATGTGGAAACTGAGATCCATAGAGATGAAGTGACTTGTCAAAGTCCCATGACTGGTGAATGTCTGAGGTAGGATTCAGACCTAGGCCTTGTTGACTCTAAGTCCAACTATCTACTCATTGTGGACATTATATGCCTTTAGAGTATATAGCTAGTAGTATGGGATGATAAATGGTCAGTAAAATGTATTCAGCTGGCAATATCACCTTGAGCATTAGAAAGCCAGACTTTTGGCCAGTGAATACCCCACCATCCCTGAAGAGTTCTCCTTCGGAGTGAAATCTCTTCTTTGATTGCATACCCGACAGGGAGTCCAAATGAATTTTCCAGTCTCTTTTGGAATTGCTTCTGAAGGAATGATTCTTAACCATTATTTGTCACAGATATGCCCTTGGCCATCTGGCAAAGCTTGTGAACTACTCAGAATAAAGTTCTGAGGTTTGTTTGTTTTTAATGCAAAAGCTTTCACATGATTACAAAGGAAACTAGTTATATTGGAATAGTTCTCGAAACTTTAAAAAAAAAAGGTCATGGGCATAAAGTTAAATTCCCTAGAAATACTGTATTTTCCAGCATATTTGGAAGTAAAAGAAGATAAAGAAAGGAAACAAATATTTAGTAAATGTCTATGATGAGCCAGGCAAGATGTTATGGACTTTACAAATATTGTCTCATTTTACCCTCATCACAATGTTGTGCTGCTATGTCCATGTTACGTTGGAGAAAACTGATGCAGGCAGAAGCTAAGTGATTTTATCTGGGGTCACACAGCTAATAAGAGTCTGAAATTGGATTTGAATTCAGGTCTTACTCTCCACTATAACACATAACAGCGTTTATAAGCTTTGAAGATTTTGTTTTATTTTTTGGTTGTTTTCTTTTTAGATATTTACTTGTCCAGTAAAGCATTTATCCATATTCTATCTTTTGAAAGCAGGTACCATGTATTTGCCTTTCTTTGTACCCCAGCTATGAACAAAGTATCTGGTACATATTAAGTGCTTAATAAAGGTTGGTTGCCTGATGGAGGGATAATAATATTGTCACTCCTTTTCAGAGTTATTGCAGGGAGAGAGGGTTGTAGTACTGCATAAATGGGAGTCATCAATAGACTTAATCTCACTTTGACTCAAAGTCTGCTTCATTTGAGAATTCTTACATTAGTGTGGAAAAGCAGTCAAGATAATTACATGGCATGTAGACTGAAAACTGGTTTCTTTTTTAACTGAATGTTTTGTTTTTCAACCAATTTCTTGTGCATCCTAAAATGAAACAATTATGATGTTAACTCTTGTGAAGAAAATAACATATATGGTGGAACAATTTTTAGACCTAGACTACGATTTCCCTCCCCCTTATTAGATCAAATCAGACACTAGCTGGATAACCATGGGAAGGTCAATTCTCTTCTTAGAGGCTTGATTTCGCTGACAGATTTTTACCAATTTTCTAAGCAGTTAGGTAAATGATTCACAAATGTTCACAGAACTCATATGTGCCAGTGACAGGATTTGAATTCAACTCTTTCTGTTTCCTACTTGATTTCCTGGTTCTGGATTGGAACTGAATTTTGGTTCTGTTTCTTCCACCTATGTAACTACGAGTAAGCGACTTTACTCTCGGGACTCTCTTTTTCCTCATGTGTGTGTTCATCCTTTGTTGCCAAAGAAGACCATGCTATCAGAGAAATAATGACATGACTTGCGCTTGACTTTCTTTTGAGTGAGGAAGGTCTGTGCAGGTCACCAGCCTCACTTCTCCTCCAGAGCCATCTGAATCCAGTGACCTGATATTCATCAAGATGACTGGAGATGACTCAGGATGAAGCAATTGGGGCTAAATGACTTGCCCAAGGTCATACAGCTAGTGAGTGTCAAGGGTCTGAGGTGAGATTTGAACTCAGGTCCTCCTGACTCCTGCACTGGTGCTCTATCTACTTCACCACCTAGCTGCCCCTCCTCATGTAGCAAATAAAAGATTGCATTCTATGACCTCCAAGGTGCATTCCAGCCTTAAATACATGTTCCTATGATCCTATCATCTCTATCCATTCCTGCTGGCTGGTTCTCTACAGTGTTATTGTGAGAATCAAATGAACAAGAAATAGTTTGTGAACTAGTCACAAAAAAATTTGATTTCTTACTTCTATATTATGCATACTTGCAAATGCTAAAGGAATACAAAAAGGTTCATGATTTGCGTACCAAAAGCAGACCCAGAACATCAGTTTCCCCATTACTAAAATAGAAACAATAGCTTTAAACATGCTACTATTTTGGGGGAGTGGAGCCAAGATGGCAGAGTAGAAAAATGCACATACTCTAGCTCTTCCCCCATAGCCCATAAAATACCTGTAAAAAATGACTCTCAACAAATTCTAGAGCAGCAGAAGACACAGAAGGACAGAGTGAAAGAGATTTCTAGACAAAGGTAACCTGGAAGGCTGACAGGAAAGGTCTGTCCCATGGGACATGGAACAGAGATCAGCCTTGGTCATGTAGCACCAGGAGGAGTAAGACCAGAACAGGCCTCTGGGGCAGAATTCTCAGCAGAAGTGGAGGGTCTCAGATCCCTCAAGCCACAAGCACCAAAGAATGCTTCAAAGTTAAGTGAGAAGACTTTCCCAACTGAGCAAGAGGGGAGCAGGGTCCTCCCCTAGCACTGGCCCCAGGCAGCAGCAGTAGCAGGCAGCAGCAGCAGCAGCAGGGGTGGCAGCAGTTGGAGCATCCATTTGTGAAGCACTCTGCCTGAAGCTCATGGGGGAATTGAGCAGCTGATCTGCATCTCAGCCCAGAGCACAGTCCTGGGGGCAGGAGGAGCACTAGGACCCTCCTCTTGACAAAGGATTAAGAAGTCAAGTAACTGTCTAAGAAAATGCCCCCAAAAAGGGAAAAAAATAAAACCATAAAAGGTTACTTTCTTGGTGAACAGATATTTGCTTCTATCCTTTCAGATGAGGAAGAACAATGCATACTATCAGAGGAAGTCAAGGCTTCTGCTTCCAAAACCTCCAAAATAAATATGCCTTGGTCTCAGGCCATGGAAGAGCTTGAAAAGTAAGTCAACAGCTTGCTAAAGGAGACCCAAAAAATGCTGAAGAAAATAACACCTTTAAAAGTAAGCTAACTCAATTGGAAAGAGAAGTCCAAAAAGCCAATGAAGGCTTTAAAAGGCAGAATTAGCTTTTTTTTTTTCCAAAAGGAAAAGGAGGTTCAAAAGCTCACTGAAGAAATAGTTCTTTAAAAATGAGAGTGGAGCAGATAGGAGCTAATGACTTTATGAGAAACCAAGAAATTACAAAAAAAAAAAAAAAAAGCAGAACGAAAAAATAGAAGATAACGTGAAATATTTCACTGCAAAAACAACTGACCTGGAAAATAGATTCAGGAGAGACAATTTAAAAATTATGGGGCTACCTGAAAGCCATTATCAAAAAAAGAGCCTAGACATCATCTTTCATGAAATTATCAAGGAAAACTGCCCTGATATTCTAGAACCAGAGGGCAAGATAAATATTGAAAGAATTCACCGATCACCTCCTGAAAGAGACCCAAAGAGACAAACTCCTAGGAATATGGTGGTCAAATTTCACAGTTCCCAGATCAAGGAGGAAATATTGCAAGCAACTAGAATGAAACAATTTGAGTTTTGTGGAAATACAATAAGGATAACACAGGATCTGGTAGCTTTTACATTAAGGAATAGAAGGGCTTGGAATAGGATATTCCAGAAGTCAAAGGAACTGGGATTAAAACCAAGAATCACCTACCCAGAAAAACTGAATATAACACTTCCAGGGAAAAAAATGGATATTCCATGATATAGAGGGCTTTCAAGCAGTCTTGATGAAAAGACCAGAGCTGAAGAGAAAATTTGACTTTCAAACATAAGAATCAAGAGAAGCATAAAAAAGTAAACAAGAAAGAGAAGTCATAAAGGACTTTCTAAAGCTGAACTGTTAATATTCCTACATGGAAAGACAATATTTGAACACTTGAGACTTTTCTCAGTATTTGTACATTTGGAGGGCTTATGCGCATGTGCACACAGACGCACACTTACATATAGACAGAGAGCACAGGTTGAGTTGAATCAGAAGGGATGATATCTATAAAAAATAAAATTAAGGGGTGAGATAGGAAAATATTGGGAGGAGAAAGGGAGAAATGGAATGGGGCAGTGCTGGGGATGGAAGCTCAATTCCATGTGGACAGTCTCGGGCGGGTAAAGGTGGGAACTTCTAAATCTTAGAGTTCTCATGAGGCCCCCCAGAAAACAGCAGGGAATCGAGGAGTGAGACCGAACAATCTCGTGTATTTCCGCCTCTTCCCGTGAGAAACGTGATGGGAGGAGCATCCCCCTCGAGACTGTCCCGGATCTGGGCACACCTATTGTTATCTAACAGGCACGGTATTCAGGTGCAAACTATGCAGCCAGAGAGCTTAATTAGGATCAGGAAAGCTTGAAGGCTCTCTTAGCTCGGGAGGGGTCGTTACAGGACAGAAGGCTCCGTTTTTCCTCTCTTCGCTCTCCCCTCCCCCTCTCTCCCCACTTACACTTCTACTTCCAATCTCTTATTGTAAGATCTTTGCCTCCTTGGGAGATTCCTCACTCCCTCCTAAGGAAGAATTCCCCCTGCACTTGTAACCAGGATCCTGAATAAAGCTTAACCCTTGTTCGACTCCAGAAAGTCTCTTCTCTCATACGTTTATCCGGTTTGGCCAACCGAAGACCTGGGACAGGTAAGGTAAGACTCGGGTAGCCCTCAGGCCTCTAGGCCTGGCAGGGCAGACTATCACTCATAAAGGAGATAAGAAAAAATCTTTTTCAATGGAGAAGAAAAGGGAGGAGGTGAAAGGGGAAAAGTGAAGTTTACTCTCTTCACATATGGCTTAAGGAGGGAATAATGTGCTCTCTCAATTTGGTATTTTATCTTACACTACAGGAAAGTAGGGGAGAAGGGGACAAGTGGGGTAAGGGGAATGATAGAAGGGAGGGTTAATGAGAGAAAGGAGTAATTAGAATTAGAACTTTTGGGAAGGGACAAGGTCAAATGAGAGAATAGAACAAGAAAAGAGAGAAGATGGAGATAAGGGAAGGCTGGATTGTGATAGAAGGGAGGGCACATTGAGGGACCAAGAAATCACAACGCAAGGTCTTATTGGGTGGGGAGAGGGGAGAGATGGGGAGAAAAAATGGAACTCAAAATTTTGTGGAAATGAATGTCAAAATCTAAAAATAAATAAATAAAAATAATGCTACTATTTAACATCTATCTATCTATCATCTATCCTCATCCATCTATTCATCTTTCGTCTATGTATCTATCATGCACTTTCTTTCTCTTTCTATCATCTATAATAACCATCCCATTTACCTAACACAAGAGAATCAAAGGTATATTATTCATACATCAACAACTACTTGGTATCTCATGTGACTTCAAACATTTTCAGGGAAATAGTGCAGGTGCTTTGTGAAAGAATTTTTTAAATAAAATCCAATCACTACTTCTTGCATGGAGAAAAGTAAGGTCTATAAATCAGAGGAACCCTCCTGTAACAGTATCCTTTATGACAAGGCAAATGAAAACTAGGTCTAATAGCTAAAGACTTTTTGGCTTTTTGAGATGTTCAATTGAACATTTAAAAGGTTCAGTCTCCTATCAGATCTAGAAAGCCCCCCTGGGGCCGGCTTAAGTAACTATGCCATTAGGCACTCAGCTGCAAATTGCCTATTAAGTCTGACTGAAACTGTAAAATTGCTTTTCACAATGCAAATTAATGTAAATAAGAACAATTGGTTACACATATCACAGGCTATCAAATTGTCGACAGATGATGCATACTGTTTTTTCCCTCTGAATTAGCATTGCTTTAAATTTATATTTAGCTTGCCTTACCAGGCCTCGATGTCCCTGTCATCAGCTTCACAAATATCTGATAAACAGCACCCATGCTGATTTGTGGCAACTATTATATGAAATGTGAACCCCTTCTTAGATAGGTCTGCCATGCTTACATCCAGGTTCAACAGGAGAAGTCACTGCAGTGAGCCTCACACAGTGGGGAATGCTATTTTTGCACAATTAAAGGTTTAAAACACAAAGAGAATTTAGGGGTGACCGAGTCCAGTCTCCTTATTTTACATCTGAAGAAACCGATTTCCAGAAAAGTTAAGTGACTAGCCCAAAGTCCCAAATCTAAAGACCAAATGTGAATCCCAAACCCCAAAGTCCCCTTAGGTGAGATGTCATTATGGAGCCTCTTAATTTGTAAAAAGGCTCTAAGTTGTTTGCTGCAGCATGATTGTATAATCTGTAACATACAATTTTGAATATTTATTTTTCAAAACTAAGAAATCATAGGATCATTGATCTGCAGTTACTTGGGGCACCCTCATTTCACAGATAACCAAAATGAGACCCCAAAATGTTCAGTGACTTATTGAAGGTCACACAGATGAAGGCAACAGTGTTTGAAGATAGTTATCCTAGTTCCAAATCCAGACAACTTTCCTGTGCATCATGCTACTTCTCATGTATCAAATAAATGTTAGAGTAGTATTATTTATTATCTTATATCCAATTTTATTTATCACCTATATTTTTAATATATAGTTTGAGACATTTTTATAGTACTGAACACAGTCATCTGGCTCTTTCCACTTGTAAAACTAGCGTTCTAAGTTTATGGTCATGGCAATACTATCAGCAGAGGACCCACTAGGGGAATTCTATTGGATTGTGGATCAGGAGAACGTTCTCTCTTCTATCAGGGAAAGGAAAGCGTGAAAATTGTCATTTAGCATTTAGAATTAATATTTGCTTCCTGGTCCTTCCTTGTGGGCCAGTTTCTCTTCCAGAAAGGTTGCCTTCCTGGGCAAGGGGTCAAAGAGTAGAGGAGGAGTGCACAGCACTTCAGGCATTAGGAGACTTGCTCTCCATTCACACATTATTCCTAAGCACCTTCAGCTAGTCAGTTCTAAGCATTATGTGTATTATTTGTAGGGATATATGTAGAAGAGTAAGGGCAAGGGAAAGGGAGAATTGAAGGGGAAAAGTATGGCCTTTGTTGTTCACTCATTTCACTTGAATCTGTTTCTCTGTGACTCCATTTGGAGTTTTCTTGGCAGAGATGCTGGAGTGGTTTGCCATTTTCTTCTCCAGCTCATTTTACAAATGAGGAATTATAAACAGGGTTAAGTAAGTTGCCCAGGGTCGCACAGCTAGTAAGTGTCCGAGGCCAGATTTGAATTCAAGAAGATAAGACTTCCTGACTCCAAGCCCAACACTCGATTTACTGAACCACCTAGCTGCCTGTAATCCAGAAAAACAAAATATCTTTTGTTCCAGGTCTGGTCTCTCCAATGGATAGGGTCTACTTCTCCCTTGTCAAGAATCAGTGAGAGAATGTCCATGGCTTAAACACCAGCTTCTGTGGAAAGCCTTTGCTGCTATCTTTGCTGCTGCTAGTGATATCAATTCTCAGGTTAGCTGCCCTCTGCTCTGTGCCCATCTTTTAGCGTGTAGTTTATTGACATATTGTCTTTCCCTTTAGAAAATGAGCTCTTTGAGGACAGAGACCGTTTTTGTCATCCCTGAGTGCCTCAGTTATGTCAAATAGCTGGCCATATACTTGTTAAGTAGAAAGACCTTTTGTTCTCAAGAGGGAGTAACTCATGCTATTCCGTGAAACTCTTTTTTTAAGTCCCAATAATAAACAATCTCAGAAATTTGGGGATGTTTCTGCCACGAGGGCTTCTCATGGGACATGCTCCTCCCAGCAAGAGAGAGGTCCAGAGAAATAGTCTCTTACCAAGCAGCTAACATTTTACCGAGTTTCTGACAAGAAGGTCACACTCAAACAGTTTTGTCAAAATGGCTAAGATGTTGTTTTTCAGGAAAAGACACATTGATGGATGACATTAATTACATTTTTGTTTAATTTTGTGATAATTATATAATTCAGTGAGGAAGAAGGTCACGGGACTGACTTTTTCTTTCCATTACTTTGATGACATCGCAGCTGAAGTGGCACCCCTTCACCCAATATCATCTCCTGAAGTGGTGAACTCATTAACAAAGACAGACAACACACTGTCTTGCTGAGTATTCCACACGAGCACTGCGTTTTCTCTTGAAAATAAGGGTAAAAGGACAATATATTCAAACTAAAATGTTTTTATTTCTTGATCTTTCTATCAGGGAGCTTTAGAGAGAGTCCACCAACTGTAGCCCTTAAAGAGGCCCCGGGATGGTGATGGGAAAAGAACATTGGTCAAGGAGGAATGTGGTTTGCTTTCTAGTCACAGATTTACCCTTCAGTGGGGATGTAATCTGAAGCAAATAAAAGGCAATGATTGTGGAATATTGGAGAAGGACTTGGTGATGTCCCCACATGCAATAGTCAGAAAGAGAGAGACAGAATTCTCCATTTATTATCTCTAAGTCTTTGCCTTTAGGACTCTTCATATGTGGGATGTGCCCCCTCTTCACCTCCATCTCACTAGAGCCCCATGTTTCTTTCAAAACTGGTCTCACGTCACCATGTCCATGGAGTCTTTCCTGATTCCACCAGGTACAAGTGTCCTCACACTGTCAATCAGTTTCCTTTTCTGCAAAATGTAACAATTAAGTAATTTGTGTCATACAACTCTGAGTAATTTTTTAAAGTAATTGGACCAATGCGCATTGGTCCTCTGTGCATGAGTACACCAGTTTCCTTATAGTCTCTCCAATACTGCCTATTTCCATCATCTATCGTTCTTATAATTTTAAGGGGTATTAGAGAATGATATCTTAATGTTCCTTAAATTTTCCCTTATTTTATTATTAATGAGTGAAAGGAGAGGGTTCTTAACTTCAGGATCAAGGAACTCCAAGGGATTTGTGGATAGATTTCAGAGCATCCATGAAGTTTTATGGAGAAAGTATTACATATGTATTTTCACTAACCTTTGGCTTCTTTGTAATCCTATGCACTTAAATGCATGATTCTGAAAACTGCTCTGTAGATTTCACCAGACTGTCTGCCAAAGGGTCTGTTACACACAATAGATTAAAAATGTCTATTTTAGAGCATTTAAGGAAAATAGTTGTTCAGAGTTTGTCTCTCTTGCTTCTCAGACTGTTCACATATTTTCAACATTAATCTATAACACTCAGTATTATAAATTTGCATCAATTTCTCATAGATTTTGCATGATAAACTTTTATCAGTTATTTGATTCAAAGATTTGACCCCATCAATTACTTTTCTTCCAATTTTTGCTGCCCTCATTTCTCCCTTGCAGAAGCTTTTAAATGACTCATAATCAATGCTGTCCAATTTATCTTTTCTAGTCTCCTTTATCCTCTGCCTCATTATAAAGTACTCTAACCACTGTTGTAAAAGTCACAACTTTTCATTCTCCTTCAACAATTCATGTTTCTATAGACCGTGCATACATTTGAAATTGGATCTAGCATATGAACAAAAAGATTGAGAGTTGTAAAGGACTTCAATGACCTTCTAGGCTAAACCCCAACTGAAAAGAATCAGCCTTACAATAGAACCAGACACTATTTACCACCTCCAGTGAGCATATGCTGCATCTAGTTTTTCAATGATTCTAGTTGTTAGTAAGTTTTTCTTTGTAGTAATCCAAATCTGCTACTCAGTGTAACACTATGAACTGAACACAAGACCCAGATATGGCCAAACCAAAACATGTTCCAATACAATGATTTTCTTTATGCTGAGATACTGAGTCTCTCTTAGTTCACTCTGAAATCACATTAGTTTTCCAGGATGTCATTTCGTATTAAATACACACACACACACACACACACACACACACACACACACACACACACGCACACACCTCCTAAGGGGTAGTCATCTAAGATCTTTTTGAATTCTCAATCTGTCATTCAGGACCTTATAGCTTTGGGTTCTTTGCCCAAGGACATTGGGACATTGGGACATTCTATAACTTTATCTAAGTCCTTAATAAAAGTATTTAAAAGTACATGGTCAGACCCAGTTACAAGGACAGCTTCAATGGTGATAATCTTTTAAGTTGACATGAAATCATTAATGACTGCCCTTTAGTTCAACTGCTCTACCAATTTTGAGTCCACCTGGCTGTACTATTCTTCAGACCAGATTGTTCTAGCATTTCTTTAAGACAAGCATGACTGATGTTATCAGATGGCTTGCTAAGGTCTAGGTAAACTGCTCTCTAGAGAGTTTTCTAGATTTATTGAGTTAGCAATGCTGCCAAAAGTGTCATAAACTTATACTGGCATGAACTTTTCTCTGTTATGCCACATTTTCTCTTTGGGATCCCCCCCTTCATTATCTAGATTTTCACTAGCTGTCTCTTAAAGACTATGACCAAAAACTTTGCCAGAATTGAAGTCAAGTTACTGGGCTTGCTAGCTACAGAATCTCAAGCCTTTATTTGAAAGATTGCTATATAAATGAAGTGAATGGCTGACTTCCAAAGCCCAAGGCTCCTCCTCCATGGGCTGATGGCTCCCAGCTCTTGCCTGGATTCATATGCAGGCAGCTGTCTACTCTCATTCTTTGTCTCAGCTCATGGACACTATTCTACTCCAAACTCTTCCTGTATTTCCCTGATAGCAGGCTCCAAGGCCTCCTGCCCACAGCTTCTATTCTGAGGAAAACAAAGCTTAATAAGACTATAACCATATTTATACACATTGCCAGTGTCATCATCTCAATTCACTCATAAAGACCAACAGATGAGACTTCTATCTGAGACATCAACACAGATCAACAGACAGGACTTCTGTGTAAGAAATTAACACAAACCAACAGATAGGACTCCTGACATCACAAACATTTCTTTCTGTTAGGTCTCCTCACAAGCAAATTCCCCTAGCCCACTCATGGTTGCTTCTCTCTCAGCTCTGAAATCCTCCTTTGCTTGCTGTTACTGCAATTTACTTGCATGACTTTCTGAACTCATTCACGATTTTCATTTCATTGAGTTTTTTTCTCTTCAATATTCATGATTAAACAGTGAGGGCAGGTTGAAAAATTTTAACTTTTTAATTTTATTTTTTGCAACATGGCTAATGTGAAAATACCTTATGCATGACTTCATAACTATAATGGGCGTTGTGTTTCTTGCCTTCTCACTGTGTAGAAGAGGGAGTGAAAAGATTTTAAAATGAAAAGAAAAAGAAAAATACTAATAATTCAATAATTCTTAGATTTTCTCACCATAATCTATTTTCTTATTAAGCTGCCTTGATTTACAGAGATTTTCTTACTGAGAAGAGCCACATCTATTGAAGCTGATCTTCATACCATGTTGCTATTACTGTCTATGATGCTGCCCTGGTTCTGCTCACCTCAGTCAGCATCAGGTCATATAAGTCCACTTTTTCTGAAATCCACCTGCTCATGATTTCTTAGAGAGATTTATAGAGATTCTAGGTATTCTTTCAATCTTCTTGGCTTTTGATTTTTCTGACACTTTATTCCATTTATATATTTTAGGCTTCTAAATTTGTGGACCTCTTTTTCTAGGCTAGTTTGTCTCTTTCTATGCTCTTCTTGTTAGAGCTGTAAATTCCATTCTAAGTTTTATCCCTGTTTCTTGCTTTTTTTTTTAATTGATCTAAGCAAATTTGGAATAAAGAATATTTAGGGTTTTTTTATGTATTTAATTATTTGGGTTGGCCTATTTTATTTTGCATCGGTTTATTATGCCCTAGCAGACCATTCAGTCATTTTTGAGGTCAAGGGATTTTTTTTTAATATTTTTATTCTCTTTTTTTTCTGTGAACTTTTCCCTGTGATGAATTATATTCTACACTTTCCTTGTGAAAACTTATTTTCTTTTTAGTTTATTGGCACATAAAATGTTATGGTTTTGTTTTGTTTGAAGGTGGAGGATATCAGCTTTTATTAAAGAACGGTAACATTTATTTGCTGAAAGAATGTACGTTCCAAAAGATTTTGCATAAAATGGAAAATTTTACACAAAAAATTTTACATTTTTTACATAAAAATATTTTACATAAAATTTTACATAAAAAATCATGACATTTTACATGATGACCAACATATCTAGTTACAGAGAGGTTTATTATCAGCAATATAAGCACATTTTGTGAATTATTTACCTATAGACACCAAATGAAAAGAGGAAAACAATAAAATTGCTCTCAATAATGTTCTGTTTCCTCAGTGATAGAAAGAGGATTAGGATAAGGGTCACTAAGCATAACAATCTTTTTTCATGACTTTTTTCTAATTACATGTAAAGACAATTTGTAGCATTCATTTCTACAACATTTTGAGTTCCAAATTTTTCTCCCTCTTTCCTCTCCCCTTTTCTGAAAATGGTAGACAATATGATACAAGTTATACATATGCTATCATGTAAAACATATTTCCATATTAGTCACAGTTGTAGAAGAAACAGATCCAAAGGGAAAAAAATGAAAAAAATAAACTAAGTGAAAAAGTATGCTTCAGAGCAAACTTTTGTTTGTGTTAGTTTTGTTTTCGCTATTGTTTGTTTTATCTGGATTTGGATAGCATTTGTGAGTTCTTTGTACGTATCTTAGATCATTGTGTTGCCAAGAAGAGCTGAGTCATACATAGTTGATCATCACAAAATGTTGGTAATACTATGTACAATCTTCTTCTGGTTCTGCTCATTTCATTTTGTATCAGTTAATCCAAGTCTTTCTTTTTTTTTCTGAAATCTGCCTATTTATCAATTTTTATTTCAGAATACTACATCATTACATTCATATACTACAGTTTGTTCAGCCATTCTCTAATTGATGGACATCTCCTCAATTTCTGATATTTTGCCACCACAAAAATGACTGTTATAATCATTTTTGCATATTTTCCCCTTTTATGATATGTTTAGGATACAGACCTAGTATTTGAGTTTAAAAAGTTATCTTTTGTCACTGTGGTGTCACTGAGTCAACGGGTATGCACAGTTTGGTTGCCCTTTGAGCGTAGTTACAAATTGTTCTCCAGAATGGTTAGATCAGTTCACAACTCCACCAATAATGCATTAGTGTCCCAAATTTTCCTACATCTCCAACATTTATCATTTTCCTGTTTTGTCATATTAGACAGTCTGATAGATGTGAAGTGATACTTCAGAGTTGCTTTACTTTGCATTTTTCTAATCAAAAGTGATTTAGAACACTTCTTCGTATACTTATAGTTTTGATTTCTTCATCTGAAAACTGCTTGCTCATAATCTTTGACCATTTACCAATCAGTGAATGGCTTGCATTCTAATACATTTGACTCATTTCTCTGTATACTTGAGAAATGAAGCCTTTGACAGAGACACTTGGTTTAAAGATCCTTTCCCAGCTTTCTGCTTTCCTTCCAATCATGGTTGCATTGGTTTTGTTAGTACAAAAGCCTCTTAATTTGATATAAGCAAAATTATCTGTTTTACATTTCCTAATGTTCTCTTTCTTCTGTTTGGTCATGTATTCTTCCCTTCTCCACAGATCTGACAGGTACATTATTGCTTACTCTTCCAGTTTGCATATTGTGTCACCTTTGAAGTCTCATCATGCATCCATTTTGATCTTATCTTGGCCTGTGGTGTGAGACAGTCATCTATACCTAGTTTGTGCCCTGTTGTTTTCTGGTTTTCCCATCAGTTTTTTGTCACATGGTGAGTTCTTATTGCCAAGGCTGGGGTCTTTGCGCTTATCACACATTAGTTTATGATGTGTTGACTACTTTGTCTTGTGTACCTAACCTATTGCACTTATCCACTACTTTAGTTCTAAGCCAGTACAAAACAGAGCTGATGACAGCCTCTTCATAATATAATTTGAGATCTGTTATTGCTGGGCCACCTTCCTTTGTATTTTTTTTTCATTGATTCCCTTGATATTCTTGACCATTTGTTCTTCCAGATGAATTTTGTTATTACTTTTTCCAGCTCCATCAAACAATTTTTGATAGTTTAATTGATATGACACTGAATAAGTAAACTAACTTAGGTAGAAGTGTGTTTTTGTTATTATATTGGCTTGCCCTATCCATGAACACTTCATATCTAAACATAATTGTTTAGATCTGACTTTATTTGTATGAAAAGTATTTCATAGTTGTGTTCCTATAGTTCCTGACTTTGTCTTCGTAGGGAGACTGCCAAATATTTTATATTCTTTATAGTTATTTTAAATGAAATTTCTCTATCTCCTCCTGCTGGGCTCTGCTGGTCGTATATAGAAATGTTAATGATTTATATGGTTTTATCTTATATCCTGCAGTTTTGCTAAAGTTGGTAATTATTTCAAGTAGTTTTTCAACTTGATTTTTTTAATTGTTTCTCAGGGGTTCTCTAACTATGCCAGCATATCATCTGCAAAGAGTGATAGTTTTGTTTCTTTATTGTCTGATCTAATTCATATAATTTGTTTTTCTTTTCTTATTGCTATAGCTAACATTTCTCATACAGTATTTAATAATAATGGTGATAATGGGTATCCTTGCTTCATCCCTGATTTTACTAAGGATGCTTCTAGCTTATCTCCATTACAGAAAATGTTTGCTGAAAACACACACATACATACATACATACATATATACATACATATGCATATATACATATTGTATATATGTGTGTATACATATATAGAGTATATACGTGTGTATAATCATAATATATAATTATTGTGATATATTGATGCTATAATCACCTTGCTAGTATTTTGTTCATAACTACATTTTCTAATATTCTATTCATATCCTTAGTTTATTTCTTATTTATTTTTGGTTGAATTTAGCAGGTACTGAGAGGGGACAGATAAGTTTCCCCACTAGTAAAGTTTTGTTGTCTATTTTTTCCTGTAACTTACTTAACTTCCCTTTTAAGAGTTTGGATTCTATAACACTTGATGCATATGTTTAGTGCTGATATTAGTGCATTGTCTATAGTGACTTTTAGCAGAAGCATAATAAATTATATTAGCCTCTCTACTTTGTGCATTTCTCTGCTTCAAGTGTGTTTCTTGTGATGCATATTGTAGGATTCTGGCTTTTGATCCACTCTACTATTCACTTCCATTTTATGGGAGAGTCCATCCCATTCACATTAACAGCTATGATTACGAATTATGTATTTCCCTTCATTTTATTTTTCTTCCTGTTTGTCCTCTGTCCTTCACCCTTTCCCTCTTTGAGAGTTTTTGGCTTCTTTCTACTGCCTCCCTCAGCGTGCCCTCTCTTCTGTCAACCCACTCTCCCCTTACTCAGTCTTACTCAATAGGATTTTGTGCTCCTTCGTGTGAAATAATTTACCCCACTTTACCTCTTTCTCCTCTGCACCCAGTGTATTCTTCTTTCTCATCCATGAATTAGTTTTATGTCATTCATTCAAATTCACCTTATACTCATACCCTCTGTCTATGTGCATTTCTTCTAACTGTACTATTAGTGATATAAACTTTAAGAATTACAAGTATCGATTTCCCATATAGGGAGGTAAACAGTTTAGCTCTATTGAATCCCTTATGTTTTCTTTTCCTTTTTTACTTGTTGATGCTTCTCTTGGGTCTTGATAAAGGAGATTAATTTTGCTGGTGCTGTTGTTGCTGAATTCTGACCTCCTTATGGAAGCTTGAAATGCTTCTATTTCACTGAATGACCATTCTTTCCCTTTAAACTCATATGCTTATAATATGCTTATATTTGCTGGGGATGTGATTTTTGGTTGTAGTCCCAGCTCCTTTGTCTTCCAGATATCATGTCCCATGACCTCTGACCCTTTAATGTAGTAGCTGCTGAGTCCTTTATAATACTGACTGTGGCTCCCCAATATTTGAATTACTTCTTTCTGGCCATATGTAATGTTTTTCCCCTTGATCTGATAGTTCTGACATTTGGCTAATATATTCCATGGAGTTTTTATTTTGGGATCTCTTTCTTGAGGTAATTGGTGGATTCTTTCAGTGCCTATTTTACCCACTGGTACCAGGATATCAGGGCAGTTTTCCTTGATAATTTCTTGAAAGATGCTGTCCAAGTTCTCTTTTTTTATTAAAGCTTTCAAGTAGTTCAATGATCCTGACATAATCTCTCCTGAAACTATTTTCCAGGTCAGTTATTTTCCGAAAGAGATATTTTAAATGTTCTTCTATTTCTTCATTCTTTTGAATTTGTTTGATTGATTCTTGATTTTTGATAGAATCATTAGATTTCACTTCCTTAGTTTCAACATTTAAGGAGTGGTTTTCCTCAATTAGTATTTGTATTTCCTTTGTCTTCTGGCCAGTTGGACTTTTTAAGTTGTTTTCTTCAGTGGATTTTTGTTGTCTCTTTTTCCATTTGGACTTCTTAAGGAGTTACTTTCTTTTTAAAAGCTGTTGACTTTTTTTCATAATTTTCTTGTATAACTCCCATTTCTTTTCCCAATGTTTTCTTCTATCTCTTTTATATGGTTTCTACACTCATTTTTAAGCTCTTCTATCAATTCTTTCTGGACTTGAGAGCACTTCTCATTTTTCTTTGGAGCCTTTCCCCATTGATTGCTGTCTTCTGCTTAGTTTGTGTCTTGATCTTCCATGTCTTCATTACAAATTTCTATGGTCAGATTCTTTTTATGTTGTTTTTGCTCATATTTTTTTGGGGGGGGGTAATTTTTTCCTTTCTCTTAAATTTGAACTCTGCCCCCATGGTGGAAGGGGCACTGTTTGAGACTTCTTGTGCCAGGAGTTATAGACTCTGGTTGTTTACCTTATGTTATGTTATGTTATCCTGAGGCCCCTGGGAGACTCTCATTTCGAGGTGCTATTTTATGGTTGTTTGGAGGTAAATACAGGATAATTATGGCAATTTACTGCTTACTGCTCCATCTTAAGTATCCAGAGTCTAGCATAATACCATCTTAATTCATCTTCTAATAATAACAATAATAACAATGCCTAAAAATAGCAACAATATTGTACTTTTCATTTTGTGAATGACTTACTTACAAATATTATGTCATTTGATCTTCACAACAACTCTTTGAGTTAGGGCTATTATTATCTTATTTTTATAGATGGAGAAAATGAAGCAAACAGATGTTAAATGACTTGCTTAGGACCACACATTTGAGAAGTTTGGAGGGGTGTAACTGAATTCAGGACTTCCTAACTTGAGGTCAAGCACTCTATCCTCTGAGCTATTTAGCTGTTTCTATTAATTTAGCTATTGGTGATCCACCTAGTGATGTTAGGAGGATAGCTTTCAATCAAAAATATATGCTGGGGTTCCACAGACCTACGGAGGATCTACATGGAAAACTTGCTTAAAATTGAGTTTTGAATTTACTCTTCATCCATCCCTTGGTTTGCTTTCTTATTTACTGCTATATTTAATCTCATTACCCTGAATTCTAGCATAATCCAGGAGAATTTTTGTATATTTCTCTCATGATTATGAAAATTTCAACATAATCCTTAATCAAAAAAGCTCAGAAGTTCCCACACCAGGTCATGAAATATTGCTTGGTTGGAAAAAAAGAGAAGATGGCAGAGTAACAGTATGCACTTGCTTGTGCTTTCTCCACAGACCCAGACAAATATCTGTAAAAATGACTCTAAACAAATTCTGGAACTGCATAACTTGCACAATGACTGAGTGAAGCAAATCTCCAGCTTGAGAAAATCTGGAAGGTCAAGGGGAAGTGTCTTTCACACCACACTGGGAGCAGAGTACAGTGCAGCATGGGCCACACCAACACAGTTGGGACCTGAGCAGGCCTTGGAGGTACTGAATCTCTGGTACCTATGATGATTTTCAGACTTCATGACCTCCAAAATTGGAAGCACAGTGGAAAAATATAGTGGGACCTGTTTGAGAGAGTAGAGCGGTCAGGCCCCAGCCTCAGGGCTGCAGAGATGGTGGAGGAGCACTCTGAAGAGAAACCTACTGCAGGGACAGTTGCAGCCTCAGAGCAGTGACTGTTTCTGTAGCTCTAAACCTCCAGATTGTGGGGAGATTGAGAGACTGACAATACACCCCTCCCTCACTAGGAGCAGAGAACTACCTTGATAAAGAGCTCAAAAGTCAAGTAAATGACTGGAGAAATGAGCAAAAACTGGAAAAAAGAATCAGACTATAGAATCGTATTTGGTGACAAAGAAGTGAAAAATATAGAAAGAGAAGACAACAAAGTCAAAACTTTTACATCCAAAGCCTCCAAGAAAAATATGAATTGGTCTCAGGCCATGGAAGAGCTCAAAAGGATTTTGAAAATCAAGCAAAAGAAGTAAAGGAAAGAATGGAAAGAGAAATGAGAGTCATGCAAGAAAATTGTTAAAATGCTTGCTAAAGGAGACCCAAAAAATGCTGAAAAAAATAACACTTTAAAAAATAGGCTAATTCAAGCAGCAAAAGAGATCAAAAGAGCCAAGGAAGAGAAGACTGCCCTAAAAAGCAGACTTGGCCAGATGGAAAAGGAGGCCCAGGAGCTCACTGAAGAACATGATTCCTTAAAGATTCGGGTGGAACAGATGGACGCTAATGACTTTATGAAAAACTGAGAAATTATAAAACACACCAAAGGAATTAAAAAATAACAGACAATGTGAAATATATCATTGGAAAAATCACTGACTTATAAAACAGATTCAAGAAAGACAATTTAAAAATTATCAGACTACCTGAGAGCCATAATCAAAAACAGAAACTAAGTATCATCTTTCAAGAAATTATCAAAGAAAACTGCTCTGATATTCTAGGACCAGGGAGTAAAATAGATGTTGAAAGAATTCACCAATCACCTCCTGAAAGAGATTCTGGAGGGAAAACTCCTAGGAATATTATAGCCAAATTCCAGAGCTCCAAAGTCAAGGAGAAAATATTGCAAGCAGCAAGAAAGAAACAATTAGAGTATTGTGGAAATATCCACCTACCCAGCAAAATTGAGTGTAATACTTCAGGAGAAAAATACACATGCAATGAAATAGAGGACATTCAAGAATTCTTGTTGAAACAACCAGAACTGATAGAAAATTTGACTTTCAAACACAAGAATCAAGAGAAGCATGAAAAGGTAAACTGGAAAGCAAAATAATAAGAGACTTACTAAAGCTGAATTGTTTACATTCCTACATGGAAAGATCTTATTTATAAATCTTGAGACTTTTCTCAGTATTAGGGTAGTTGGAAGGATTATATTCATATACACAAAGGACATAGGGTGAGTTGAATAGGTAAGGGTAATATCTAAAAAGATAAAATCCAGGGTGAGAGAGGAATATAGTGAGAGGAGAAAGGGAGAAATAGAATGGGACAAATTATCTCACATAAAAGAGGCAAGAAAAAGCTTTTTCAATGGAGAGGAAGAGAGGGGAGGTGAGAGGGAAAAAATGAACCTAACTCTCATCACATTTGGCTTAAGGAAGGAAAAATACGCACATTCAATTTGGTATGAAAATCTATCTTACACAAGAGGAAAGTAGGGGAAAGAGGATAAACACGTGTGACGGGATGATAGAAGGGAGGGCAAATGGGAGGAGGGGGTAATTAGAAGTAAACAATTTTGAAGAAAGATAGAGTCAAAAGAGAGAATAGAATAAATGTGGACAGGATAGTGTGGAGGGAAATATAGTTAGTCTTTCACAATATGACAGTTATGGAAGTGTTTTACATAATGACACATGTATAGCCTACATTGAATTGCTTGCCTTCTCAGTGGGGATAGGTTGGGAAGGAGGGAGAGTAATTGAAACTCAAATTTTCAAAAATGAATGCTAAAAATAATTTTTACATGCAATTTGGAAATAAGATATACAGACAATGGGGTATAGAAATCAATCTTGCCCTATATGAAAATAGAGAGGATGGGGATAAGAGTAAGGAGGAGTGCAACAGAAGGTAGGGCACATTGGAGAAGGGGAAATCAGAATGCATACTGTCTTAGTGTAGGGAAAGAGGAGAGATGGGGAGAAAATTTGTAGCTCAAAATCTTGTGGAAGTGTCTGTTGAAAACTAAAAACAATTTGAGTATTGTGGAAATGTGATCAGGATAACACAAGACCTAGCAGTTTCTACATTAAAGGATCAAAGGGCTTGGAATGGCATATTTCAGAGGTCAAATGAGCTAGAATTAAAACCAAGAATTACCTACCCAGCAAAAGTGAGTATAATACTTCAGGGGGAAAAAATGGTCATTCAATGAAACAGAGGACTTTCAAGCATTCTTGATGAAAAGACCAGAAGTGAATAGAAAATTTGACTTTCAAACACAAGAATCAAGAGAAGCATGAAAAGGTAAACAGAAAAGAGAAATCATAAGGGACTTAGTAAATTTGAACTGTTTACATCCCTACATGGAAAGATAATATTTGTAACTCTTGAAACTTTTCTCAATATTTGGGTAGTTGGAAGGATTATACACACACACACACACACACACACAGAGAGAGAGAGAGAGAGAGAGAGAGAGAGCACAGGGTGAGTTGAATAAGATGGGATGATATCCAAAAAAACAAAATTAAGGATGAGAGAGGAAAATATTGGGAAGAGAAAGGGAGAAATGGAATGGGACAGATTATCTCTCATAAAAGAAGCAAAAAAAAGTTTTTTCAATGGAGGAGAAAAAGGAGGAAGTGAGAGGGAAAAATATCAAGCTTACACTCTTCACATTTGGCTTAAGGAGGAAATAACATGCTCACTCAATTTGGTATGAAAACCTATCTTATACTACACAGAAATAGGGGAGAAGGGGACAAGTGGGGTGGGGGGATGTTAGAAGGGAGGGCAAATGGGAGGAGGGAGTAATTAGAAGTAAACACTTTTGGGAAAGGCAAGGTCATAAAAGAGAATAGAATAAATAGGGGGCAAGGTAGGATGGAGAGAAATACAGTCAAGTCTTACTCAACACGACTATTATGGAAATCTTTTACAAAACTACACATATATAAGCCTATATTGCATTGCTTGCCTTCTCAGTGGGGATGAGTGGGGAGGGAGTAAGGGAAAGAAGTTGGAACTCAAAGTTTTAGGAATGAATGTTGAGAATTGTTTTTGCACAAAACTGGGAAATAAGAAATACAGGTAGTGGGGTATAGAAATCTATTTTGCCCTACAAGAAAAGAGAGAAGATGGGTCTGACACAAATAGTCCATGTGACAATTGAAGTGGGTTCTCCAAATTTGTGCATTTTGTTTTTCTTTTGACCTATTTCAATTCTTCTTTGTTCATAGAGCAGAGCCCTTATGTGATGACCACATTCTATGCTGGGGTCTTGTTCCAGTGTCTCTCAAGTTGCACAATCAATTGCAAAAATATTTTAAGACAGATTTTAGAATGTCCCTGTATCACTTTTTCTGACCACCATGTAAGTGCTTGCCCTGTGTGAGTTCTCCATAAAATAGTCTTTTAGGCAAGTGAATGCTTGACATCTGAACAACCTGCAGCCCATCATAGCTGCATTCTGAAGCAGAGCTTGAATGGTTGGCTGTTTAGTTTGAGAAAGGACCTCATTGTCTTGTATTGTACCCTCTCAGGCGATCTTAAGAATTTTCCTAAAACAATTCAAATGGAAGTGACACATTTTTCTTATTTAATAACCAAGAAATATCTTCTTTTCCAAAGCAATTATGCATATCTCTCGATCAATATTAAATAACAAATAATAAATATTAACATTATTGACTATATAATTTGTTAACTGTGTAATCTATAATAAGCTAAAGACAAATAATAATTCACAAAATTTTAATTGTGAGCAGATCCAATGCCATATTTATCTCTAACAAAAACTGTAATTGAAGGTTATAATTCTGAGTCCTAAAAATACTTCTTCCAGGAAGGCCTCTCTAGTTATCAAGAAAGACATCTTCTCTGGAATGTTCTTCATCCTCTTCAGAGGGTTCAGTTTCTTTGATTCAAAAAAAATCTATCTTCTCAACTTCTATCCCACCATGATATTTTCTTCAAGTTTTCTCAAGCCAGCATTCTTTTTTTTTCTTTTGAAAATATGTCTTGTTTACATCGATAAATTTTTACTTGATCCAATGGATAAATATAAATTCATAATGCAGATGCTCTAAAAACAATTAAGCAAAACAGCACTGAGAAGTAACTACAACTGATGGTATGCGAAACTAAGAAATGAAGATTATCTTTTAATCTTAACAACTTAGCATCATTGTTATGTGTTTTATTTTGTTCCTGTTTAATGTTTTTTACCACAATTTAATTTTTAATGAACAGAAATCTATTTTCTCTCCTTTCTATTCTCTAAACCAGTGGAAAAGAAAAAAATTTCTAAAACAAATATTCATAATCACACAAAAGAAATTCCCTCATAGTCCATGTTAAAAAATATTTGAACCTTATAACTCATAATTTTGATTTTTTTCATAATAGAAGAGTTGTCATTTTTCTTAAAATGTTTTTTTTCTTTCAATTCTCATCTTTTTCTTAGTTTTTTCCATCAGGCTATCTCTATTACATTTCTCTTTAAATCTCCAGTCTCAATTTCCAAGTCTAAACATTCCATTTAGCTCATAAAGACACAGGATTGATTTTTTTAAATAGTCCCTACATGTAACTGTGAAATCCTTGTCCAATGACCAATGCACTAATATACTACTTGATGTGTAATTCATGAGGAAGTTAGAGATACATGGAAGGTTGTTTCACAAGTTCCCCATGGAGAGGTAAATAAATGTGGTGGTTCAGTTCCTTTTATGTTGTGCTAAAAGCAACCAGAACCAACATGTCAAAGCACTCTTCATCATTTTGCATTGCAGTGCTCATGATGAGAAGAAGGAAAGAGCCCACCATGATGACAATTGCAGTTCCTGTACCAACATCTGTTTCAGAGAATTAATGGGGGAAATTATAGGAAGAAACAGAGAAGGGCTCCTAACCAATATCATCATTTGTATTAAAATTTGGTGACAACTGCATGGAGGGAACAAAATTATGGCACAGGATAAAGATACAAAGTAGACTAAGGATTTGTAGATTGACAGAAAACAGAAATCTGCCAGTCATATATTTGCTTTAGAAAGAAAGTGATGGGGCACTTATACTGAAAAAAAAAAATGAATTTCATCATATGTACATGAGTGAAATGGACTACGTCTTATAAAAATGAATGATTGGTGATATAATTTCAAAGTCTTTATCCATATATCTTGTATCTATATTACCTTTTTTTATGTTATGGAAATGTTTGTTTTATTCCATAAATTAAAAATAAAATAAAATAAAAAAACATTCTTTCCCCCTATTGTATTTAACATTATGTTATTTTAATAATTTCACATAATTTTAAATAATACCAGAAGGCCTGGGTTTGCATCTTGATTTTGTTACTACCTAATATCACTTTTATTTTAAATATATCCTTCCTACTTCTATTGCGGAATGAATCATTCCTTGTAATAAAAAAATAGAAGAAAAGGAGAGGGAAGCATAAAAAAGAAACTCCATAACATGTCAAACAAGTCTTACAGAATGCGCAGTGTCCCATATTTAAAGTTTCCCATGTCAGCACAGACAGAGTTGCTTCATTTTTTTCTTCTCTTTACTGGGAATAGATAGGGAGGTAGGTAGGGAGATAGCTACATATTGAAAAAAAGATGAATAGATTGATGGATGGATGGAAGTAAAGAAAGAACATAAAAAGAAAGGAAGGAAGAAAATGTGGGAAGGAAGGAAAGAAAGAAGGAAGGAAGGAAGGAAGGAGGAAAAGACAGGGAAAAGGATATTTATTATGTAATCACTAGTGTCTGCCACTGTATGTGTAGTATGGGAGGGGAGAGGAGAGATTTTGGACTTCATCATTGAAAATATGCTTGGATTGCCAGATTCTATGACTTGTTGACTATCCTCATCTGTTTTGGCCCCTGCCTAATTTGATACTGTCAAGCACATTCTTCCAAAATGTTCTTTCCTTTAAAAAATAGTATTCTGCCTTGATTACCTTCTTACCTTTCCTACCGTTCTTTCTTCATTTCCTTTGTTGACTAATTTTTCCATATGATACCTTCTAATTAGCAGGAATGTTCAAGGCTGTGACTTAGGCTCTCTTCTATTGGCACTCTCTATCACTTCATCAACTCCCATGAGTTTAATTATGCAAATAAGTCCTAGATCCTGTTAGCCATTCCTAGTCTCTTTTGTGAGCTCCAGGCATACATCCAAAACTGACTAGTGAGTATTTCTAGCTGGACACTCCATAGACATCTCAAACTAATCATGAATTTATGACTTTTCCCTCAAATCTCCTTCCAAACTTCCTTATTTCTGTCAGAGCAAAACAATCCTACCATTCACCCAAGTCCAATATTTTGACTGTCATCCTCTACTCCTCACTCTTACTCAGTCATCATATCCAATCTCTCACAAAGTGTTAACATGTCTACCTCCAAACAGCTTTTGCATGCCTCTCCACTTACACTTGCCATTGTAAAAAGTGTCACAACTCTAGTTCAGAGGCTTTTCACCATTTCCCTGTGCTATTGGGATAGTTTAATGAATTATCTTCCTGCCTCAAAAATCTCTTTCCACTCTGAATTTCCCTCCTCACACAACTGCCAAAATAGTTTCCCTATAGCACAGATATGACCTTGGTACTTACGTCTTTAACTATTTTGGACTTTTAGAGCCAAACAAAGTACCTTGCACTAGTGAGATTGTTAGTATAGTTTTAGGTGTTGATAATATGTTAAATGGATAGCTAAACCCTAGATGACAGCATTAGTATCCAAAAATGTTTTGTAGGCAGCACTGGATTGAATATAATAAGATGAGTTTTTAAAAGCATGAACACATATATATATAATAAGATAGGAGAGGGAAGGATAGGATAAGATAGGATAGGATAAAAAATGCCTTTCCAAGTGCACAGTGGTGCAGCCATGGTTAGGTGATAATTTGAATGGGGATAATGATCTTAGAATTCAACAGACTGCAAGTTCAATATGGATGAAGAGTGCAATATAGCAGTCAAAAAGCTGATGTCTCCTTGGATTGCTTTAAAAAAGGGAATACTTCCAAAAAATGAGCAGGTGATCATCCTTCTGTGCAATGCCTTTGGCAGACCTCCCTGGAGCATTGTGTTTAGTTCTTGGCAGCCCAGTTTAAAGATGAGAGTAATAAGTAGAGAGTATACAAGGAAAGACCACCAAGAGGGTGAAGGGCCTGATTTCCATGTCACGTGATGAGCACTTCAAGGAAGTAGAACAAGTTAGGTAGCAGAAGATAATACTCAGCAGGTTCATGAGAGGGGTCTTCAAATATTTGAAAGAGCATAGTGTTGATGAAGATTAGACTTGTTTTTAAGACACCGGAAAGCAAGAATAATTTGTCCAGTCAGGATTTGTGTTTACAATTGATCATACAAATAAAATCCAGAAGAAAGACAATCCCTGCCCTCTTTGAGTTTAAATTCTCATGGTCAAAAACGACCCACAAAAGGAAGCTGAAAAGCTGGGAGTGAGGAGGGGGAAGTGATGTTATCCACATAGAAGCCTAGCATTGAAATCAACAAGGGGAGAAGTGGGACAGTATAGTGGAGGGATATTACAAAATGAATAATCCAGGATGAGAAAATCCTGATATGGAAGAAAGTTCCAGAATGAGAGCAGTCATGCAGGCAAAATACAGAAAGTCAGAAGCAAAATCGGGAAAGAAGTGAAAATTGGCTGACCACGGGTCTTGCCAAAATTAAGACCACCTGAAAGGAACTCACATCTAGAAGAAGGGACTAACGTGGTGGAAGGAAGTTCTGAGATATATGAGGCAACTGAGATATAATAGCAAAGTCAAGAAAATCACATGTAGAGATGGGTGAGGGGAGCCCAGAGGACAAAAACAGGAGTAATGGGTACAAGTTTCTTTTTTTAATTCAATTTAATCATTTTTTTAAGGTTTTCACATTCACTTCTATAAGATTTTGAGATCCAAATTGTTTCTCCTCCCTTCCTTTCCCTCTCCCCCATATAGCATGCAATCTGATATAGGCTATATATATATGAACATATTAAACATATTTCCACATTTGTCATGTTGTGAAAGAAGAATCGGAACATAAGGAAAAAGCAAAAGAAAGAAAAGAGAGAGAGAGAATATGCTTCAATCTGCATGTGGACTCTCTAGCTATTTCTCTGGATGTGGATAGTATTTTCCATCATGTGTCTTGGAATTTTCTTAGATCATTGCATTGCAGAGAAGAGTGAAGTCTACCAAAGCTGGTTATCACACAATGTTGTTATTACTGTATACAATGTTCTCCTGGTTCTGCTCACTTCACTCAGCATCAGTTCATGTAGGTTTTCCCAGGTTTTTCTGAAATCCACCTGCTCATCATTTCTCATGGAACAATAGTATTCCATTTTACTCATATACCACAACTCATCCAGAAATTCCCCAATTGATGGGCATCCCTTCAATTTCCAATTCTTCACCATCACAAAAACTGCTATAAACATTTTTGTACATATGTACATTTCCCATTTTTTATGATCTCTTTGGGATACAACGCTAGCAGTGATATTGCTGGATCAAAGGGTATGAACACTTTTATAGCCCTTTGGGCATAGTTCCAAAATGCTCTCCAGAATGGTTGGATTAGTACACAACTGATGAGCACATGTTTCACAGAGATAAGTTTGGGCTTGGTTTCAGAAGAGTTTTGTAAAAAACCAAAGGTATCAAGGAGCAGAATGGACTGTCACAAGAACTGGTGGGTTCTTTGTCTTCAAAGACCTAAAAGCAAAGGCTGACTAACAATTTGTTTCACAAATAGATTTAAAATATAGAATGACTTCAGTGTTCACTGATATCTATTCAAGGTTCTAAATACCTAAGGTTCTATAGATAATATTTACTGGAAGAAAAGAATTCATATTTTCTGCAAGTATGGCTCTTCATTTAAAGTACTTGGAGTTGAACTGCAGAATAAAGAAAGGATATTAATTATCTCTACTAAACACATATTTCAGCATCTCAATTGCACAAAGAATATGTGAGCAAGGCATGTCGGGGGGAGAGTTATGAAAGATCTGAACCGTATGTACAATATGTATGAAAAGTGGAAACCCAAAAGCAGATGGAATCAACAGTTACATTAATAGAAGAGGCAGAATGTGCAGAATAGAAAAGAGAAAAATTCCTTTCCACTTCCCCTAGTTCAGATCCTTCTTGGAATATTTGCATTAGTCTGTGTAAATGCCTAATGTCTTGACAAGAACACGTGAGTAAAGTCATCACTAAGCCAGACTGTGTCTAATTCAGGGCAAAGGGGATGAAAAATATGCTTAAAGTTGTACAATTTAAAGGATGGATGAAGGACATTTAGCCTAAGGAAGAAAGACACAGTCATAATGTTGTTCAGTAGTTTCAGTCTTGTCTGACTGTTATCCCACTTTGGTTTTCTTAGCAAACTTCCTAGAGTGATTTGCCATTTTCTTCATCTCATTTTACAGAAGATGAATTGAGACAAACAGGGTTATGTGACTTGCCCAGGGACAAAGTTAGTGAGTGTGTAAGGCAGGATATAGATTCATGAAGATGAGCTTTCCTTATTCCAAACCCAGTACTCTATCCACTGTGCCAATATTTGAAGAGTTGAAGTTTTGTCATGTGACCAAGCACTATCATGTCTTCTTCTTTCTTTGTTTGTCTGTTTATTATTCTCTGCACTGAGAAGTTCATGACTCATCCATGACCTCTGAGATAAAGCTAGATTAGAGACCTGGTCTTTCTGTTTTAATCACTGATCTTCTCTTCACTCCCCACATTGCTTCTCATTGATCTTAGGAAATAAAAATGACATTCAAGTGACCCCCAACCACCAAATATTTTGCCAGGATTGGGTTTTTCAGGAGCAAGCAAATCATACCAAATTGCAAAAGTTTTTACATAAAGGCTCAGTGATAGGCTGAGTGTTTGTGTTGTCCTCTGATCAGTCAAGCTTATCACAGACAGGTTCATTTTTGGCAGACTGATCATTTGTAGAGGACTTCCATTAAGACATGAAGCCATCTCTTAAACCAAGAATTCTTAACTTCCAATGTGTGGGTGTGTGTAGGTATGGGTCCTGTACTTCTTGATCTAGTAAGGCCAAAGAACTTCATCTAAACTAGTATTTTAAATGCACAAAATAAAGTTCATAGTACTGCAAAGGAAACAAACGTCACTGAAATATGATGATCAAAAAATTAAAGGTTTCATGGTTTTGAAATCTATGCATGAATTCCTTGAGAAGACTAGAGCCTACTTTAAGAATCTTTGTGCTCTTGCCTCTAATAACTCACTTGTATGCTTGTTTTCCATTAAGTGCAATGATGTTTCTTGGACTTGATAGGTCTTAAATTATATTAGTTCATAATAAGAACTTTAATCTTAACAGTGCTTTCCCTCTTTTGTCCAATTAAATCCATTTCATTGATAAGGGCATGGACTTTCATAATGCAAAAAAAGCATTGTCAAAAAAGAAAAAGAGAAAGATTTCACACCTCCAGAAAACACTTTGGGAACTTCTGCTGCTGCTGTTAATTATGGATGTTCAGTTGTTTCAGTTGTGTCTGACTCTGTAATCCCATTTGGGCTTTTCTTAGCAAAGATACTAGAATGGTTTGACATTTCCTTCTTTGTCTCATTTTACAAATGAAGAAACTAGATCAAAGAGGCAAGCAGGGCTTGCTCAAGATTACAGATCAAGTAAATGTTTGAGGCCTAATTCAAATTCAGGTCTTGCTGACTCCATGCCCAGCATTCCATCCACTGTACCACCTAGTTGCCCTTATGGGACCTTTTTTTTTTAAATTTTTAATGCATGGAATACAACAAGCATTGCTTTATTTCCATAATATAGTACAATTTTAAAAATATAATTGCATATGTAACTCCAAATTTATTATGTAAAACTTGATATTTTTAAATATGAAGTTGTCATATAAATTTTTTTCCTTGTTTTAATTTGTTCCCCCTTGTCCTAGAGGTGGCTACCACTAGATTCAGATATGTAGATATATGTAAAACCATTCTATGCATGCTTCTGTTTATCAGTTCTCTTTCTAGATATAGATGTGTCTTTTTTAGTTAACTTGGATATTTATAAGAGCCAAAATGACTCATTTACTCAAAGTTGTTCTTAAAACAATATTACTGTTGCTCTATACAACGTTCTCTTGATTCTGCTCGTGTTGTTTTCATGCAAGTCTTTCCATGTTTCTCTAAGATCATCAGGCCATACATTGCTTATAGCGTAGTAGTATTCCATCACGATCATATACCATAACTTGTTTGGCCATTCCCCAATTGACGGGCATTCCAACAATTTCCAGTTCTTTACTATCACAAGGAGAACTGCCATAATATTTTAGAACATATAGATTCTCTTCTTTTTCCCTAATTGTCTTTGGGAATAGACCTAGTACTGATACTTCTGGGTCAAAGGTAGTTTAATCACTCTTTGGGCATAATTTCAGATTGCTCTCCAAAATGGTTGGATCAGTTCACAATTCCACCAACAATGACCTCGTGTCCCAATTTTTCAAACATTCCTTCTAACATTTGTTGATTTCCCTGTCAATCATTTTAGCCATTCTGATAGGTATAAAATGATATGTCAAGGTTGATTTAATTTGTTTTGATTTCTTTATTTAAAAACTGCCTGTCCCTATCCTTCACCTATTTATCAATTGGGGAATGATTTGTATTCTTGCAAATTTGACAAAGGTCTTCATATTTTTGAGATATGAAACTTCTATCTGAGAAACTGTCTATAAAATCACACACATACACACACACACACACACATACACATTTTTCTGTTCTCCTTATGATCTTGGCTACATTTCTTATATTTGCACAAAAAGGTTGGAATTTAATGGAATTTAAATTATCCATTTTATACCTCATTCTGCTTTCTATCTCTTGTTAATTCTTAAGTGTTCCTCTATCCATAAGTCTGATAAGTAATATGTTCCTTGTTCTTCAAATTTTCTTGTAAAATCTCTATATCTAGGTCATGTATTCATTTTGATCTTATCTTGGTAAGTGGTATAAGATATTGGCCCAGTTTCTGCCACAATACTTTTCCCTTTCCCAACATTTTTTTTTACCAGATAATGAATTATTATCCCCAAATCTTGTCTTTGCATTTGTAAAATATAAAGTTACTATATTCATTTGCTGCTGGAAAGTGTGTGTCTTCTTTGTTCCTTGATCTCCAATTCTGTTTCTTAGCCAGTACCAGAGGGTTTTGATAATTATCACCTTATAATACAGTTTAAGTTCTGGAAGGGCTAAACCTCCTTCTGTTACCTTTTTTATTAATCATTTTGATATTCTTGACTTTTTATTCTCCCAAATGAATTGTGTTGTTATTTTTCTAATTTAGTTAAATCTAATTATAATTTTCTAATTTTAACATTTCTAATCTTCTTATTCAGAAACCTTTATCTAATTCATAAATGAAAAGAAGAGAAAGACAATGATAGAGAACTCTAGAAGAGACTAGAGTTGGGACTTCAGTTTCAGTGGTATAGAATATTCTATGGAGCAGAAGCTCACTTTCTGTACATCTTATGCACTTAGAGATTAAGTAACTGTCCCATATTCCTACAACAGTCTGTCTCTGAAGTGGAAATTGAACTCTAAATGAATGAAATCCCATACTCACACTAAACCTGTGTCTCTAGCTCTGGCATGACCATATCTGGCTCTAACTCTTACTAATGAGGCCTGGAAGGGGGAGAACAAGTGCTTCCAATGTTTTCCTTCTTAGAGGACAGAAACTAGAGTCTGACTGACCTCCTCTACTTTGCCTCTTCTGCTCTGCCTGATTTCAATTGCATAGAACAAGATGGCTGCATGCCCAGTATTCCCTCATGACCTGCCTCCTCCACCCTGCTTTCTTGCCTTTTTCTGTATGTCAGCTTCCGCCATCAGATTGTAATTTGTTCGAGGACAGAGACTTTCTTATTAGTCATTGTATCCCTAGAACTTAGCACAGATCCTAGAAAATAATAGGTCCTTAAAAAATTTTTTATTTCATTGGGTACATTATTTATGCCTAATTTATATACATATGCATAACATGCCAATTAATGTATATATATATAATCTAGAGATAGATAATGGATAGATAGATGATATTTTATGTGGCAATATTAATTTTCATATTCATTTTCACCCATATATGAATATAAGGAAGAAAGTTAATCTTCTCACCACTATAGCTTTTATTTCAAGAAATTGCTACTCCCTCACATGCCTTTCCCCTACCTATACAATCAGTTAACCTTTCATTAACTGATAATCCCAGAATCTTAGAGTGGGTAAAATATATCCCATCTGCCATCTTGTCCAGTGGAATGTAAACAAGAATCTCTTCCATCACACACAAGTCATCATCCCAATTGTGTTTGAAGATAACCAGTGAAGACAAGTGTATTACATCTCCAAGCAGCCTGAAGATAGCACTAATTTTTAGGAAGTCTTTCTTTAGGTCATCTTTTTCTTTTCTTTTCAACTTGTCTTTGATCCTAGAACTTTCTGGGGCCAAATGAATTTATATCAAGGAATAACCTTATCTTCATATATTTTATGTTTTATTTAGCTCTCTCCTGTGAATGTGGTGCAATGGAAGCTTGAATAGAATTCTGAGAGAAAGGATTCAAGTCAAATCCTACATTTACTGCCTGTGAGACTAGAGTAAATCATTTGACTTTTGTTGGCTTCATTTTGCACGTCTGTGAAATAAAAAGATTGGATTACACAATCTCTGAGATCCTTCCAGTCCAAATCTGTAATCTTATGATTTGATGAAGCTTCTCCAGTGGAAGCAAAGACTTCTCTATGTCTCCCACCTATTACTTTCTTTGGATTTGGATTTAGGAGAGACCTGTATTCCTCAGAGTAGAGGGTCTTTTCAGTGAGCATGCTGTGATGTTGGCATAATTTAATTCATCCATATGGCTAGTGTCTCTATCCCACAATACCTGAATGGTTGTGTCTTATTTCACTTATGTTGCTTTCAAATCATAGAAGCATTATACATAGCTGCTCACAGTATGAGAGGCTAACAGACATATTTACTGAAATTTCACATTTTTGGAAAGAAAAGAGCCAGCATCTATTAACTGACATAACGTGAGTCTCTGGATGAAGAAAAGTGACTGAGCAAGTTCACTAATTCCTCCATCCAGTTGTGCCCCACAGCCCCTGTTGTTCTGTTTTGTAAGGACAGAGAGGACCTACAGTGGGGAGAGGTCCCTCAGATTTAGACTTCATACTGCTCACTTGGTCACGCAAATTGTCATAGTTTTGCAACTGGGTACAAACTTCCCTTTAGAAACAGAATTCTACCTGACAGCACTGAAAGCTTGCTAAGCAAACTCTCTGGGATTCTTAGCTGCTGTTTTCTGGGTAGTAATTATTTACCCTGGTCAGGAAGAAAAGATTGTCATTTGTGGGGCAAGGTCTTCTTGTGACTTGGTCAGGCAGAAAGCACAAAATTTGATTTGCTGGTCATTTTTGTGACATTCTCCTTCTCCTATTTCATGGCAGGTGATAGAGTAGATAGAATGCTGGACCTGAATTCAGGATAACTTATTGACAGGAAATCTTGAGTCCAAAACACCCTTTTCAATCATTCAATAAGCTTTCCATTCAATGCCACCTGTATGCCAAGCAGTGTCCTGGTAACCATGATGACAATAAAGACACGTCCTAGATTTTAGGAGTATTTAAAAGTTTGTAAAGTGTGTTATTTCATTTGAACCTCACTTTAATCCTGTGAAGCAGGTGCTGTACTATGACTGTCATCATCCCTGTTTTTTAGTTGAGAACTCTTGGGCTGAGAGGTGAAGTGACCTACCTAGTGATCCAAAACTAGCAAAGGTAAGAGGCTGAATTGGAACCCAGCTCTCCTTATTTGAATTAGAGCTAAAAGCATAAGGATAAATTAATAAAATCTGCAAATGTTATTTGTGCCAATATCCATAAAAACCATGCCATACTTTATGATTCTACACACGGAAGATTGTGCAGGTTTTGAACCAATTTAAAGAAATCCTTGTTAACAATTTGAGTTGTGTAAATATGGCTGAGCTGCCTAAAAACATAGTGAGTGGGCTCCTCCACACAGGAGCATTCTAATAGAGGCTGAACAATTTCTTGACCGGGCTATTATAAAAGAGACTTGGTGAATTATGGGTTTGGCTTTTGGGGTCCCTTCCAATCTCAAACAATCTACAGTCCCTTTCCATGTACAGAACACTATGCTCTGCACTGAAGATGCACAGCCCATATTAAAAATAGTCCCTGACTTCAAGGAATGTATTCTACTGAGGGCAGATAAAAGAAGAAAAGAAAGACATTCTATATGTTAAAAATGATGGAGAAAACCCTCCCAACTGAGGGTACTCCATAAAGATACCAAAGGGATCTTTCTAGAGGCTTCATGTAGGGAAAGGCACATGAGTTCTTCTTTGAGGAAGGCAGAGATTCAGAGTTGGAGGTGAATGAACAGTTGACTCTGGCCAAGTCAGAAAACTTGTGCAGAGGCTCAAAGGGGGAGAGGGAGAGATGGCCAATTCTATATTATGACCAACAAGTAATTCTGCTCAGGATTGTGAGTGCATGACGGAGAACACTGTGAAATAAGAACAGAAGGGCACTAGCACCAGCTTGTGATGTTTCCAAGGACAAAAAGAGAAACTGCTGTTATGTTGTGATTTTTTTTAATTCAAGAGGAAATCTTTAAAGCTTCTCCAGCCCAAGACTGGTATGGTTAAAGTATGTGTTTGATGATTGCTCTATATCTGAGTGGGAAGGTGTAATGTTAATTAGAGTTAAAGATCTCCCCCCCCCCATTAATAGGCTTCACCTGGAGCCCATTAAGGCAAGCTTGATTAAGGGAGGCTTGTTTTGTAGGAAGGCCCATTCCTTTCTTTAATTAATGAGGCACTGGGTCATGAGGGTCATGATGCCCTCTGGCTCTGAAAAGTGTTTATATACTCTGAGGTGAGGTTTTGCTTTGGGGCTTACTATTTGGAAGAAGGTTCATGTGCCAGATGAGACTCTAGGTAGCCATGAGGTAACCCTCTGGCTTTGAAACCCAGATGTCGGTGTTTCTCTCTCTGGTAACTATGTATGTATCTAATGGTCAGACAGTTGAATCTGTCTGTTGATCTATGGTGTATGTTCTGCTTATGGTCAGACAGTTAGAAGCCCTGTCTGTTGGTCTTTACTTCTCTGCTTGCATTTTCTCTGTTGTTATATGTAATTAAAGTACATTGTTGACCTCTCAAAAGTCACTTTCCTTTTAGAAGAGTAGATCTAAGAATCTGTGCTAGCAGACATCCTGGATGGTCAGGGGGCTTGCAGCTACAGAAGGCAGGGCTGAGATAACCCAAAGTGAGAGGTGAAAAAAGGCCTGACCTGAAGTCTTAGACCAGAAGATGCTAGAGAACGAGAGAGATATGACAGAATGGACAAGGCTTATGAGGCTAGCTTACACACTCTCTGACTCTGCTGTATGAACATTCTTGATGAGTGAGAGAGGGAGTAAAAACTCACCAACTTGCTCTAACTGGTGAGCACCAGACATTGGTCCACATCCTATTCAGGATATGACCAGCAGCAGGACTTGTCCAGCATCTGTCCTACAGTTAGGGTGTGCCTCTCCCATCCCCCTTTTGTTCTGGCTCTCTCATTTCCCATTGTTCTTGTTCTGAGAACAGTCAAATCAATGCTTCTATTGACACTGGGAAAAGCCTGGCCATTTGATCAAAGAATCATGGATTTGGAAATAGAAGGATGCTTGGAGGCCATTGAGTCTAACTCTTTCATATTACAAGTGAAAAAAATGATGCACAGAGAGAGTAAATGACTTGCCACGATTTATGCAGCTAATGGCTGCCTAAAGGATGTCTTTGTGACTACACATCTATCACTCTTTCCACCATTCCACCCAGCTAATAATTATTGTCCAATGGCTCTACTCAACTTCACTGTGAATGCCCTGGCAAAATTCACTTCCCTGGGTACCACTCTTCAATACAAGTTTTAAAAATCCCCACCAGAATGTGAGCTCTTTAATGACAAGGCATTTCTAACTTTTATATCTGTGTCACCAATCCCTAAGTTGGTGTCCATCACATGGCATGTGATTAATACATGTTGCTTGATGGATTGATGATGGAGGGGTAGGTTAAATTTGAAAGTGATGACCTAGTTGTTGACTTGGATGACTGGAAAGATGGTGATATGAACAATAAAAATTGGACACAAAGGAGAAGAGGTCAGTTTAGGAGTGAAGACAAGGGTCATTTTGAAATTATAGAATTTGAGATAGGTATCCAGTTAGAGATGTTTAATATGTGGTTGGCAATGCAGCACTGGAGATTTGGACAGCTCCTAAGTCTGTGGTTCTGTGGTTCTGTGGCTCTGTGGGTTATATACTTAAATAGTGATTTTGTGTGATGGTAAAAGGTATATGTTCGTCCTTCGTTGCCAAGAAGACCATGCCATCAGAGAAATGATGACATGACTTGCACTTGATTTTGTTTTGAGTGAGGGAGGGCTGTGCAGGTCACCAGCCTCACTTCTCCTCCAGAGCCATCTGAATCCAGTAACCAGATATTCATCAGAATGACTGGAGATGACCCAGAATGAGACAGTTGGGGTTAAGTGACTTGCCCAAGGTAACACAGATAGTGAGTGTCAAGTGTCTGAGGTGAGATTTGAACTCAGGTCCTCCTGACTCCTGTACTGGTGCTCTGTTCACTGCACCACCTAGTTGCCCCTAGGGTAAAAGGTAAGCAAGGAATGAAAGCAATTATCCCAGTCTTTATTTTTTTCTAGAACTATTGATGTCACCTGCCCCTGTGCCCCAGACTGCCACTTTGAATGAATTTCCTGGGTTATATATTGACAGCACTAGCACCCATATCTGTCATTCAAAGAAAGGGATATTCCTTCTACTCCTGAGCTTGGATACTTGAATGTTTTGTCCCAGCTAAGAAGGAACTGCCTTTTTATCCTTGAATCCCTTTCATAATGTGTCTCCATAATCACACTGAATAAACCCTTCAAGTGTAATCCAGCTGAAGTTCATTTCAAATACAGTGTTAATAACACTACAAGTCAATTTGCTTATCTGTAAGCTTCTTTGTGTTCAGTGGCCTTTGCCTAGATTTAAAAGACAGGGGGCCTGAGGTTCAATATCCCAGGAATGGAAATCTCTTTTTTTGACCACTGTTTTCCCAACAATCTATTTCTACTTTTGCATTTCTGCAACTCATTGCTGACAAGGGCTTACGGAAGTCTGTTTTTCACGTGGCTTTAAGAGAAATTCAATTCAATTTAACAAGTATTTTATTTTAAATAAATGGACTCTATGCCAGACAGTTTGCTAGTCGATGGCAAGAGAAAGAAATGAATGTATTCAAGTCCTACCCTCTATGAGCTGACATCCTACTGAATGAAAATAATCTGTATTTAGATTAAAAAAATATACAAAATAGATGAAAGGTAATCATAAGTGTAGGAGGGACTGAAAAATCACAATGGAAAAAAATCATGATAATCCATATGGATACTTTTCTATTGTCAGATGCTTACTAATGAGAGGTATAGGCAGATTAGTCTGGCCTAATTAAAAATTCACAATCTCACTTTTGACAATCTTTCTTCCTCCAAGAACTTAGCATGATACGGTCACAGATTTACAACAGGATCTTTGGAGTCATTAAGTCCCACCCACTTGTTTTGTAGACCTGGACAATGATCATCAGAGAGATAAAGTGACTGATCCATCATCACAGAGGTCATGTTCATGACCAAAATTTAAACCTGGATTGCTAATACCCACTGAGGGCATGAGAGGGGCCCAAGGTCATAGCACAGCCAGGATGTGAGGTAAATACTTTTTATGTCAAATCCAGTATTCTGGCCACCGTGTCACTTTCTCTGGCTAGGAATGCACTTGCAGTCCTCAATTTACAAAGATTCATTTATAATTCCTATGTGACTTATTCAGTGATTTTACAGATGAGGAAACTGAGACAAACTGAGTTAAGTGAATCTCCCAAGGTCATACAGCTAGTAAGTGTTGGAGGCTGGATTTGAACTCAAGTTTTCCTGACCTCAGACCCAGAGTTCTATCCACTGGATCACCTACCTGCCCTAAATACTTTATAGTGCCAGGTAAATACTAGCATCACAATATTCATCATTACAGAGTTCTAATCTAGAAGTCAAGAAAACCTGAGTTCTAATATTGTTTAAAAACTAATTGTGTGAACCAGGGCAAGTCATTTAATATATTTAGACCTCAGTTTCCTCACTTGTAAAATGGAGATGTAAATGGATGTAAATAGCACTTATCTCTCTTATCTCACAGGATTGTGTTGAGGATCAAACAAATTAATATATGTATAGAACTTCATAAATTTTAAATTTTATATTAATGTTATCTATAATTGCTATCATTTTTCTTATCTTTTCTGGAGTGATTCAGATATAAATTGTCCCAGGATAAGTTGTAATACTGCTCATGTTCTTTTATATAAAAAATAAAATGACAATTTTTTAGTTGAATAAATAGATTGGGATATAAGCTCATTTTTGGTAGACTTGAAAGAAACATACATGTTCAGTAGCAGACTTGTCTTCAGCCAGGTCTTTATGGATATTTTCCATTCTATGTAAATTTCATAATATGAATATTTAGGCTAGTGATATACATTAAGAACATTTTTTCCTAAGATTTTATGAATCAATGTTATGTGTGAGTAATTTTGAATAGAAGCTTAGTCTATGATAATTGTTCGGTCTCAATATAGTTTTTGGTTATCCTCCAGGATATTTTGAGGTCTGCATTTGCAGTATGAGAGTTTGTCATCTGTCATTCCATGAAAACTAGAGAACTATTTATGTGGAATTCTAGTGATAAGTTCATTTTTACTAGGTGTTCTGTAGGTGCTAAATTTTTAAAACCTAAGCCATATGTGTTACATTGGCTCCACCATGTCCTTGAATAATCTACCATGGTCACTAAGTCTGAGCCTAAAAATAAGCATTCCCTGATATTCATGTAAGTAGTCTGATCTTGATCAGATCCCACAAACCCCTATTTCCAAACATTAATCCATAAGGCTCAATGACTATTAAATACTTTTTTGTCAGCATATTGCTGGCCAACTTCATATGAACTTTACTGATGGAAGACTTTTTATTCTACTATTGGACCATGGCAATATCATAGGCTCGTTTCATAGTTCCTCTTAATTATACTACCTTTGTTTTGCGTTTAAATCCAAGATAGGGGCAGCTAGGTGGTGCAGTAGATAGGGCACCAATGCAGGAGTCAGGAGGACCTGAGTTCAAATCTCACCTCCGGCACTTGACACTCACTAGCTGTGTGACCTTGGGCAAATCACTTAACTCCAACTATCTCATCCTGGATCATCTCCAGTCATTCTGATAAATATCTGGTCACTGGATCCAGATGGCTCTGGAGGAGAAGTGAGGCTGGTGACCTGCACAGCCCTCCCTCACTCAAAACAAAGTCAAGTGCAAGTCATGTCATCATTTCTCTGATGGCATGGTCTTCTTTAGCAACGAAGAACGTACACACAAATCCAAGATATCGTGTACACTACTTATTGGTATATACTGATTTGCATTTTGTTATCCCCATTAAATTGTGAGCTTCCTAAGGTCAAAAACCCTGCTTTAGCCTTTCTTTGTATCCCCAGTGTTTAGCACAAAACCTGCTATGTAGTGAGCACTTAATAAATGCTTCTCACTTTGTGGTTATTTTCTATTATTTAGTTCATTCTACAAATGTAACTGAGTACATTTGTCATCAGCATATTCAAAAGATGTCTCTATTTTAAAATATTTCTTGAAATTTTCAATTTGTTTAGTATAGTATCAATGATTTTCTATCAATCCTCTTTCTCATTTACGGCATGAGAATGTTAACATTCCTACAGTTGCCTTAGAGATATGGAGCATATGTTTCATTAATATGTTATAGGCTTTTGTTAGGGCACTGTCAATGTATTAACTTTGTTTTTAATTGTTCCCTGAATTTTGTTTTAAGGATGTTGATGTCTCTTAATACATTTAACTTTCTTAATGTTTTGTGTTTGAAATGTCCTGTCGAGAAGAGACCAAGGTGTTATAGGTATTAACTTCATCCATTGGACTCCTGTGACCTCGATTTAATGTCCAAGCCTTTGGTCTCTATATTTCTTTGAAGCATTTTAAAAACTTAACATTTATCTCCTCCATTGTATTTTTCATACCATTAGAGAAAGATTTCAAGAGATGAAGATGTCTTCATTGCGTTTTCTTGTGGTATTATGCTATCCGAAATCATCCACATACATCAAGCGGTTAAGCTATGTGGTGCTTGTATTTGCAAGTTGTATTCAATTCAGTTTAGGAGAGATGATAACAGCCTTAAGGTGAGACAGAATCATAATGGCCATAAGCCACCTCTTTGGGTAAAAAAGTCTTTTCTTCGTGTCTTGACATCCTTGCTTTTGTAGTGTGTTTTAATTAGAGGTCAGTTTTACATGTAGATATTAACTACTAGAACATCCTCACTCAGCTTGGGACTATTTTCTCTCTTTGTGGCACATGAAGAGTCTTGAATGTGAAATTCAATCAAAAACTTTGGTTTAATGAGCTATGGTCTATGTTATGGCACTTTCTAGAAGCTGGTTGGAGCTTGGATTATTTCTCTTTCTCCTCAGCCAATATATATATTTTGTCTTGTAAGTGTTTGTATGATTTTTTTAAATTTGGTTTTGCAAGCTCGAAACACCCAATATAAAACAAGTAAATGTCCTATACTTAGAAGGTTCACTAGAATTCTGAAGATTTGATAAGAGATATATGATGTTGTTTGGTTATGTTTTTGAAGGCGGGATCAAGGTGCTGTCTGACAGCAGACCAGTTAAATGTCATACTAATCATTCATGTACCACCGTGAAGTATTTGAGGCAATAATTCTTTATCTTCACCACTTGTGAAGTTTCTGAGCAGCCAGAGTATCAGTTCCCTTTAGTGACATAGCTCTCTCAGTAGCAAGACTCAAAGATGCCTTTCCTATAGAAGTTGACAACTAACCCCACATAGGCAGGCATGGCCGGCATAGGATCCATGTTGCGTGGTGAAAAAACAAGAGGACTTCGGGTCAAGAAACCTGGATTTGAATCTTCCCCAGTACTTAACTGTGTGTGTGCATGTATGGTGACTTTATGTCTCTCATCTGGTATTTGCTCATCGAAGAAGCAAGTGAGTTGGCCTACATGATCTCAAAAGTGTCTTCCAGTCAAATGTTTTAATTCCACGTATGCGCATGACTGACAAGTTTAATATTTGCCACCAAGACTTGCCACACTGTGGCATTATAAAAAATGTGAAGTAGTTGTAGAAATAGACCCACATGGGTGGAAGGAGTTTCTTTAGTGGTTATTCACTATACTAATAATTAGGTAACATTGATTTATGGCTGTTACTTGAGCCTCATTTTTGCAGAGTCTGTTCTGATTGATGTTAGACTCAAGAGGATCAACCTGTCCTATTGGAAGGAATGGTGGACTACCAATCAGGAAGACCTGAGTGAAGCCTCTGCCACAGCCCTTCTTGGCTCTTGGGCTTGAGCAAAACATTTCTGTGACCCTTCATGTGTTTGAGAGTATACATTTTGGCTTAGAGTTCTCACACTGACAAAAGGACTGTCCATTGCTAAGTTGGCTTGTGTCAGTGTCACTATGGCCCCATTCTCACCAGAACTGCTACATGTTCACTTTTTCAAAAATTTCTTTACTGAGGCTCAAGAGCCAGCCTCTTTTGCTAAGGTGAATGTACCTGGATTATCTGAAAGTTAGATATCTGCAAAAGCTGTCCCCCGCCTTGAAGCCAATGCTGATCAACAATCCACCTATCAATGTGTTACTATCTTGACGTACTTACAAAAAAAAATCTGTTAATTCATTTTTAAAAAATCCTTTGTATTTGTGACTCCATTGGTATATCTGCTAGATGGTAAGAAGACCTGAATTCAAATGTGACTTCAGACATTGCTACCTGTGTGAGCATGGGCAAGTCACTTAATCTCTGTTTGCCTAAGTTTACTTATCCATAAAATGGGGCTAATAATAACACTTGCCCCCAAGGGTTGTCGTGAGGATCAAATCCATAAGTAATTGTAAAGTCCTTAGCGCAGTGCCTGCCGTATGTCAATGTTAGCTAGTTTTTATTATTATGCTGAATAACCGCTAAAGAAACTCCTTCTACCCGTGTGGGTCTATTTCAACAACTACTTCACAGCCTTCCTTATTTTGACTGATTATCCTACTGTGATGTAAACTTACTCAGGCCATAAGATACCACAGTGGAAGTGGTTTCTGGAGGTGATCTAGCCCAGCATCTTCATTCTATGGATGAGGAACCTAAGACTTATGGAACATGAGTTGCCATCAGCAGCAGGACGGCAGCCTTAGAGTCAGACAGATCAAAGTCTGAATCCTACTTCAGACACTTCTTAGGTAAGTTACTGGGTAGGTCACTAAAGTCTCGGAGTCTCTGTTTGTTCATCTATAAAATGTGGCTAATATTAGTATCTACCTCATAGGATTAGTGTGGGAATGAAACGAAATGAAATGAAATATGCTTTCTTCATGTCTTTAGAGTCTTGTCATAGGGTGACTTGCCCAGGAGATACTGACTAGCCCTGATGGGGCACAAAGTGCAATATTCTTAGGGCAAATCCAGTGCTTTCTGCACTACCACATTCTCCCCAGTGGAACTAAATAAGACCTTTGTTTCCACCTCACACAAGAAAGAAGTTGTTCATCAGTCTGCTGTACTGAAGACCCTAAATGCCCACGGGAGTTTGCTGACATGGTTTAGAGAAATGCGGCAGGATAAAAGAATGTGGCTGAAGTTCAGGATTTTGTTGAATCTACAGAAGTCATTGATTACAACATATTTTCTAAAAATTGCTGTCACTTTTTTCATAAACATAGATTGATGACAATTGAGGGACCTCAGCAGCCATGTAATCTAAGCCCAAAGGTGTGCCAGGGCCAGCTCTGATAGGCTTGCGAGTTTGGTAGATTTTCAGGATGAGTTTATATGCTTCAGAAATCTGCAATAGTTATGAATCGGACTTTGACTCTATTGCTGATTGTCTAGAGGGGAGAAAGTTTAATAATGCAGATTAAATTTAAATATTTGTAGTATACATCCCCCTCCCCTGGAAAACATAGTTTTAAACCATTAATCAGTACACCCTTTTCTAAGCTATTCATGGAGAAAAATCACTTCTACACAATCCCTATCTAGAGAGTTTTCCTAAAACACATTTAGAAATAATCCAGTATTCTAGCTGGGGTCTGATTACATTAAAAAACAGGAAGATACTTGGTTCCCTATCTGGGGAGTTAGGAGCTTTCTTCATTACATGGGGCGTGTGGGTATGTGAGTGTGTGAGTGTGTGGGTATTTGGTTTTTGAACCCAATCTGACTGCTGGCCAAGAACTTCCCTCTACCAAAGCAGATCCATAGTTGTTCTGTAACGCAAATTCTTATAGAGTAACCTGGAACACTAAGAAGATTCACTTTGCCAGGGTCACATAGCTCATAGTCAACATAATCCAAAAATCTGTGCATGTATATATGTATGGTATGCAATGGATACGTGCAGAGTGTATATTTATATACTGCATATAGTATGATACATGAAAGTATGCTGTTGGTGTGTCTATTTTTTGCCCCTGAAAAGTCTGGAATCTCAGAATTCTATCCATTGCTACAAGGAACCTTAGAATATGCATAATTTCATCTTTTTCAAAGCATAAAAACCATATGCAAAATCCCAGACAGTTGGCCAACCACCTTCAGCTTGTGCATCTCAAACTATAGAGAGCCAACATGTTCCACTCTGCTACTTCATGACCATCCCTCATTCTCACCTAAATCCCCTCCTCCCCTCTCTCTAGGAGGTGTCTGAGTCTAAAAAATGTTCAGGGAACACAGAAAGAACATGCTCCTATACTCTGGATAACCTGTTCTCCCTGCAGTAAAAGGAAGAAAGGGCAGAAGACTGGAATTAGACAGAGTGACAGAAACAGAGGCAGAGAGAGAGAGAAAGAGAGGGAGAGAGAGAGAGAGACAGAGAGAGAGAGAGAGACAGAGAGAGAGAGAGAGAGACAGAGACAGAGAGACAGAGACAGAGAAACAGAGACAGAGACAAAGACAGAGAGAGAGAGAGAGACAGAGAGAGAGAAGACAAATAGATGAAATAGACAGATAGCTTGATGAGATATTAAGTGCAGTCAATCCTCAACATTCGCACGTTTATTAGCAAACCCATTTTCACTTTTGCATTGACAACTGGGAGCATCCATGACTATTCACAGTAGAGAAAAATGTGAGAGACCCAATGTGTGCAAATGTATGGCATAGCTGGTTTCCTACTAGGTGCTTCACTAGTCTTGTTCAAGCTAACTTCCCCCTGTAGAACAGAGTTCCTTGTGCATTCATTGAAATTTGTTTGGTTTGTCTTTAAAATTCAAGTTTTGGGTTGGAATTATGCCCCCAGTGCAGAGTGCAAGTCCTTTGGCTTTAAACCCCAGTGTGCAAAGTCAGTGATGCAGCTTGGGGAGGAAATCGAAGTGTTAGATAAACTTGGTACTTTAACGCCTGCAGCCACCGTCATTCTCAGTACGGTGTTATTCCATCTATGATTCATTCTATTCACCAAAAGGAGGAAAGACAACAATTTATGTTGCTCCTGGGAACCTAACCCCCTACTTCAGAGTAAGTTTTGAGGAGTGGAGGCCTGGTTCCACTGAGATAAAGCAAGATTACTTATCAATCATTAAGTTAATATTTATCAAGCCCCTACTATGTGCCAGGCACTGTGTGGAGTGCCAGCGATGCAAAAAGAGTCAAAAGAGAACCTTCCCATGAGCTTACAATCCCACAGAGGAGACAACATGCAGACATATTTTTACAGAGCAAACTATATACCAGACAGCAGGTAACAATTAATGGGGGGAAGACACTGGAATTTAAAGGACTTAGAGGAGGCTTCCTGTACAAGGGGAGATTTTAATTGGAACGTGAGGGAGCTAATCCAGGAAGGTTGCAAGAGTGTTGTTCAAGGGACCGGGGAAAGGAGGCATTACTGGAATCATCATCTGAGCCTAAGAAAAGAAATTGTTGTGTGGTTTTGATTTTGTTTTATTTCTTTGCTTTTTCCCCTTGCACTAAGGAGCATGCAAATAATGGAATTAACACATAATTTTTGAAATTTTTTGGATCTAATTACCATGACCAGCTTCTAAATGATACAAAAAGTAAGAAGTGGAGATAAGGAGAAGAGTAAACTAGAAGAAAAAGGGGGGCTTGTCTAAAGGCCTATACCTTATGACACTCTTTGTGCCTTTTTGAGTAAGCTTTGGCTTACTTTCTGGTGTTACTTTCTGGGGAAAAAGCAGTAATCTCAGCCTTGGGACCAGGGGCAGCTCACATACTCGGTAGAAGAAGCCAGAATGGGAGTATAGACAGCTGCTAGTCCCTCCTCCTTCATACAGTTTAGCCTGAGAGCCCAAAAGCTTCAAGAAGGCAACCGAAAACTTGGCCGTGCTGGACATTCCCATGATGCACCAGACGTTCTCAAGATTTCTTCTCCTGGAGAACAATTTTGGAATCTGGACAGCCTGGGCAAATACTAGACAGATGGCCCTCATGTTCACTCTGTGTTGGAATTTGCTTGTGCTACATTCCAGGGGACTTCATTTGATAATGCAGTCTTCCCTTTTGAATTATTTTTTTTAAATGTTATACACTGGAAAATGGGAAATAACACAGAAAGGACTGAATGTGATGAGTTTGTAATAATGGGAGGCCTCAAGTGGTCCCTCATATGAGACATAAAAAAGGAAAAATGTCACCCCTCCTTCAGTTTCACCCCGTCATTACTAACAATATCAATATCAGACTGGTCAGCAATATGGCACTGTGGCCATCCAGGCTTCATGGGCTGATCGTGAGGGACAGCCAGGCAATAGTAGGACAGGTAATGAATACAGAGGATATTAGATGTGTCTTCCTCTCGCATTGCCTGTTGTCTTGGCCAACACAAGAGTCTCAGACAGCTCTCTAAGGATTTATTGTCCATGATTGCCCTACAAACACAGATGAAGCAGCAACCCCTACAACATTTGTGAGATATCCTTTCATTGATTATGTGGGAGTTAAGATCATGGATGTGGGTGGGAAAAGTCTAGGAATGACCTGGTTATGTGCCAAGAGGATCTGGGGGTCTGGATTCAAATTGTGCCTGGGACTTATAGTATCTATGTGACTTTGAGCAACTCTTCTCTTCCCTGGATCCCTTTTCTCATATGTCACATGAAGCCTTTTAGACCTTTTCCAACTTAAAAATCTATGATCTTATGAATCTCAAACCTGTAATAAAGTCAGCAAAAGGTAGAAAAAGGAGCATTGGATTTGGAGTTGGAGGACCTGCATTAACAATCAACCTCAAAAACTTACTCCCTGTGTTACTTTGTACAAGCCATTTAACTCCGGTGAACTTTATTTTCTCAACTCTGAAATGAGGTGACTACATTAATTGTCTCTGTGAACTTGACACTCTATGACCTTACCAAAGATTCAGAGATTCACACAGATCCAATCCTGATCTCCATGAAAAAAATCAGGGTTTCTGTAGCTCTCCAAGTGCCTTTCCGAATAATTGGTGACCAATCTCACTCCACATCTCCCCCTCCCCAGAAATTCTTCATGTATTTTGTAAAGCATCAACCATCATCAAACTCTTATTGAGTGTTTGCCATGTACACTGTAACTGCAATAAATGAAACGTAATTCATTAGATAGTGAGCTCCTTGAAGTCAGAGACTGGCTTTTGCTTTTGCCTTTTTTTTTATCCCCAGCACTAAGATTTTGAGAATAATTAATGGTTAATATTTACATATTATTGAAAGAGTTACAAAATATTTTACATACATTCTTTCCTTTGATTGTTTAAATAATTCCATGAAGTGAATACTATTATCTCCATTGTACAGATAAGGAAACTGAATCCTAAAGAGGTGAATTGGCTTGTCCCTGGTTGTCCAACAAGTAAATGTGCAGTGAGGGATTTGAACCCATGACTTATTATCTCTGAGTTTAGGGTTCTATTCATTGCTTTCTTCAGAATAAGATATGGTTTCTGGATTCAAGGATATTGCAAACTGATCATGTTAGAAGTTCCCTTCTGACACGAAGGAACAAATACCTTTTGGCCAGTTCCAACACTCCGGATTGCTCTGCCCTGGTAGAACCTGAAATGTTGAGAACCTGAAAATGCCCAGTGAATCATAAGCGGCTCCTCTTAGATTCACAAAGCAAAAATAAATGAATGAATGAATAAATAAATGAACATCTTTATGCACAATAAAGGAAAAGAAAGGATTGACTGCTGAGTTCATAGAAAGCCAAGTCAATACTTCCTTTCCAAGGATGTGCAGATTCTCCAGGATTTATAGTACTTTCTGTGTGAAGCCCAAGCAAAGGTGGTTATAGTCTCATCTTTCATATCAGATTTCTCCACTGTACTGCTATTTTTCATGGTTAAAACTGTTGAATCAGGTACGATTCAGAAAATACCTACTAACATTCTAAATCATGTTGACGTAGCACCAGGGATGTGAAGGGACTTCTCCAAGGCCATACAACTACTTAATGAAAGACCCGATGCTAGAAACAAGGTCTTCTGAATCTCCCTGGATCTAGGAATTCCATAGTTGAAAATGAAAGTAACCTGTTACCATCCAGGACCCCTGGGAACTGGAGATCATTCTCCTCTAGAACATGTTAAAGTGCTCTATAAAAGTTTCTTATTGTTGCTGTGATCACTTATTAAGGTTTTGCTTAAAGCAGGGGCTCTTAACCTCAGTGTAATGGCATGTATAGACTTGACTTAGACCTAACAATTCCCTCATCATTGCAGCAACCCTTGGAGGTCAGTGCTATGATTATCCCACTTCACAGTTGGGGAAACTGTGGCTGACTTTGGTCAAGTGACTTGCCCTTAGAGTGTAAGGCTTCCGTGAGTTTGGCCCCATTGTTCTATCCTCTCCCCCATTTAGTTTGTGTTGGGCACTCTGGAACCCTTTGCAGAATAATGTTTTAAATGCATAAGATACAATGTACGGAATTGCTAAGACTTTCTTTTAATATTGAAATGTAGCTATGGCAATGTTTTAAAAAACAATTTCACAGCCCCTAGGTTAAGAACCTCTGAAATCCACTGAGGGGAATCTACCTTCAGAGGCAATGCCCCTTTAGGTTATTTTGTCCTTATATCAAGAAGAATTTTGTTTCTTGACAACCTCTTTCCACAGTTTTGCCCCCCTCCCCCAGCCATAACAGCTGTTCAGGTGCTTGAAGACACTTCTCACATTCCCTCTAAGGGTTTTCTCCTCTGAGTTGAACATCCACAAGCCTCAGATGGAGACAACATGGAATCTTGGGTTTCCCATTCTCTGGAGACTCCCCAGCCTATCCATGTCCTTTCTAAAAGCTACTGCCCAGAAGGAATCAAGTTCTCTTTCCAGAATTGTCTCTTCTACACCACACTCACATAAAGAAAGTCCCTGTAGAGTGTGAATGTTCTCCATAAAATGTCGGAAGATCGATTTGCTGTCACCCATATGGGATGAAAGCTGAAACAGGATTCCTTAGAGTTCCTACTTCTCCATATTTGTAGGGTGCTATTTGTATTCAAGCTTAGTCATAATTAGAAATTGTGGGCTCCAGCATCCCCCAGCCTTCTGGAATGGGGAAAGATGGATGTTGCCCAGCCTTAGTGCAGCTTGTACTAGAGTGCCTTTTGTAAATAAATTCTGAAACAGATGGACAAAGCAGCAGGAGGGTAACACCAGGGAGTCAGCAGGTGGACAGGAAAGCCAGAAATGGACTGGCACTGATCAGATTAACAAAATGAAAATACCTTGGGATTCACACATTCTGCCCACAGAATCCGTTGGCTCTGACCAGATAGGCAGACTCAAATCGACCCTGAGCATGGAAAACAGCCATGGCTTTGCTGCCCATTGGATAACAAGGCCCCTCCCAGATGGTGAACTCCAACCTGAGACCCTTAGGAAAGTCCCCTAATCTTCCTACTTTCTTTACAAAATCAACAACCAATGCAAGGCTTGAAAAGTTCCAGGTGGGGAGGAGATTCCATTTCAAAAGTGAAGTCACATATTTTCGTTGGTTTCATATCAAATTGGTCTTTATTTCACTTACACTGATAAAGGAATTGTAGGGGAGGGGTCCCTGTTTCACATAAATTCACCTGGTCTACAATTCTTCAATGTCTTTATAACTGCGGTCCTAATCTAAACTGTTTAAGTGCATGGAATAGCAGCCACAATGAAGCACAATGCAGTCTAATCCCTTTCAATATCATGGTAATATACCCAGAAAATGGAATATCTGATCAGATGGCCTGAGTTTTATTCCAGCACTATTATAGAGGAATTCTACGACCTTTGGCAAAATCCTCTCCGGATTTTACCTCCTCAATCTTTAAAATGGAGATATTTGACTCGATGACCTCTCTGGTCTCTTCATGGTCCCATGATCTAGCAGTGATTTAATATCCAGGTCAAGTATCAGAGGAGGCACCAGGTATGCAGTGGGTAGAGGGCCAGATGTGGAGACATGAAGACTCTTCAGACAGTTAGTAGCTATGGGACTCTCAGTCTACTGAGGGACTACTCACCCTCTCTAAGGCTCAGTTTCCTCAAATGTATAATGAGGAAAATCATAGTGCCTACCTCACAGGGGTGTTGTGACGATCAAGTGAGATAAGCTAGGTAAAACGCCTTCTGCAAGCCCTAAAACACTATAGAAATTCTAGCTAGCTGGCGTATTAGGTGGTAATACTAGTAGCAACAGAAGCAGTAGCAAAAATAGCAGAAGCAGCAGCAGCAGCAGTAATAGTCATAGTAGGAGTAGTTGCTGTTGTAGCACTCATGGTGGTGATACAAAGACAAAACCCAAAGGGTCCTCGCCTTTAGGAAACTGACATTTTCATGAGGGATGATAATACATACAAAAGTAAGTAAATGCCAAGTATGTACATTTGTTTATAAAGTAATGGGAGGGGTGGCGCCATCAGCTAGGGAACTGAGGAGAGGCCTTTCTGCAGGAACACTTTGCTGATATTATAGGTTGAGTTTCTGACCGTTACAATAAAGCAGCTCACACATTTTTTTTGGTTTCCCAGTGCATGTAAATGTTATCTTTATAGTGTATAATATATAGCATAGTATATATATGTATATGTATATATGTACTACGAATACTGTGCAACAATATTATATCTAGAAAACAGTGTACATGCATTGCTTAAGAAAAAAACATTTTTTTACTAAAAATTGTTAATGATCATCTGAGCCTTCAGTAAGTTGTAATCTTTTTGCTGATAGAGGGTCTTGCCTCAGTACTGATGGCTGCTGACTGATCAGGGTGGTGATCACCGAAGGCTGGAGTGGCTGTGAGAATTTCTTAAAATAAGACAATGGTGTAGTTTGCCACATGGTTTGGTTCTTCCTTTCACTTGAACATCTAGAGGCCATTGTAGGGTTATTCGTTGGCTTGGTTTCAGTATTGTTGCTTCTCAGGCAATAGGGAAGCCCCAAAAGAGGGAGAGACATAGAACAGCCAGTCAGTGGAGCAGTTGGAACACACATAAGGTCACCCTCTTGTACGGTTGCCATTTATGGCACCCCAGAACAAGGGCAATAGTCATATCAAAGATCCCTGCTACAGATCACCAGAATAGATAAAATAATCAGGAAAAAAGTCTGAAATATTGTGAGAATTACCAAACTATGACACAGGGATAAGTTGTTTATTTTTTTAAAAAAACCTTGACTTGAACTTGACTTGTTCAATGAGGATTTACATAAATATATATGTGTGTGTACACATATATACATAAATACCTATCCATACATGCATATGTATTTGTGTGTATATATCCACATGTGTACATATGTATGTATACATATGCATACATGTATACATGTACTTGCAAATACACATATTGTATATATCTATACATACGCATATACACACATATAATATATATATATCGAAGTGCATATATATATATATATACACACACATATATGTCAAAGTGCAACAAAGCAAAAGCAAAGCACAATCCAACAAGGTCTTCCTGGATATGAGGACATGAAGTGGTTCATGAATTGAGCCTTGGAGGAAGGTGAGGATTCTGAGAAGCAGAGGGAGAAGATCCAGGGCATAGTGGTCAGTCTGTGCTGTAGGACATGGAATGTCATGTGTGAGAAAAGCACATAGGCCAGGTCACTTTGTCCCAAGAGTATGTGTGTATATGTGTATCTCTGCAGTGGATTGGGCATGGAAGGAGGAGGGGTATGGCTGGACAAGTAAGCTCCATTTTGACTAGGAAGATTTAAAAGTGCTTAAGAGGTTGGATCTTTTTTGAGAGCAATAGGAAGGCCTGAAGCTTCTTGGAATACTTATAAAAATTTGGCTTTGCAATCTGATGACTGCTTGCCCCTCCCTAGACCCCACTTTGCCCAGCAGCACCATGAAGCCATGCTTGGTTTGCCTTAGTATTCCCCCAAATACTTTAGCATCATTCCCCATAGACCTATTCTGCTGGTATTGCTTCTCCATGTGTGCATGTGTGTGTGTGTTTGTGTTTGTGTATGTGTGTGTGTATGTGTGTGTGTGGTGACACCTACCTAAGACTGGCAAGAAAGGTTGTTCTGGGATCTAGTCCATGCCTTTGCCTCAGACCACAGAGTTCCTGGATATCTGTCAAGCTTGCCATGACCTACCTATTTTGGTCTTAATTTGGAAATCTTGGGACATATATTCACATCTTTAAAATGAACTAGTGTGTGTGCGGGTGTATGTGTGTGTGCATATGTATGTGCATGTACACGTGAGCTTTACAGACCAAAAATGTGCATGACTTTTCCTGGAGGGCACCATTCAGGAATCTGCCTGTCTGCTTTCAAAATGAACTGACTTGTAAACCTTTCATATGTATTAGAATGTCCAGGTTTGTCAGAATTGACCCCTTTTCCAGTGAGTATTACTTAATACTTAGGAAATTATGCTCCCTTTGGCTTTCCCTCTGAATCTTTCATTTCTCTCCTTCTAAGACCATCAGTCTTTCCCTGTCTGTCTCAGTCCATCACCCACCCCAGATTCAGTCACATTTATTCTCCTCATCTCTTACCTGTGTCTGGAGACCTAATTTTAGTTGCCTTCCAAGATAAATAGACAGGACATGTGTCTATCTCTTTAATGCTCTATCTGTTTAATTCCCCTGGTTTTTACATTTTATTGACTACCCTTCAACACTTATCCCGTTATACCATAATGTACCAAATGCTTCCATCCTGCTTTCCTGCTACGTCTTGTCAGAGAAAATAAGGTCTTAGCCAGAGATGAATTAAAGGGTGTTCCATGGGCATTTTCACTCATGTCATTTCCTTCTCTTTCTAAGCAACCTTCATTGAGCTATCTTCCTCAGTGTCATTGAACCATGTGAATGCTAGTTGGCTCACCTTAACCACTTGAAAGAAATAAACTCAAATACTAATTAATTATTCCAAATTCAGTCTTCACAGATTTATCTGAGATGGTTTCTCTTTTTTTCTTTCCTACCCAAATTTATCTACATCTGTGAAAACACAGAGTAGGGTGAGATTCCCCACTCTCTTTTGACAGACTTATGAAAATGTTCCTTAAAAAGCTTTTCACCAACCCAGAAGCACTGCGCACATTCAGCGCATGGTCCTTCATCTTTTGGATGGGTCTCTTCAGCGGATTAGAACCCCTTCTCAGAGGAATGCTTGTAAATGCATAAAATAACATGCATAGCATCAGAGAAGGGAAAGAGAATAAACACTTTAAGCACATATTATGTGCCAGAAATTGTGCTAAGCTTTGTACAAATATTATCGCACGTGATCCTCACAACAGCCCTATGAGATAGGTGCTAAGGATTACCTAGAAAATACTATACTGGAATACAGTTATGGCAATATTTTTTAAGGAAACAAATGTGAAGATTCCAGATTAAAAAAAAAACTGATTTAGAGGGATCTCCGAGAACGTTGAGTCTGCTCCTACACTTTATTTATGAGGAAACTCCAGGCCCAGAGAGGTCATCTTGTCAAAGTTCACATAGCTGGGAGGCAGCTCAGCCAGGATTTGTACCTACACCTTCCAACTTCAAAGTCTATCTGCTTTCAACTCAGCTCCAACGTGATTCCGGCTAAACCTCCAAGGGAAATCATTCTGCAGTCTGTCAGAGCAGGGACTTCAGACAAAGTCCTTTCCTAGTGCCTCGTTGTGGAATGAAATGGACACTGGCTCTCTGCAGTTATGGTAGAAAGCACATGTTACTCCTAACACACTGACAAGTCTCAGTGTGTTCAGTCAGAAGCAGAAGTGATACCTGCTGCCCTTAGCCCAGCTCGCCTGAGCTCCAAAGGCTCATCACCAGCTTGGCCAGTGGTTAAAAGATGTTTCAGCAGCTGTAACTGCCAAAATCATCGCCCAGGTGGTTTGGAATTTGCATAGGTGAAAGGACATCCAAAGTGATAAAACTGATGATAACCCTCTCTTCCTCCTTCTCTCTTTCCTCCTCTTCCTCTAACTACTACTACTACTACTACTACTGCTACTACCACTACTACTGCTACTACCACTACTACCACTACTACTACTACTGCTACTGCTACTACTGCTGCTACTGCTACTGCTACTACTACTACCGCTACTACTGCTACTACAACTATTACTACTACTACTACTGCTACTACCGCTACTACTGCTACTACCACTACTACCACTACTATTTACTGCTACTACTACTACTGCTGCTACTGTTGGCTCCAGTTTACATGGCACATTAAGGTTTGCAAAGCATTATATACATATATATATAATTTCACTTGATCCAAGACAGCATCCCTTTGAGGTAGGTGCCAGTACTGTTCACATTTTACAAAAGAAGGAACCGTTTCCCAGATGACTAGCCCAGTTTCTGGCCTAGAGTGTTTTGTTCACTTATTCCTTTATTAGCTCACTCAGCCACTCAGTGATTTATTCATTCCAAACATGGGTTCCACCTGTGCAAATATATGGAAGTAGGCAATGGGATGGCAAGTTTGGAATTTCAAAGCAGATATTCTACCTTGAATAAAGAGCACAAGAAGCTTTAAAATGCAGACTGTGGTCAGCCAGATTGTGAAGTTGTAAACATCAAATGGCAGTTTGTGTTTCCTCCTTCAGAGGCCAAGTGATGCGCTCTCTTGGACTTTGGAGAGAGTGTCTGGCAGCACTTGTGCCCTTGAGTTCTCATTCCTCACAGAGACGATTCTGGTAAACTCCCCAAGCTGCCCATACCTGTCCCTTCCCATCTTGGAGCCTAAGTTCCAAGTTGCCTCTCACTTTACTGAGAAAACTGAGGCAATGTGAGTGGTCTTCTCTTTTCCCTTCTCTTCATCTCAAAACCCCGTGCCATCATCCTCTGACCCCCTTCTTGCTGCTTTCCAGGGGTGAGTTGGCCTTTCTCTTTCCAGGGCCAGTTGCTCTATATGTGCACCCATGCCCCTCCAGCTTCTCTAGCAGATTGAAGTCTCAATAATCTTCCTCTCATGCTCTAACCTTCAACCTCTTCTTATCTTCCTTTCCTACTTCAAACATGTCCAAGTTTTTCCCATAATAAGAAACAAACAAAAAGCCTTCAGGAGCCATTCTAATCCCATTCGAGCTACAGTGCTATTTCTCTCCTCCCTTTCTCAACCAAACTTATAGAAAAAAGTTTTCTGTCCTCATTGCATCAACTTTCCTTCCATTCAGTCACACCTCAACCCTGGGGAAACTGGGTTGTCCCCTCAACTGGAAAGTGAAACTTTCTTCAAAGTTCCCAAAGTTCTCTTCCTTTCCAAATCTGATGACTTTTTCTCAATTTCTATTTTTTTCAACCTGTTATATTTGTTACAGCTGACCACCCTTTTCTACTGAAGGCACTTTGCAAATCTGTTTTGTGACAATACTGCTTCCTGGTTTTCCTCCAGAAAGAGGTCTCTGCTATCCCTCCTGCTCCTACTGCCTTGATTGTCTAAATCTTCCTGTGGTTTTGTAGAGAGCTCTGAGCTTGGAGTGAAGAGGATCTGAGTTCAAATCATGTTTCAGATGCTAATTAGCTATGTGAACAAGTTTCAGTCTTTATCTGCCTTAGTTTCCTCATCTGCAAAAAGGGAGGTTGTATTTGAGGGTCTGTCTCTAAAGTGCCAACAACTCTATCCACTATGATGAGTCTATGTTCCTTTACTGTCTTATCATCCATAGCATGTCTACTAACTGAAAACAATCTCCAAGGTTTTGTCCCAACCTCTGTGTGTGTCAGTATATATATGGACAAATATGCATATAGATTATATATACATATGCATATATGCATGTATACATGTGTGTAGTTTGTGTGTGTATGTCTGTGTGTGTTTGTATCCAGGCATCTGTTCTCTTTTGCAGTGTTACCATTACCATTCTCTGACCAAAGACTTCAGATCTCCACATGGGGGGTTTACACCAGCCGAGCAAGCTGGAGGGTGTGTGTATATATGGGCTAGAACCCTACTGCACAGACACAATCATTTATGTGTGTATGATTGTGTATACACACACATAAAATGTGCTTAGAAATGCACATTGTATATACACATTTATTTACTCAGTTTATCTCTATATACGTGTGTATACATATATGGGGCAGATTATGTGTGTGTGTGTCTGTGTGTAATTTGTGTGTGTGTGTGGTTTGTCTTCCCCCATTAGAACATAAGTACCCTGAGGGTAGAAATGATCTCATTCCTTGTATTTATATCGATCATTCCTAGCCCATTTCCCAGTGGATAGTGTCATTTAATGGATTCTTATTGATTGTCTGACTGATTGCTCTGAAGATGTGTTGGAGGCCACAACTGGAAGCAAAACTGGAAGACATTGAGTAGAGCAAGCCCAGGCAGAATGAGATGGTGCCCTCCATGCTTCCCCTGTCTGCCCTGCTTGCTCTTGCCCTGGGTTACCTAGTTTCTAGCCATGACTCCGCCCTTCAATCTTGGAGATGCAAAGCACAGACTCTTCAGGGCTCTGCCAGTGTCTCAGGGCCCCCAAGAACCTTAATCTGGGTCTGGGTGGTCCCTTTGTGAACACTGTGGACATGCTACTGCTGCTGCTCTCCAGAGCCTCCAAGGTTCTCTCCTGCCTGCTTTCTGATCACCTTGAGTTTTCCTCCTCTTCTACTGTCTCTGGACTCAGTCTGGCACTCTACATGTGCTGTCTCTGACAGGCCTAACGTTTGTTTCACTATAAAACTTCTGCTGGATTTGTTTCTCACTGGAATTCTTCATCCCTTTATTGGTCTGGTATGAATTTCAGCATTTTGCGGGATAACTATACAGCTGGACTCAGCCTCCCATTCAAGCAACCATGCTGGCATAAAGGCAGAATGGTGTAGACGAGATTATTGTTCAAGCCTGAGTCAGACTACATTGTCTCCAACATGCTTTCCAACTCTAAAATTCTGAGATCCAATGTCTCATCCTAGGGTGGAGGCTGCCTGTTGTCCCAGTGAATCAGGAGCTCTGACCCGTCCTGATAAGGTAAAGAGTTTGGTCGACTGGTCGACAAACTGAAACAAACTGTGTGTACATCTCCTGCAGGTGAGCCCATGAAGGTCAGAGAAGCCCAGAAGCAGCAGGTTGGCCACAAGGCCAACTATTCTGGGGTGAGCTGACCACTAAATCTATGAACGAAGGACTCATGAGGCTGTTCAATTTTTCATTCTCAGCAGAGAGATGAGCAGATCTAAGTAAGGTTAAAAATATACATACATATTCAATTACTAAGATAATCCTAACTTTAAAATCGAATAGGAAACTATATTGTCTTTTGGACAGGGTGTTGATGGAGGTCATTTTTGGAATGTTACTCCAGCATAAAGATTTACTAACTTTGTTCTGATCACCCCCTGGGCCCTGATTCTGTGCTGGGGCCATGCAGCGTTATCATCTTAAGCTAAAAGATTAAAACACAAATATGTCAGAAAAAAAGCAATAAAAACAAAGATGGAACTTTTGAACTTTAACTTGTCTAATATTTGTTTCTTCTGCTCATTTTTTTGTGAAGGTAAAACTGAAAATCAGAGACAATACATGGGTATCCAGGATACCAATGTACAAGTACCATTCCTTTTTCCTTCGTAAACATTACCAATTTTATACTGGTAGCCATGCATTGGTAATCATGAAACTTGGAAAGCTCTAAAAGAAGATTGTGAAATGGATGGACCTTCTTAATTTATACTTTATAGGCACTCAGTATCTTGTAACAAATATCTATTGTCAGTAATGTGAATATTACGCTATGAGGCACTGCTCCTGGGGGCTGGTATGGAGGGAGAGAATATGTGTGTGTGTGTGTGTGTGTGTGTGTGTGTGTGTGTGTGTGTGTGTGTGTGTGACAGCTACTGTCCCTTTCTCAGAGCTATAACTACCAACATTGGCCCCTGGGATGGGGCCAGAACAATCTACAGAAATATCATGAGATCAGTTATCAATCAATCAACCAAAACACGTTTATTAAGGACTCACTAAGAGCCAGTCACTGTGTCTGGCCCTGCAAATAAAAGGCAAGAATAAATCTACCCCTGACCTTACAGAGCTAACAGTCCATAGGGAAACAATATCTACACATGTGGCTGGGACATATTCACAAGGGGTCATGAATATGGGAAAACTGATTTGTCAGAGAAGTATTGGCAGAGACCCCTGTCCTTCACCCAAAAGGATGTGTGAAGGGCTGGAGTGACAGGACAGTTAGCAGCTGCAAGGACATTCCAGAGTGGCTCCCAAACCACAATCCCAGCTGATTGCTCATGTGCCTCATCATAATGAGGGGAGAACTGGGGGCTTCCCAGGATTCACCATTGATTCATTAGGCTGTCAACTTGTTGAGCTTTCTGCTTTCATGTTTGGTGGAAATAACTGTGATTGTTCTAACACATATATAATTCCTTATTGGTTTGTTTTTTGGGGGTTTTGAGACAATGAGTATGGGAGAAAATGTTTAATTTTCTATTTCATTGCTCACAAGTCCCAGAATTACTAATTTTTTTCTCAGTATTTCATAAACACATCCTTTTCTCTACTGTCATCTTAATACAAGATGATCTTACTTTACCACTGAACAGGTAAAATACTTGTCAATCTAACCTCTCAGCTTCTGGGGCTTCCTCTAAACAAGGCACAATGGGGAAATGCCTGAATCTTCCACTCAATGTCCTCCCCAATTAAGAACAGACCTACTTAAGAGGATCATGTGGATTCATGGCTAGCAAAGTGGATTTTAAGTAAGGAATAAATGACTTCCAATCTAGCCACTGACACAACTAGCTGTTTTACCATGTGTAAGCTGTTGAACCTCTCTGAGACTCAGTTTCCTTATTTGTTAAAAATGAGACAGGGGAACAGTTTCCTTGGGCTGTAATTTACAAAATTGTTTTAAGGCTTACATAGAATGTAAGCCAGTTTGTAAGGAGAGCATTCCCACAATGCACACAAAAATGGCGGGGGGGGGGGGAGGAATCTGAAGACTCTGTGCGTATGTAAGTGCATGTGTGCATTTGTGTCTTCTTGGTTACCAGAGGTGTTCTAGGAATAACACGAAAGAGAATTCAGGTGAATATGATTTAGGTCCTTTGTGTGGTTGTTCAGCCATTTTCAATAATGCACAACTGTTTGTGACCCCATGTGGGATTTTCTTGGCAAGGAGAGAAATGTTTATTAATAACCAATGATTTGGGCTGATCCACAGTCTCCCCCCTCCCCCTTTTTTCCTAAATTCCTGATTTTGAAAGCTCATTGTCTTGAAGGACATTGCTGAACATGAGATTGCTGAGATCCTGCCCAGGTAGGGTAGCTCTTGTATCCTGCTCAGGCTTGGATGGGGCATACGTTCTTTAAATATGTTGTTCAAGACTGGGTGGAACTTAAGATCTAAATGGCATAATCAAATTCAGGTCCAGCCCCTCACTGTAATATTCATTTTCTCATTAATTGTTAACCTTCTTCTCTTTTATAATCTAAAGACATTACCCGTATCATTTTACTGTTACGCCTCAAAGTCCTGTGGCGACAGACAAGTGGTGAAGTAGCAGGTGCAGATACGCCGGGCACTGTAGGCACAACCACGCACACAGGCAGCTCAGGTCATAGGGTTGTCTGCGGTCAAAGCACAAAGAAATGTATAAAAATGTACAAAAACATCTACAAAGATGATTCCACTCACCATCAGCACATGGAATGTGTGCACAACACAATGTGTAGACAACACAAAATCCAGTAGATGTGAAAGACAAACTGCTCTTATTGCAAGAGAATTCACCAGGTATCACATCCAAATACCAGCCCTGAGTGAAACAAGGCTGGTAAATGAAGGCCGGTTTACAGAAGTTGGAGCTAGATACACATTTTTCTGGAGTGGCCACAGTGAAAGGGAATGCCATGAAGCTGGCATAGTTTTGCAATCAAAACTAATCTAGTCAGTAAGCTGGTATGCTGCCAAAAGGAATGAATGACAGGCTCATGACAATGCCATTGTCACTTGCAGGAAAACACCATGCCATCATTATCAGTGCCAATGCTCCCACCATGACGAATCCTGATAAGGTCAAAGAATAATTTTACAAAAACCGAGAGACACTTATCATCGATGTGCCAAAAAGGACAAGCTTATAATTCTGGGTGACTTTAATGCTAGAGTAGGCTCAGACTATCAGACTTCGCAGGGAGTCCTATGAAGAATGGAGTTGGAAACAGCAACAGCAATGGTCATTTCCTGCTGAAGATTTGTGCATCTCATGACCTCATCACCAACATTGTTTTCCATTTACCTAAACATAATAAAACTTCATGCATCCACCCTTGCAGCAAGCTTTAGCATCTAAGACTATGTGACTGTAAGGAGAAGAGATAGACAAGACGTGAGAGTCACAAAGGCAATGTGTAGCGCAGAGTGCTGGACTGATCATAGACTTATCCTTTCCAAGCTAAATATTTGCATTCAACAAAAGTGACACCCCCAAGGCAAAATAACTACCAGAAGAATTAATATCAACAAATTAGAGCTCTTTTCTCAGCAGGAACAGTTTGTTGCCAAGTTGGAGAGAAAGTTGAGCCAACACACAGTTGGCAACAGTGGGGCAGCTTTCAGAGATTTGGTGTACAGCACTGCATTTGCTCATCTGGGTCAGAACACTTGCAAACACCAAGACTGGTTTGATGAAAATAATGGGGAAATCCAGAAACTGCTAAATGAAAAATGTGAACTCCACAGGATTCACCAGCAGGATAGTCCATCCACCTCTAAGAAGGCAGCATTTAATTCCATCAAAAGGAAAGTACAAGCAAAGCTTAGAGAGATGCAGGATTCCTGGTTCAGTAAGAAGGCAGATGAAATTCAGTTTTATGCTGATAGTAACCATCCAAAGTGTTTTTATGATTTCCTGAAAGCTATTTATGACCAAAAGCCTATGGTGCATCACAACTATTCAGTGCTAATGGAATCACATTGATTAGTGATAAAGATATGATCCTAGAGACATAGACTGAACACTTCCATAGTTTTCTCAACAGATCATCAACAATCAGTACTGAGGCCAATGACCGTTTGCCTAAGGTTGAAGTCAACCTCTCCTTAGCTGAACTTCCAACTGAAGAAGAGGTTTTCAGGGCCATTAGGCTCCTTTCATGTATCAAAGCACCTGGTGCTGATTCTATTCCAGCTGAGATTTACAAGGTAGGGGGACCATTGCTCATACAAAATCTGACTGAAATTTTCCAGGTTATATGACAAGAGGAGATTATCCCCCAGGAGTTCAAGGATGCCTCCATTGTCCATTTCTTTAAAGGAAAAGGGAATAGATTGTCTTGCGACAATCACAGGGTGGTCTCTTTCTTAGTCATTACTGGCAAGATTCTTGCTAGAGTCCTCCTTAATAGACTGATCCTTCACCTGGAAGGTGGTCATCTGTGTGAGAGCCACTGTGGCTTCAGAAAAGGCTGGGGAATAGTCAATATGGTGTTTGCTGCCTGACAACTCCAGGAGAAATGCCAGGAGCAGAACAGAGGCCTGTACACAACGTTTGTAGATGTGACCAAGGCCTTTGACATTGTTAGCCATGAGAGCTTATGGGAAATTATGTCAAAATTTGGTTGCCCGGAGAAGTTCATCAGTATTGTATGTCAATTTCATGATGGTGTGTTTGTCCATCTTCTGGATAGAGGACAATGTTCTCGTGCCTTCCCAGTCACCAGTGGAGTATGTTTGCTCCCATACTTTTTAGCATGATGTTTTCAGCCATGTCATCAAATGCTTTCAATAAGGGTGTACATGGCATCAAGGTCAACTACCATACTGTAGGAAAGTTCTTCGATTGGAAAAGGCTACAAGCCAAGACCAAAGGGACTGTTGGTGCATGATTTTCTGTTTGTAGATGATTGTGCACTCAGTGCAGCCTCTGAAGCTGGGATGCAACAAAGTATGGATCAATTCTCTACTGGCTGTGCTAATTTTGGTGTAATAATTAACACCAAGAAAACACAGGTGCTCCATCAGCCACCACTACGCTATCCATATGTGGAACAACTGATTATGAAAAGATGGAGACATTTTGAATGCTGTGGATAAACTCACTTATCTTAGTACTGTACTTTCCAGGGATGTACACACTGACAATGAGGTTGATCCATACATTGCCAGAGCTAGCTCAGTGTTTAGGAGGCTCTGAAGAAAAGTTTGGGAGAGAAAAAGTATTGGACTGACTACCAAACTGAAGGTATACAGAGCTGTTGTGCTGACGTCATTGTTGTATGCCTGCGAAACATGGACAGTCTACCAGTGTCATGCCAGGAAACTCAATCGCTTCCATTTGAACTGTCTTAGGAAGATTCTGAAGATCACCTGGCAGGATAAGGTACCAGACAATGATGTCCTTGCTTGAACTAAACTGTCAAGCATTCATACTATGCTTCAGACAGCACAACTTCGATAGGCTGGCCACATTGTTCGAATGCAAAATATACACTTGCCAAAAAGTCTATTTTACGGAGAACTCACATGGGGCAGGCAGTCACATTGTGATCAGAAGAAGTGATACAAGGACACTCTCAAGGTCCCTCTCAAGAACTTTGGATTTCACTGTGCAACATGGGAGACACTGGCACGGGACCACTCAGTGTGGTGTGCCTATATCAGAAAGGGTGCTGTGCTCTATGAGCAAAGCAGAATTGAGACAGCACAAAGGAAATGCAGGATGCACAAATTTGGAGTAACCATCCTGAATATTCACCTAGACTGTCTGTGCCCAACTTGTGGTAGAGCATTCTGGGCTCATATTGGTCTGATCAGCCACAGTCATACACATTTGAAATTCACTTTATCAGGGTGATGTCATTTTGGTCCTCTCCAAAAACAAAAGACAACAATCAAAATTGTTGACCCATCCAAGTTGATAGCCATTCTTTTGAACATTCCTCTTCCAAAAGGACACAAAAATTGTGATCCTTCCACCATGAGCGTCTTTGATCTAAGGAAGATGGTGAAATGACCATCATTTATTAAAATGCTGGCATTATTAATAAAGTGATCAAATTACCCAGAAATTATGTCTCTCAAGTCTTTTTAAATGCCACAGTAGAATACTTGAGTGCTTTGCCATTTCCTTCTCCAGGTCATTTAACAGATGAAGCAACTGAGGGAAACTGGGTTAAGTGACTTCTGCAGGGTTACACAGCTAGTAAGTGTTTGAGGTCAGATTTGAACTCAAGTCTTCTGTCTCCAGGACCAGAACTCTATCACTGTACCTCCTGGCCTCAAATATGAGCAAAGAGTGTAATATGATCATCAAAAAAAAGTGACTGGAATTACAGGTTGCATTAATAAAGGTACTTTATTCAAATCCCCTCTGGATTATTATGTTCTGGATGCCCCATTTCATAAGCTCCAACCGTAACTTGGAGCATGCCTGGGGAAGGAGAAGGGTAACTAGGAGAGTGAGAAGACTTCAAATTATTTCATGGGAGAGACAATTGAAAACATTGCCAATGTTGACCCTGGAGAAGAGGAGCTTAGAAGGAATATGACAGAAGTCAATGACAGATGCCATCTTGTATCTGGAGGGCTGTCACATGTACCAGAGATAATCACTACTTGGCTCCACGAGGGAACGTTAGAACTACTGAAAGTAAGCTAACTGTCCACAAATGTGGGCTCAGCATTCGGAGGAACTCTCTGACAATGAGAGCTGTCAAAGTGACAGGAGGGAGGATTGGCCTACTTCCTGAATACCCAGAATGCTCTTGCACAGAAGGAATTCTAGCAAAGGTTTGGAACCACTGAAGAGTGGGATGGCATAGGAGGGGCTGGACAAGATGACCCGTAAAAGCCTTTCCAAACCTTGGATTTTCTGATTCTACTTTTGGTTATTAGTTCATAGAACAGCAAGTTAGCACGTCTTTGATGAAAGCCATGGATGAGTTTGAAGGCCCCTAATCTATCAACTCTCATCTGTTTTCACCTGGAGTGGAAACCTCGGTTGCTGGGGCTTTCTCAATGGGTTGTACATTCAGGACTTGCTTAATCTGGTTGGTTGTCCTCCCTTTCCCCTTTCCCTGTTCATAGGACAAGAGATTTAAAGCTAGAAAGGAGCTCAGCACCTGTGGTCAGAGTCTTCTTGAAATTCCCACATCCTGCTTTCTTTAGAGCTACTACTCCACCAAGGCCATGGACTGTACATGGGCACAGGTACGTTGTATGCATGCTTCCCTTTTGTGTATGTGTGTGTATGTGTATAACAATTGTGATATATATAGTTCCTTAAGGTCACATATTATAGCACTTTGTTATGTTACATTACATGGCTACATTATGTTGGTGTTGTTATAATGCTACATTGAATTGTATTGTGCGTATTCTAAGACATCCTATCCTTCCCTGTCAAGTCATGTCATATCTAATAGTATGCTGCTGTGTTGTGCCAGTGTATGGTATACTAAACTAGATTTTAAAGAGAGGGGGAAGGCAACATGGTGGAGTGGATGGAAAAGTCACATGAAAACAAAGCGGTCTTGGCACAAGGTCTGCTTCCAACATGCATTCGTTTTGTGGCTCTGGGCAAGTTGTCTAACCCCTCAGGGCCTCTAGACTACACTCTAAGACTATAAGTTACAGAAAGAAGAACCAATCTGTATTTGCACAGGAGGTCCCTACACCAATGAAATCACATATCTCAGGGGAAGAGGTAGGAAGAAAGAGAGAGAGAGAGAGAGAGAGAGAGAGAGAGAGAGAGACAGAGACAGAGACAGAGACAGAGACAGAGAGACAGAGAGAGACAGAGAGACAGAGAGAGACAGAAAGAGAAAGAAACAGAGACAGAGAGAGACAGAGAGACAGACAGAGATATAAACAGAGAGGATAGATAGATAGATAGATAGATAGATAGATAGATAGATAGATAGATAGACAGATAGAAAGAGAGATAGATACATAGATACACAGATGATTGAAAGAAATGGAGCATTAACTAAGTGGCGTAGTGGATAGTGCACCAGGCCTGGAGTCAGGAAAACCTGAGTTCACATCCAATCTCCCAACCAGTTGTGTGACCTTGAACAAGTCCCTTAGCATTTCTTGCCTCAGTTTCCTTATCTGTAAATGAACTTGAGATGGAAATCGCAAACCACTCCAAGAAAATCCCAAATATACTAATGAGAGAGAGAAAATATAGATAGAAAGATGTGATTAGATAGATAGATAGATAGATAGATAGATAGATAGATAGATAGATGAATTAATAGATTATAGCATGTCAATATAAATAGGACATATACTAGGACAATGGGAATAAAATCCTGCTTCTAACAGATTTGTTCTGAGGTGCTGCATAATAACCACCGCGTGCCCTGTGAAACTCTCTGAGATGCTAAGTTATAGATCAGTTGCTTATCTGTAAAGACACCAGATGTCCCAGCACTGATGAAACCATAGGCCTGAATCATATATGGATCCTCCCTTCACCATCCTAGCTGTTTGTCTTCTCTCTCAGCATTGTTGTTTATTACAAATACCCTCACATTTACGATTTCTGATTAGCTATTAGCCCAAAAGGAAAGTCTGAAAAGACCACAGGAAGAACCCTATCACCAACATTAGTTATTTTATTTAATTGGAGATAGAAATGTTCTGGTTTTGCAAACAAATGCTAATTTGGTGATCATTATGTGGATTTTTGTTCATAATTTCATGTAAAATTAGTCCCTCAAAGAACATGTTTTTCATCTGTGCATGCAATGCATGAAGCTAATTGGCCAGGCGCAAATTTTCAAAGTGATCTAACCAATTACTCTATGTCAGCCATTACACATCAAATGTAATTTTCCTTTTTATTCTTCTAGACAGCAATAATACTAAAATATTGAATGCATTTGGAACTCAGTTCACAAAACTGCCATGTATACAGTGTGTCCCAAAAGTCCTGCTGCACTTTTACTGAATTAAGATTTGTAGGATATTGGATTATCTTATTTATTCACACAGCTCATATAATATTCTCATACTCCCCAAACTCCAATGGTTCCCTATGATCTGTAGAATGAAAAAGAAATTCCTATATTTGAAATAGAAAGCCCTCAGTGACCTGACCCCAAGCACTTTTGACACCTTCCTCCACACATGACTCAGCTGTCCTGGTGTTCTTACTGTTCCTTCACCTGACATCCCGTCTCTCATCCCCAAGGCCTGGAAAGCTCTTTCCTCCTTATCTCCATCTCTTCTTTCCCTGGCTTCCTTCCAAACTCAGATCAATTGACTCCTTCTAAATAAAGTTATTTTTCTCCTCCCCTCGCTTTTCCTAAATGTTGACACCTTCCCATCTATCACACTGTGCTGGATTCCCACATGCTGTATATGTGGAAATACCTTTGCTTTATGTGCTGCCTCTCTGGGTAGAAGGTATGCTTCTTGTAGGCAGGGCAGAGGGGCCGCTGTTCAGTTTTGTTCTTTTGTCATAGGCAGCCTGGTGGGACAGTGGATAGAGTATCAGGTCTGTACATGTTGACTGTAGTCAACACGACTCATGTTCCTGAGTTCAAATGCAGCTTCAGATACTTACTAGCTAGATTGTGACCCTGGCAAGTAACTTAATCCTAACTGCCTCAGTTTCCTCATGTGTAAAATGAGTTGGAGAAGGAAATGACAACTTCTCTAGTTTTTCTACCAAGAAAATCACAAATGAGGTCACAGAGAGTCAGACATAAGTGAAATGGAACAAGTCCAGAGTTCAGTGACTGGCAGGAAGAAGGCACTAGAGAAATACTTGCTTGCTACAATTAGATCCTGAAACCACAGTCATCCTATCCTGTGGATAGCCATTCATGATGCCCATTACTCACCAAGGTTTCTGTGGGAAAGTAGACTTTAAGCTCACTCAACAACAACAACATATGCACAGATCTTTGACTAACTCTATGTGATTGTGCCATCCATATCATCGTCATCATCCTCACTTGGATCCATTGCTTCTTGTCTACCTTGTTGGGGTTGCTCCACCTGAAAGTGGAGCCAAGCGCAGTCACACTCTTCTCATTTCTGACCACGTTCTAGTGAACACCAGCTTAAACAGACCTGGGAAACAATCAGACATAGAGATAGTTTGGAGCATGAATTCACCACAGTCAGGAAGATTCAAGCTCCCCCAGGCATTTACACTTACCCTAGCCCCACAACTCACACAGTGGCAGCTGGTCTGACCTTTGTGCACCAGCTTGGACTATGGAATCAATCTAGTTTCAAACCCTATTCTTTGTGTACGAAGGATGAGGTTATACATCACAAAGTCAAACTCTAGAGGGTGGTCACAGCTATGTCCTTTGACCCTCCTCCCACTGCCAATATGAAGGTTCCTCTCCACTTACTTTCCCCAGGTTAAGAAGGAGGGGTCTTTAATGAGAAGTCCAAAGCCCATTCTGAGCTTCTAAGGATTATTTTGCTGGACCTATTCCTATATCCAGTCTGGATTGCAGGGTTTCAAAGTCACCCTGACCAAATACTGTACTCCCTGCACCTAAAATCTGCTGAAGACGAGAGAGAGAGAGAGAGAGAGAGAGAGAGAGAGAGAGAGAGAGAGAGAGAGGAGAAGTGGGAGGAAGAAAGAAAGAGGAGGAGAAAGAAGGAGAGAAGACAGACACAGCAGAGACATTGAGAGAAAGAGATAGATGGCAAGAAAGACAAAGGTAGAGAATATCACAATCAAGTAGATTTAAAGATACAAAGCAAGTACTGCTGTAAAGCCAATAGTAACATACTCCTATCATAGACATAGTAAGCCAGTACAAGCCAGTATAAGAACGTCCATCTATGCAGAATTCCTTTCAGTAGTAGTTCCCTAATGTTTTCCATGTGAGTGTTTCCACCTTCGGTGATCTGGGTACACACCAAAGTCTGGTTACAAAAAGCTGACTGCTTATGAAGCATTTATGTGGAAGTCTCCAGATCACGGTGTGAGTGTGTGTGTGTGTGTGCGAGCGTGCATGAGCATGCATGTACACCTATGTGTGGTTTTCCTAGACCTAATTTCAATCTCTACAAAGATAACATTGACTCCTTCCAAAGTTACACAGCTCTCGTGTTTGCCCCAATGATCATGTCAGAGTTTGTTGGGTTACTATGCCCTTGATTGTGTATCTATCCCAGTATCTTCCATCTTCCAAAATTTTTTCCTCATTCATGGTATATTATTCTGTGAACTGAAGAATTGTAGCTCATTATGGGAGAGCTAGAAGACTTGCACATACACATGAAATTCTAAATGATAAGTTCCATACAACTTCCAGGACACCTAAAGGAAACTTGGAGCACTAACTTCCAGAATGACTGACCTGTCATACACAGGAAATACCAATGGAGACATGGTGACAAAGACTGATGTGTCCCAAGGGTGTTGTATCATCTTGAACAAATTCAGCCACAAGTGCCGTTCGAAATTCACCCTGCTCGTGAGGGGGAAATAGCAAGACCATGTTTCATTTCTTAATTAACTCTTTTCATCTGGTCATTAGGTAGGGTAGTATGATGTCATAAAAAAAGAATTAGCCTCCTAATCTCTTTTTCAGATCCCTCTAGGGCCAGATTGTAAGGTCCAACCCAAAGAAACTACTTTCTCCAATAAGCTTCTATATAATTCCGTTGTTGCCCAAGGGCTGAGCTATTTGGTAAGTAGAAGATAGCTCTGGCCATGCAGTCAAGTTTTAGATTGAAGAGGAAGGCCCCTAGCAATAAAAATGGTAGGATACTTCAGAATTGCTTAAAATAAATCACAAAATCTGCTCCTAATTAGAAGTGAGGTCATCAATACATCCTTGAGAAATTTCAGGAGAAAAATTCCTTCGGGGTTTCAGCAGCCTTTCCTGATTGATTCACCAGCTCTCAATCCATCAGAGAGGTGCCCTGGAGCAGGCGCTCAAGTGCTGGATTGGGAAGCAAGACAGCAGGGAAAGAAGGGTTTCTCAATTCAATCCAATGCAATAAATATGTATTTAGCATCTGTTATGAATTAGACCCTCTGAATAGAACTGGGATTCAGAGATAGCATTAGTGATGACTTCTGTCTACAAAAAGCTTACAGTGGATCTTTTGTTGGGGGAGTAGTAGTTAAGACACATGAATATTAAATGAAATAAAACATAGATTTTTCTCCTGTAGGCTTTCTCAAGGGCAGCAACTTAATCGCAGTATTCCAGAGCTTGAAGGGAACTTAATGGTCTTCTAGTCATGGGAACCCAAAGGCCTTGGGGCACAGCTATTAATATCATTGATGAAGAAAATATTTGACAGAGAGAATGTGTCTTAATCTCAAAGAGGCAAACAGGTGGTGCTGTGGAGAAAACACTGTCCTCAGACACTTACTAGCTTTGTAACTTTGAGAAAAGTCACAAGTTCTTTCCGCCTCAATTTCTTTGTCTATAAAATGGAAATAATAATATCTACTTCCCAAGATGATTGTGAGGATCCAATGAGATAACATTGACAATGTGCTTTGCAGACCTTGAAATGTTAAATGTATGGTAGTTATTATTAGTAGTACTATTATTAACAAAGGCACGCAACTAATTAATTGCTAAAACAGCATTATAATTCTCATCTCTGGACATCAAATCCAGGGTCTTCTGTATACCATATCCTTATTCCTAGCACCCTTTTCTCATCTTTCAAATACATGTCTATGAGACATTTCTTATAGTGAAATAAAATTTTCAAGTTCTGACCCATTCATGATATACCTGATTTTTGAAGCATGACCCTGTGGTGCTATATTTTTCAAATTGCCAAGAGTGGTTCAAGAAGACTGCCTGAACCTGACTAAACATCAAACTGGAGCTCACAGAATCAAAAGTGAGATGAAAACACATTATGAAAGACAGATCTATTATTTGAAGTTTACTCTTTTAAAAATATTTTCTGGAGATTTGATGAATCTGGTATTGGCTAAGAAATATAGTGGTAGATCAGAGAAATAGATTAGGTACACAATACATAGTAGTAAATGACCATTGTAATCTACTTTATTCAGAAACACAAAGATCCAAGGTTTGGGGATAAGACCTATCTGATAAAAATTGCTGGGAAAACTGGAAAGAATATTGGCAGAAAGTAGGTATAGACCAACATCATACTATTTACAAATATAAGGTCAAAATGAGTATAAGACTTAGATGTAATGGCTGGTATGAGAAGTAAATTAGGGGAGCATGGAATATTCAATCTGTCAGATTTATGAATAAGGGAAAATTTATGATAAAACTAAAGATAGAGAGAATTATAGAATGTAAAATGAATATTTTTATTACATCACATTAAAAAATTGTACAAACAAAACAAATGCAGGCAAGATTAGAAGCAAAGCAGAAAACTGGGGGATATTTTTCACAAGCTTGTGTGCTAAAGACCTAGTTTCTCAAACATATAGAGAACTGAATCAAATTTACATGAAAATTATTCCTCAATTGATAACTCATCAAGAGATATGAAGAGTAATTTTCACAGGAAGAAATCAGTAGGACTTCTGGGAGCCAAGATTACAGAGTAAGCAGTAAATCACCAAAACTCTCCCATATTTACCTCCAAATAATCATAAAAATAGCAACCCAAAACAAATCCTAGAACAACAAAACTATTGAAAAGTTGTGAAGAAACAATTTTTGAGTCCAAGAAACTTCGATGATCATCATGAAAAGTTTGTCTCCCTTAGGCAAAAAGGGAATATAGTCCAGGACAGGAAACATCCCAGCAAGCCAGCAGCAAGCACCACCTCTGCAAACCATTTGGGAGGTCCTGATACCCAGTTTGGTGGAGCAAGCAAATGCTAACACCAGAAACCCTAATATGCCCTGGGTAAATAGGAATCTGCCAGGAGCCAAACCATCACATACTTCAGTGTAGTCCTCGGGAAATGCAGAAAAACTCCATCAGATGAAGCACCTGCCAGACATGAGGATTTCAAGTGGGCCTCAGGGCAACATTAATGCAGCACCAGGTAAACAGCCAGGGCTTTCTGTACTTGGCACAAGAAGCCTGAAACAGTGCCCTGTCTTCCCCAGGGGCAGACCTCAAACTTCAAAGGAAGGAAAATAGACCAAAAAGGATGTACAATAAACAACAAGTAAATAATCTGTACATCGAAAGTTATATGATGACAAAGAAGACCAAGACATAAACTCAGAAGAGGGAAACAATGTCCACATATTTTGGGTAAAACCCCAAAGAAAAATGAGAAGTGGTCTCAAGCCCAAAAAGAACTAAAGGAAAGGTTCAAAAACGACCCTAAAATCATATAAGAGAGGTAGAAGAAAAATTAGGGAAAGAAATGAGAGTGATGAAAGAGAATTATGAAAAAAAGTCAACAGCTTGGAAAAAGAAAATAGCTCCTTAAAAAATAGAAATGGTGAAATGGAAGAGGAGATAGACACATTTACTGAAGAAAACAACTCATAGGGAAGGAGCCAAGATGGTGGAGTGGAAGGACAGATCTGCTGTAGCTCTCCTCCAATAGCACATAAAATACCTGTAAAAAATAACTCTAAACAAATTCTAGAGCAGCAGAAATCACAAAATGACAGAGTGAAAGAGATTTCCAGCCCAAGGCTGACTGGAAATCCAAGACAAAGAAAGGTCTATCACACTGGGCTCATAGCAGAGCACAGTCCAGCCTTGGCCAAGTGGCACAGCACAGATAGGACCAGAGCAGGCTGGGGCACAGAATACCAGGGAGCAGCTGTGGTTCTCAGATTCCTCAACCCACAAAAGACAAACACAGCTTCAAAGGTTGGTGAGAAAGCTCTTTCACCTGGATGAGAAGGGAGCAGGGTCCAGGGCTGCAGCAGCTACTGTGGCACAACATCGGTTTGGGGAGCCCTCAGGCCAAAGACCCTGGGAGAATCAAGCAGCTGATCTGAGTCTCAGACATGAGTGGCTGCCCTGGGGTAAGAAGGAGTGCTGATCTGATGGAGCTGGGGGAGACTCGGGAAAGGGAATCCTACTCACAGATCCTGGGCAGGAAAGCTTGTGGTTCCTTCAAGACCAGAGCATAGGCCAAGAGAGGAGTAAACTCCTCTCCCTTGATTGTGCCACTTTGGAGAAACTCAGAACTCATGGATCCCTAAAATATACCATCCACTTCACAAAAGACTCAAAAGTCAAGTAATAGGCTGCGAAAATGCCCAAAAATGGGGGAAAATAAGACTGTAGAAGGTTACTTTCCTTTTGGATGAGGAAGAACAATGCATACCATTGGAGGAAGACATAAAAGTCAAGACTTCTTCATTCAAAACCTCCAAAATAAATATACAATGGTCTCAGGTCATAGAAGAGCTCAAAAAGGATTTTGAAAATGAAGTAAGAGAGGTGGAGGAAAAAAATGGGAAGAGAAATGAGAGAGATGAAAGAAACTCATGAAAGCAAATCAACAGCTTCCTAAAGGATACCCAAAAAATGCTCAAGAAAATAACACCTTTAAAAGCAGACTAACTCAAATGGCAAAAGAGGTCCAAAAAGCCAGTGAGGAGAAGAATGCTTTAAAAAGCAGAATTAGCCAAAAGGAAAAGGAGGTTCAAAAACTCACTAAAGGAAATGATTCTTTAAAAATTAGAACAGAGCAGTTGGAAGCTAATGACTTTATGAGAAACCAAGAAATTACAAAACGAAACCAAAAGAATAAAAAAAAAAAATAGAAGACAATGTGAAATCTCTCACTGGAAAAACAACTGACCTGGAAAATAGATCCAGGAGAGACAATTTAAAAATTATGGGACTACCTGAAGGCCATGATCAAGAAAAAGAGCCTAGATATCATCTTTCATGAAATTATCAAGGAAAACTGCCCTGATATTGTAGAACCAGAGGGTAAAGTAAATATTGAAAGAATCCACCAATCATCGCCTGAAAGAGATCTTAAAAGGAAAATCGCCTAGGAATATTGTAGCCAAATTCCAGAGCTTCCAAGTCAAGGAGAAAATATTGCAAGCAGTCAGGCAGAAACAATTGAAGTATTGTGGAAATACAATCAGGATAACACAAGATCTAGCAGCTCCTACATTAAGAGATTGAAGAGTTTGGAATATGATATTCCAAGAGTCAAAGCAACTGGGATTATAACCAAGAATCACCTACCCAGAAAAACTGAGTATAATACTTCAGGGGGAAAATGGTCTTTCAATGAAATGGAGAACTTTCAAACATTCCTGATGAAAAGACCAGAGCTGAATAGAAAATTTGACTTTCAAACACAAGAATCAAGAGAAGCATGAAAAGGTAAACAAGAAAGAGAAACCATAAGGGACTTGCTAAAGTTGAACTGTTTACATTCCTACATGGAAAGATAATATTTGTAACTCTTGAAACTTTCCTCAGTATTTGTGTAGTTGGAGGGATTATATACATATATATATATACAGAGGGCACAGGGTGAGTTGAAGAGGAAGGGATGACATCTAAAAAAATAAAATTAAGGGGTGAGAGAGGAATATGTTGAAGGAGAAAGGGAGAGATGGAATGGGACAAATTATCTCTCATAAAAGAGATGAGAAAAAGCATTTTCAATGGAGGACAAAAGAGGGGAGATGAGAGAGAAATAGTGAAGTTTACTCTCATCACATCTGACTTGAGGAAGGAATAACATGCACACTCAATTTGGCATAAAAATCTGTCTTACACTACAAGAAAGTAAGGGAGAAAGGGATAAGTGAGGTGTGGGGAGGGTGATAGAAGGGAGAGCAAATGGGAGGAGGGAATACACTTTTGTGGAGGGACAAGGTCATAAGAGAGAACAGAATAAATGGAGGGTAGAACAGGATGAAGGGAAATGTAGTTAGTCTTTTGCAACATGACTATTATGGAAGTCTTTTGCATAACTTCACAAGTATAGTCTATATTGAATTGTTTGCCTTCTCAGTGGGGATGAGTGGGGAGGAAAGAAGGGAGAGAAGCTGGAACTCAAAGTTTTAACAAATGTTGAGAATTGTGTTTACAGGCAACTGGGAAATAAGAAATACAGGCAATGGGGTATAGAAATATATCTTGCCCTACAAAAAAAGAGAGAAGATAGAGATAAAGGAAAGGAGGGGTGTGATAGAAAGGAGGGCAGATTAGGGGAAGGGATAATCAGAATGCACAGAGTCTTGAGGTGGGGAGAATGGAAAAGATGGGGAGAAAGTTTGGAGCTCAAAATCTTGTGGAAATGAATGTTGAAAACTAAAACTAAACAAATGAATTTTTAAAAAATTAAAAACAAAACTCCTAAAAGAGTACAACTGGCCAAATGGAAAGGAAAGTACAAAAACTAATTGAGGAAAACAATACCTTAAAAGTGAGAATTGGGCAAGTGGAAAATTAATGACACTATGAGACACCAAGAATCAATCAAACAAATCCAAAATATAAAAAAAAAATAAAAATAAAAAAGAAGAAAATGAAAAATACCTCATGGGTGAAAATAATCTGAAAAATGAATCCAGGAGAGAAAATGTCAGAATTATTAGACTACCTAAAAGGCATGATGAAAAGAAGGACTTGGATATAATCTTTCAAGAAACTATCACGTAAAACTGCTCTGATTTCCAGAAACCAGAGGCAAAATAGACATTGAAAGACTCCACTGATCACCTCAGAAAAAAGATACCAAAGGAAAAATTTCAAGGAAAGTGTTAGCCACATTTCAGAGCTATCAAGTCAAGGAAAATAGTACTACAAGTGGCCATAAAGAAACATTTCAAATATTGGGGAACTACAATCAGGATTACATAAGACTTGGCAGCTGCAGCATTGAAATTCAGAGGTCAAGGAACATGATATTCCAAAAGGTAAAGGAGCTAGTACTACAACCAAAAATCACTTACCTGGCAAAATGAAGCATAATACACTAAGGAGGGGGGTGGGGAATGGTCATTCAATGAAATACAAGAATTTCAAGCTTTCACAAAATTAAACCAAAAATTTGATTTTCAATATTGAGATGCAAGAGAAGCATAAACAGGAAAAAAGGGGAAAGAAAATACAAGGGATTCAGAAGAACTAAACAGGTTATATCCCTACAAGATGATACTTGCAATTCTTAAAAATTGTATCACTAACAGTACAGCTTGAAGGAATGTATATAGACAGAGGGTACAGTATAGGTATAGTATAGACAATATGAGGCAAATTTGAGGGAATGACATGAAATAATTAAGAGATAAGAAATAGAAGTACAATGGGTATAGGAAGAAGGGAGATACAGAATGGGGCACATTATTTCATATGAAGAGGCCCTAGAGACATTTTACAGTGGAGGGGAAGATAGGTGGGTGGGTAATGAGCATCACTTGAACCTTACCCTCATCAATATTGCCTTAAAAAGGGAATAATACACACAATCATTTTAATGTAAAACTTTTTTTTGGTTTTTTTAACTTATTTATTTAACTTTTAACATTCATTTTCACAAAATTTGGGGTCCCAAATTTTCTCCCCATTTGTCCCCTTCCCCCACCCCAAAACACTGAGCATTCTAATTGCCCCTATCACCAATCTGCCCTCTCTTCTATCATCCCTCCCTTTACTTGTCCCCATCTTCTCTTTTGTCCTGTAGGGCCAGATAACTTTCTATACCCCTTTACTGTATTTCTTATTTCCTAGTAGCATGAACAGTACTCAACAGTTGTTCCTAAAACTTTGAGTTCCAACTTCTTTTCCTCCCTCCCTCCCAACCTCTTCTCTTTGGAAGGCAAGCAATTCAATATAGGCCATATCTGTGTAGTTTTGCAAATGACTTCCATAATAGTCATGTTGTGTAAGACTAACTATATTTCCCTCCATCCTATCCTGCCCACCATAGCTTCTGTTCTCTCTTTTGATCCTGTCCCTCCTTAAGAGTGTTGACTTCAAATTGCTCCCTCCTCCCATTGCCCTCCTTTCCATCATGCCCTCCCCCATTTATCCCCTTCTCTTCCACTTTCCTGTATTGTAAGATAGGTTTTCATACCAAAATGAGTGTGCATTTTATTCCTTCCTTTAGTCGAATGTGAGGAGAGTAAGCTTCATGTTTTTTTCTCTCACCTCCCCACTTTGTCCCTCGACTGAAAAGTCATTTACTTGCCTCTTTTATGAGAGATAATTGGCCCCATTCCATTTCTCCCTTTCTCCTCCCATTATATTTCTCTCTCACCACTTAATTTCATTTTTTTAAGATATGATCCCATCCTATTCAATTCACTCTGTGCTATCTGTCTGTGTGTGCGTGTGTGTGTGTGTGTGTGTGTGTGTGTGTGTGTAATCCCACCCAGTACCCAGATACTGAAAAAAGTTTCAAGAGTTACAAATATTTTCTTTCCATGTAGGAATGTAAACAGTTCAACTGTAGTAAGTCCCTTATGACTTCTCTTTGCTGTTAACCTTTTCATGCTTCTCTTCATTCTTGTGTTTGAAAGTCAAATTTTCTTTTCAGCTCTGGTCTTTTCATCAAGAATGCTTGAAAGTCCTCAATTTCGTTAAAAGACCATTTTTCCCCCTGAAGTATTATGCTCAGTTTTGCTGGGTAGGTGATTCTTGGTTTTAATCCTAGTTCCTTTGACTTCTGGAATATCATATTACATGCCCTTTGATCCCTTAATGTGGAAGCTGCTAGATCTTGTGTTATCCTGATTGTATTTCCACAATACTTGAATTGTTTCTTTCTAGCTCCTTACAATATTTTCTCCTTGACCAGGGAACTTTGGAATTTTGCCACAATTTTCCTAGGAATTTTTCTTTTTGGATCTCTTTCAGGAGGTGATCAGTGGATTCCTTGAATACTTCTTTTGCCCTCTGGTTCTAGAATCTCAGGGCAGTTTTCCTTGATAATTTCATGAAAGATGATGTCTAGGCTCTTTTTTTAATAATGGCTTTCAGGTAGTCCCATAATTTTTTAACTGTCTCTCCTGGATCTATTTTCCAGGTCAGTTGTTTTTCCAATGAGATATTTCACATTATCTTCCATTTTTTCATTCTTTTGGTTTTGTTTTGTGGTTTCATGGTTTCTCATAAAGTCATTAGTCTCCATCTGTTCCATTCTAATTTTGAAAGAACTATTTTCTTCAGTGAGCTTTTGAAGCTCCTTTTCCATTTGGCTAATTCTGCTTTTGAAAGCATTGTTCTCCTCATTGGCTTTTTGAACCTCTTTTGCCAATTGAGTTAGCCTATTTTTCAAGGTGTTATTATCTTCAGCATTTTTTTGGGTCTCCTTTAGGAAGGTGTTGACCTGCTTTTCATGCTTTTCTTGCATCTCTCTCATTTCTCTTCGCAGTTTTTCCTCCACCTCTCTAACTTGATTTTCAAAATCCTTTTTGAGCCCTTCAAAGGCCTCAGCCCATTGAATATTTATTTTGGATGTTTGGGATACAGAAGTCTTGATTTCTATGTCTTTCCCTGATGGTAAGCATTGTTCTTCCTCATCTGAAAGGAAGGGAGGAGATATCTTTTCACCAAGAAAGTAATCTTCTATGGTCTTTTTTTTTTTCTCCCTTTTCTGGGCATTTTCCCATCCAGTGGCTTGACTTCTGAGTGTCCTCTCCACAACCACCTCTCCTCCAGATCCTCCCAGCCAGGGCTTGGGGTCTGAGATTCAAATGCTGCTTCCCAGCCTCAGGGCTTTCAGTGGGGGCAGGGCTGCTATTTAGTGCGAGATTAAATTCAGGTGCTCAGGTGGGGGCAGGGCCACCAGACAAGGCTCAGTTCCCTCAGGGGGTTTATGTGGAGACCTTCAACAATGGATCTGAGCTTCTGCCTTCTTTGGGAGTCCCTGTCTGCTGCTGCCTCTGCTGCTGCCTCCTGAGGGGGCCTGAGTTATAGGGACACCCCACTCCCCTCTCCGTGAGCTGAAAAGACCCTCTCACTGACCTTTGGCACCTGTGGGTGGAGGGACTTGCACGGCTGCTTGAGATCCTGTCCCTGAAGCCTGCTCAGATCTGCTTCTCTCAGTGCTGCATGGCCAAGGCAGGGCTGGGCTCTGCTCCAGGTCCGGTGCATGATGGACCTTTGGTGTTGGTTTTTCAGGTCTCTCTGGAACAGAAATCTTGTCCGCTCCATTGTTCTGTGCCTTCTGTTGCTCCAGAATTTGTTGGGAGTTCTTCTTTATGGGTATTTTATGGGCTGTGGGTTCAGAGCTAGCATATGTGTATCTTTCTACTCTGCCATCTTGGCTCTCAAATCTAAAACATTTACGAAAATATAAATTCTCTAGATTAACAGATTAGGAAATAGGATGCTAAACCCCATCTTAGAAAAAAATTGAACCATCCATTAACAAACTCTTTAGGAAAAACCTCTAGTGCCAGATGGATTCACAGATGAATTTTACCAAACATTTAAAAAAATTAATTCCAATACTATACAAATTATTCTGGAAAAGAGACAAGAAAGAAGGCCTATCAAACTCCTTTCATGACACAGACATGGTGCTGATACCTAAATTAGGAAGAGCCAACAAAGACAAAGAAAACTACAGACCAATTTAGCCAATAAATATTGGTGCAAAAATTTTCAACAAAAAATTGTAATACAAATGCATCATATATTGCAAGGATTCCATATGATGACCTGGTGGGATCAATACCAGAAATGCAAGGTTGGTTCAATATTAGAAAAACTGTCAACATAATTGATTGCATCATAAGAAAATCTACAGAAACCATATGATTATGTCAAGAGATGCTGAAAATGCTTTTTCATAAAACAGTACTCATTGTTATCAAAAACACTAGAGAGCATAGGAATAAATGGGGTATCCCTTAAAATGATAAGCAGTATCTATCAAAAAACCATTAGAAAGCATTATCTGTAATTGATATAAGCTATAAAATTTCCCAATAATATCAGGAATGAAATGAGGATGACCATTATCACCATTATTATTCAATATAATACTAAAAATGTTAGCTGTCACAATAAAAGAAGAAAAAGAAACCAAAGGAATCAGAATAGACACAAAGAATGAAAACTAGTATCCTTTGCAGATGATATGAAGGTATACTTAACCCTAGAGAAGCAACCAAAAACTACTTGAAATAATTAACAATTTTGGCAAAGTTGCAGGATACAAAATAAAACTACATATATCATCTGCATTTTTATGTATTACCAACAGCAAGAGATAAAAAGTACAATTCTATTTAAAGTTACTGTAGACACCATAAACTATTTGGTGGTGGACCTGCCAAAACAAGCTGAGGGACTATATGAACACAATTTCAAAACATTTTTTGCACAAATAAAGTCAGATCCAAATAACTAGAAACACTTCAGTTGTTCCTGCACAAGTCGAGCTAATATAATAAAGATGACAACTCTACCTAAATTAATTTACTTATTCAGTGCCATACCAATAAAACTACTAGAAAATTATTTTCTAGAGCTAGAAAAAATAATATCAAAATTCATTTGTGTTGGGATTGGAAGCTCGATTCCGTGTGGACAGTCTCGGGCGGGTAAAGGTGGGAGCTTCTAAATCTTAGAGCTCTCACGAGACCCTCCCAGGAACGGCAGGGAATCGAGGTGAACCGAGCTATCTCGAGTAATTCCGCCTCTTCCCGTGAGAAACGTGATGGGAGAGAGATCTCCCCGCCCTCGAGATGGTCCCAGATTGGAGCACACCTAGTTACCTAACAGCATGGTATTGAGATGCAAACTGTGTGGCTGAAGGTTAAGTAGGATTGAGGAAGCCTGAAAGCTCTCTTAGCACGTGAGGAGCCAAGAGGACAGTAGGCTCCGCTTCTTTTCTTTCCTCTCTCCCCTCCCCCTCTCTCCCTGCTTGTACTTCTACTTCCAATTCCTTAAGCTTAGCCTCCTTAGGAAATCTCCCCCTCTTCCTCCTAAGGAAGACCCCCCTGCACTTGTAACCCAGACCCTGAAATAAAGCTCAACCCTTGTTCGACTCTGGAACGTCCTTTCTCTCATATGAGCATCTGGTTTTGGCCAGCCGAAGACCTCGGGAGGTGAGGTAAGAAAGACTCGGGTAGCCCACACAGGCCTCTAGGCCTGGCAGTTGGCGCCCCAACAGGGATTGGGAGCGCAGATAATCCTGGATGCTTTTGGGGTACACCTGGAAGGGGCTGTGAAAGAAGCGAGTCCCGAATCCTAGATTCGGAAGGAGAGAAAGTGGAGAGAAGCTTCCCAAACCCTTGGGAAAAGGGCAGAGATGGGGAATCTATTGCCAATAATAAAGCCAGAGGAACAGGAGGTCTGGGCTGAGAAACTTCACAGGGAATGCAGGAAGGCGGGGGTCACAATAGAGTTAGATGACCTCTGAGAATTTTGTAAAAGGATTTGGAAAGTTTCTCCTTGGCTCAAGCAGGCAGGAATATCAAGAGAAAAATGGGGAGCGGTCGGAGAGCAAATGACTGCTTACGAGCAACAATACCCTGGGGAGCTGGAGGATTTAGATTTCCTGATATTCGGTGTAATTAAGAGCCTGCTGGAAGGGCCGGAGAGGCCAGGGCGGGATTGGAATGAGAGTGGAAGGGGAGAGAGGGGAGGGGAGAACACGGGAGGGACAGAGAGTCCAGGCAAGCAGAAAGTTAAGCAGAAAGTTAAGGAGCATAAAGAAAAAATAGACTCGGAGCTCCATCTAGCAGATGGAAAAGGCGAGGCAGGGGAGAATACGCCGTGCCTTCCCTCCGTGCCTCCTTATAACCTGCTCCATTGATCAGACAGTCCAGGGCCACAGTCCAGTTTGGAAAAAGGAATAAGAAAGGCTATAGAGAATGGAGAAGATGTAGGGACATTTCCTGTGCTAGAAATAGCGGACCCCAGTGTCCCCGGTGGCGTTCGAAGGAGCCACATACCCATAGAGTGGAAGAGAGTGGCAACTCTTAAAGAGGCTTATACCAAGCATGGCCCTAATTTACCCTTTGTCATAGCCATGCTTGAGACTCTCAGTGGTCAGTTCGTTCTGACTCCTAATGACTGGAGGAGCTTAGCTAGAGCCTGCCTTACCCCTGGGCAGAATGTGATTTGGGTATCAGAATTTTCTCAGAGGGTAAAGAGCACTACCGGTGGGCTAGGGGCTCAGGCCCCCCAGGCTTATCAGCAATTTACAGGAACAGGGCAGTTTGAGGCTACAGGAAATCAATTAGAGTACTTGGCCGCCGATTATGTCTTGATTGCTGGAATGGCTATTAGCCGCCTCGGGATGAGGTTATCAAATTTTTAGTAAGGGCCATTGCTGTTGCTCTGGAGTCCCCACCCTTGAATTGGAAGTCAGACACCCCGATTTGGGTGGAGCAATGGCCCCTGACTCCAGAAAAACTCCAGGCACTACAACTATTGGTTAAGGAGCAATTAGAAAAAGGAAATATAGAACCATCAAAGTCACCCTGGAATGCTCCTGTGTTTGTTATAAAGAAAAAATCTGGGAAATTCAGGTTCCTTACAGATGTTAATGAAGCATCTGTAAGCACCTGGCAGCAACTATACCTAAGTAAAGAGCCAGTTTGCATCCTTATCAATTTTACCTTAAAGGCGATCCTCGCTAAACAAAGAAGGGGAAAAGGTCCCCTAATACAATCAGAGCTAAGATTAAGAGGCCTAATACAATCAGAGCTTGATACAGCTGTCTCAAAAAGCGCACATACTACTCCAGCTATGAGACATTTTAAGATACTAATATGGGGTCCAGGGTATGTTTGTGTCTCCATAGGAAAAGGTCATGCGTGGATTCCCATTAGAAGGATCCGTAGGTGGGAACCGATGTCGGAGACGGCGGAGACGCAGGAGGCGGAGACCCCGGAGAGCCCAGAGACCCCGGAGAAGGATCATACACTACCTGAGCCTGCTGCTCACAGCTTTAACCTTGCTGCCCAGAGAGGAGGCAGCACTCATCACAACCGCAGACACTGCTGCTGACAGCTTCCCATCTAGGCATCTCTTTCCACCGGCTGAAGGAGGACTTTGATATCACAAACCCAGGACATTGGGGGGGGGGGAGGAGGTGACCAATTTTCCACCTGTATAGATCCATTTGCATGACTGAGGGGGTGGTGATGTAAGGCGCCTACACCAGCTGCTCCTCTTAAAATATGCTTTGGGATTAGTTGATTGCACTTCCCCTGTTGTAACTCAGCCATTTAGTTTCATCTTTGTTTTATTTGATGCCTCCCTTTGTCAGTTGTGCTAGCTGCAGATTTCTGTGTGAATGAAGTCTTGTTGTAGGGTACTCATATGCTAAAGGCCTTCCTAATCCACTCAGCCTCCAGCCACTGTTTGCTCTAGAGCCAGGTGCGCTCCGCGCAAAAGAAAGGGGAGATGTTGGGATTGGAAGCTCAATTCCGTGTGGACAGTCCCGGGCAGGTAAAGGTGGGAGCTTCTAAATCTTAGAGCTCTCACGAGACCCTCCCAGGAACGGCAGGGAATCGAGGTGAACCGAGCTATCTTGAGTAATTCCGCCTCTTCCCGTGAGAAACGTGATGGGAGAGAGATCTCCCCGCCCTCGAGATGGTCCCAGATTGGAGCACACCTAGTTACCTAACAGCATGGTATTGAGATGCAAACTGTGTGGCTGAAGGTTAAGTAGGATTGAGGAAACCTGAAAGCTCTCTTAGCACGTGAGGAGCCAAGAGGACAGTAGGCTCCGCTTCTTTTCTTTCCTCTCTCCCTTCCCCCTCTCTCCCTGCTTGTACTTCTACTTCCAATCCCTTAAGATCTTAGCCTCCTTAGGAAATCTCCCCCTCTTCCTCCTAAGGAAGACCTCCTGCACTTGTAACCTAGACCCTGAAATAAAGCTCAACCCTTGTTCAACTCTGGAACGTCCTTTCTCTCATATGAGCATCCGGTTTTGGCCAACCGAAGACCTGGGACAGGTAAGAAAGACTCGGGTAGCCCAATACAGGCCTCTAGGCCTGGCACATTTGGAAGAACAAAAAGCCCAGAATATCAAAGAAATTAATTAAAATAAATGTTATGGAAAGTTGCCTAGTCACATCACATTTTAAATTATGTAATAAAGCATCAATCATTAAAACCACTTGGTACTGACTAGGAAACAGAGGGGTAGAGCAGTAGAGTATGCTAAGTACACACGCCACAGTAGTCAATGGCCATAGCAGTCTACTCTTTGATAAACCCAGAGACCACAGCTTCTGGGATATGAACTCACTTTTTGACAAAAACTACTGGGAAAACTAGAAAATAATGTGGCAGAAACTGGGCATAAGCAAACTTCTGACAGTGTATACCAGAATAAAGTCCAAATAGGTACATGATCTAGGCATAAAGGCTGATACTATAGATAAATTAAGAGAACAAGTAATATTTTATTTGTCAGATTTATGGAGAATGGAGAAATTTATGACCAAACAAGAGATAGAGAACACTATGAAATGTAAAATGGATGATTTAGATTACATTAAATTGAAAAGGTTTTGCACAAACAAAGCCAATGCAACAAAGATTAGGGGGGAAGTAGAAAAATGGGAAAGAACTTTTGCAAATAGTGTCTGTGATAAAAGCCTCATTTTTAAAATATATAGAGAACTGAGTCAAATTTATAAGATTACAAGCCATTCCCCAGTTGATAAATAGTCAAAGGATGTGAACAGGAAGTTTTCACAGGAAGAAATTAAAGCTATCTATAGTCATATGAAAAACTGTTCTAAATCACTGTTGATTAGAGAGATGCAAATGGAAACACCTCTGAGATACCACATCACACATATCAGATTGGCTAACATAACAAAATAGGAAAATGATAAATGTTGGAGAAGATGTAGGAGAGTTGGAACACTAATTCATTGTTGGTGAAACTGTGAGCTGATCCAACCATTCTGGGAAACAATTTGTAACTATGCCCAAAGGGCTATAAAAATATGGATACCCTCTGACCAAGCAATACTGCTTCTAGGTCTGTATCCCAAAGAAATCATAAAAATGGGAAAAGAATCCACATGTACAAAAATATTTATAGCATCTCTTCATGGTGGTCAAGAACTGGAAATCAAGAGGATGTCCATCAACTGGGGAATGGATGAACAAGTTGTGGGTATATTTAATGTAATGGAATACTATTGTGCTATAAGAAATGATGAACAGACAAATTTCAGAAAAACAGGGAAAGACTTATATAAACTGGTGCCGAGTGAAGTGAGCAGAACCAGTAGAACAATATAAATATTAATAGCCATACTGTGCAAGAAGTTTTTGATAGACTTAGCTCTTCACAGGAATGCAAGGGCCTAAAACATTTCCAAAGGACTCATGATGCAAAATGACATCCATGTTCAGAGAAACAACTGTGGAATCAGAACTATGGAGTCTCTTTTGCTTTGTTTTGTTTTTCTCATGGTTTCTCCCAGTCATTTTAATTCTTCTATGCAATATGACTAATGTGAAAACGGGTTTAATAGGAATGTATATGTAGAGCCCATATAACAATGCATGCTGTCTTGGGGAGTGAGAGAGGGACAAAGGGGGAGAAAATGTGGAATTATGGAGGTGGTTGTTGAAAGCTGAAAACAAATAAATTAATAAATTTGGGAGAAAAAAGAAATAGAGTGGTGAACCAGTAGAGTAAATTAGGTACACAAGAAAAAGTAGTAAAAGACCTAGTAACCTAGTGTTTGATAAACCCAAAGACTTCAGCTTTTGGGACAAGAACTCATTATTTGAGAAAAACTGCTGGGAAAATTGGAAAACAACAGGGCACAAACTAGATATAGCCCAATATCTCACACCATATACCAACATAAAGTCAAAATGTGTACATGGTTTAGACTTAAAGGTTGACACTTTAAGCAAATAAGAAGGGCAAGGAGTAGTCTACCTTGATCTACCAGATCTATGGAGAGGGGAAAAATTCATAACCAAAAAAAGAAATAGAGAGCATCATGGAATGTAAAATAGATAATATTGATTATATTAAATTTAAAAGTTGTTGTTAAAATAAAACCAATGCAACCAAGGTTAGAGTAAAGCAGAACACTGAGAAACAATCTTTACAGTGAGTTTTGCTGATAATAGCCTCATTTCTCAAATATATAGAGAACTGAATTTACAAGAATACAAGTCATTCCCCAATTGATACATGGTTAAAGGTTATGAACAGGCAGTTTTCAGAAGAAGAAATCAAAGCTATCTATAGGCATATGAAGAAGTTCTCTAAATAAATTTTGATTAGAGAAATTCAGATCAAAACAACTCTGAGGCACCATCTCACACCTATCAGATTGGCTAACATGACAAAATAGGGAAATGATACATGTTGGAGATGATGTGGGAAAATTGGTACACTAATGCACTGTTGGTGGAGTTGTGGACTGATCCAATCATTCTGGAGAGCAATTTGAAATAATGCACAAAGGGCAACCAAATTGTGCATACCCGTTGATCCAGCAATATCTGTTCTAGGTGTGTATCCCAAAGAAATCATAACAAAGAGGGAAATATGCAAAAATGTTTATAGCAGTCCTTTTCATGGTGATATAGAAATGGAAATTGAGGGGATGCCCTCGAATGAGGAATGATTGAACAAGCTGTGATATATGAATGTAATGGAATACTATTGCTCAACAATAAATTATGAACAAATAGAGTATGGGAAAAACATCTGGAAAGACTTGTATGAACTGAAACAAAGTGAAATGAGCAGAACCGGGAAAACACTGAACACAGTCTCAGCAACATTGTGTGATGATCAGTTACAAATGACTCAGCTTTTCCCATGGAGATCAAAGTGTATTTTATTTTCTTTGTGTTTTTTGTGTGTTTTTATGTTTCTTCTTTCACAGTAATATAGAAACTACATATTTCTAATATATAGAAATAGTCTAATATATAGACTAATATAGAAACATGTTTTACATGATAGCACATATATAACATCAAACTGACCACCATTTTCAAAAAAAGGAGAGGGGAGTAAGGGAGGGAGAAAAATTTGGAACCCAAAATCTTGTAAAAATGAATGTTAAAAATTGTCTTGACATGTAATTGGGGAAAAATAAAACACTACTTTAAAAGAAGAAATTGGAGCTATTGATAGTTATCTGAAAAAATGCTCCACTCACTTTTAATTAGAAAAATGCTAATTAAAACAACTATGATGTACTATCTTATATCTATAAGATTGACTCATATGATAGAAAAGGAAAAAGACAAATGGTGGAGGGGATATGGAAAAATAAGGACACGGATGGACTGCTGTTAGTGTCAGAACTTATCTGACCATTCTGGAGAATAATTTGGAATTCTTTTCCCAAAAGCAACAAAATTATGCGTTCCCTTTGACCTGTCAATGCTGGTACCAGGTTTATACCCCAAAGAGATCAAAGAGAAAGGAACAAGGACCTAAATTCCAAAAATATTATACCAGACTTTGTTGTGGCACAGAATTGGAAATGGGGGAATGTTCTTCCATTGGGGAAGGGTAAACAAGTTGTGATATATAATTGTAGTGGAATACTCTTGTGCTGTAAGAAATGATGATCCGGATAGTTTTGGAAAAATCTGTAAAAACTTACATGAATTGATACAAAGTGAAATGAGTAGAACCAAGAGAACACTGTAACAGCAATATTACATGATGATCAACTGTGAATAACTTAGGTATTCTCAACAATTGAATGGTTTAAGACTATTCCAAAGGACTTCAGATGAAAATGCTATCTGCCTCTACAGAAAGAACTGATGGAGTCTGAATGCAGATTGAAGGATATTTTTTTCCTTTGCTCATTATTCTTTTTGAGTTTTTTGTTTGTGTTCTTTTTCACCATGGCTAATATGGAAATGTTTTGCATGTATGTACATGTATAATCTATATCAAATTGCTTGCCTTCTCAAGGAAGGGGGAGAGGAAGGAGGGAGAGAGATAATTTGGAACTCTAGATTAAAAAAAAATTAACAAATGTTAATTTTTTGTTTAGAAATTAAATGTAAAAAATTATAATTTTTTTATAAATGCCATCACATATTTCCAAAAAAAGGTAAAACAGATATTAGCAAACCTCTATTGTGAGAATCAAAACATTGATTTCATCAACTAAAAACACCAGTATTACCTGGAAAAGGCACAACATCAGGAGGCCACAGTTTCCTCGTCTGTAAAATGAGGGAGTTAGTTTTTATGGCCCCAAAAGTTCCTTCCAGTTCTGAATATAGAAAAGACATCATGGCATAGTGAGTAAAACACCAGAGGAGGAGTTAGGAATTCCTAGAGTCAAATCCTGACTCAACACTTACTAGCTGTGTGACCCTGAGTAAGTCACAAGCTCTCAGTCCCTCAGTTTTCTCATGTGTAAAATGGGGATAATAATCACACTTCTCACAGGACTGTTATGAAGATCAAATAAGAAAACACCAATGAAATGTTATGGAAGTATTTAAGAGGCACGATCATGCTGGTAGTCACTCTGTACCTAGACAACATAGGTGCAGGGCTAGGTGATTTCAAAGTCCCTTTTGAACCCTAAATGCTGTGGTCAAGGACCAAATGAAATTTCATGTAATAAGGAGTGCACCAGCGCATTACACCAAGAAATAGCAATACTGCCAGAAGCAAGAAAGACTTGAACTGCCTTCAAAGAGCTTATATTCTGAAAGGAAGCAGAGGACAATTGAGGGAGTGCTTGCCAATGAGGATCATTGGACAGGAGAATCAGAGAGAGTAGAGTCATGTGGAAATGAATTGGATCCTTTCTAATAATGATAGTGGTGATTTCATGTATGTTCTCAGATCTAGAATAGAAATACAGATGGGAACAGGGAGCACTTTCACATGGTCAGGAAGGGGGCAAGAAATGAAGTGATAGTTCGGATACTGCGAAAGAGAAAAGCTCAGTCAGAGCCCAGGGTCCCACGTGTGAGACCCTTCCCCATTATTCCCAGTGGGCATGGGAAGGCATGGGAATAACAGCCTTGGGTTACACAGAGGGATGCCAAAACTTTGTATATGAATGTGAAAAAAAATGTTTCAGAGTATTGACATTTCTGTACAAACACATTAGTTAATCACAACCATAACTAGGTAATTGGGGTTCTGGATTGCTCAGTGAAACAGCTTCACCTGGCATATGGACATGTAACAGAGAAAACGCTATTGAAAACTGAAGTTCTTGCAGGATTGAATGCTTTTACAGAAGTGGAGAGAAGATTGCACTTCTAAGTGGGAGGAGATAACTGAGAGAAAAAGCATGCCTCTTGGTGAGGCTGTGGTCATTGTGGCTTGAGAGTTCACCTGAGTCATAGCTGGCTCATGGTTGGGGTAAACGATAGGAAGCTCCCCCATGCTGTAGGTGCATTTTATGTGTCAGCACCCAGAGATACGACACTAGTTGCCCCACTCTAGCTCTTGTTCTGCAATCCATGAATTCTTCCAAACACATTAGCCACAGAGCATCTCTTGAAGTCAGTTAAAATGTATTCCTCTTTGGGACTTTGGCTGGATGGGACGAACATCTTCAGCTCTTATTTATGCTTACCTTCTTTGACACAACTAATTTTAATAATTAAAGGCCTCTTTTCCTCCAGCAGGAGCACCTAGCATTCTTTCATAATTCATGGGTTTGGGAAAAGTTTAATATTGCATGGCTATGAATGAGCTTACCACAAAACAGGCTAACAAGCCATCTGCTTCATGACACAGACTTCCGTAAATGTCATGAAACTTTATAGTACCATAAAATGTTGCAACAAGATGAGGAAAAAAAGAAAGCTTTCAGGAGTAGGAAGATTCTCTTGAACTTTGGAGCTCCTCTTAGCTAGATCTTGTATACTGAAATCATAGCAATAAATGACTTTCTGAGAATGAGAAGTTGACTGTAAACTCTAGGAGATATTTTGGCCATGGCTTCCATAATCCCATTTCACCACCATAGATCATTATGATTCCTAACCCTGCTGTGTTTAGAGAGCCCATGAGTTTTAAAATTGCCCTTTGGAGAAACCTAAGAAAGTAAGCAAAAGTAAGTGTGCATCCATTTTCTTAGTAGTCAATAGTAAATGATGGAAATTTACAATTCACCCTATGGAGTAGGGATATTTTTTAACTCTTTAGGAAAATTAATGTTTCAATGGACCAGTTGCTTACTCCAAAGGTTACTTCCCCAAGATAAACCTTTCTATTTCCTTCTTACTCACATGATGAAAAAGAACCTTGATTAAACTCATTGATGAGGAAAAAGTGCTTTAAATTTGTCATCACCCAAGAGAGGTAGCCTCCACTGTGATTTGGTTCTTAGAACTCAGCATTAACCAATAAGCCATAAATAGTTTTTTAGTGGGTCATGGCATGGTCCATTCCTCAGCCCTTTCATGTTCTCATCACTGAGCCAGATTTTATCTGAGCCTTTGGAGGGTAGTGGCTTTTTACTCCCCACTCAATGAATTACCATGTGTTTAGGCTAGGGAGAGACATGGGATTGATGGCATCATTCTACGGGGAATTTTCAGATGAAGGACATCTGATATTCAGGTCAGCACTTTCTCTGTGACCAGGTGCCTGACTGATTATAGTTGTAGAGAATTGCCTAGCATGGGTGCCAAACTTATAGCCTAGGCAGCAAGTCCCAGCAAAACTCTTCAGTAGCCTGAACCAGTTTAAAAGTTAATTGAGAAAAATCTAACAAAATAAAAATGCAATGCAATGTAGAAAATGCTAATTTATGATTTTCTAAGTCAATATATGACCCACAGGGATCTGTTTCTTTTTAAATAATAGTTTATTTTTCCCCAGTTACTTCTAAGAATATTTTTAACATTATTTTTTTAATTGAGTTCCAAATTTTCTCTCTCTCCTTCATCTTTCTCTTGCCTAAGACAGTAAGCAATTTGATATAGCCTAAATGTGTTCAATCATGCAAAACACATTACCATATTAGCCATGTTGACAAAGAAGACAAACCAAAAGGAGTAAAGGGAGAAACATACACACACACACACACACACACACACACACACACACAAATACAAAAAGTGACTAGGATGTCAACACTGACCAAGAGCAGTGAGAACTAAACAGACATTGCCAAGGTCATGTAGCCAATATGTCTCCAAGAAGGAATGCGGGCTCAGGTGATTTCCTCATTATCTCTTCCTTTATGTTGACATTGTATATGGTTTACATCTATTTACATACATGTTCTCAACCTCTCTGCATAGAATATGAGCTTATTAAGAGCAAGGCGATGGTGGTGATGATCTTTGTATTTCTTGTGCCAGAAAAGAGCTTGAAATTTTGTAGGCACTTACCCTAACTTGTTGATGGAATTTGCAAATTCTACAAGCCCAGAAATTCATATTCATGTGACCCCAATGACTTATGTGGTAAATATTTCCATGGGCACACAAGAGAGAAGCAACCAATAAACCACAAATATACCATGGCTAAGCAATTCTGCAATGGTTTGAGTTTTATGTACTAATAATGTTCAAATCCCAGCTTCCAGGACTCAGTGTACTGTATCAGCAATAATGAGGAAAACTATTGAAACTCATTAAGGAACTTACTAATCAGACTGTTAATTGAGGCTATCTGCTTCCTGTTATACAAAGACAAGTTAAGCAGGTTACAACACTTCTCAGAAAACATCTCCTGAAACAAGTCAAAATGAATGACAAATAAAATCGAATTTCCTTTGCAGTTGATTTTTTCACCCCGCCGTATGTAGAAAAGCACCAGCAAAGGAAGCATTCATTACTTGGCAATTCCCAGAGAAATCCCTAAACCACCAACAATATCTTCTAACAACCTTTTAATTAGAAGTAAACTCATTTTAGTGGAAATGGCAAAATTTGGTCTATTTCCAGAGAGCAAGAAAATACATATGGGAACAAAATAAATGAGACCTAGAAATCATCTTCTGAAGAATGCATCCTGTAGGCTACATTGAAATGATAAGAATTGTCTGCCTGGGTTTGGCTAAAGTTAGTCTCTGGATTCTGAATGGCTGATAGAGCAGAGAGGAAAACTGAAGGAACAGTAGGGAAAGAGTGAAAGTAAAAAGAAATGAGGAGAAATTCTAGTCACAGAATTTTCCTGAGTCTCTAGACTCGCTTTCCAATCAGTCCCTTTCCTATCTACCCGAAAATGTGCCATTTGCATATGACATCTTGCAGATGGCTCAGTGGTCACAGAAATGAGACATTTATCTTGTTCAAGGGTACCAAGGGTAGTGATGCAGGTGTTTATTTCCTGCCTGGTTGTTTTATTTTTAAGGATAGAATTTCCTATAGTCATCCCTCCCTCCAAAAGAAACAATTGGAAGAACTCGAGAATCTTGATAACTCCTATATTCACAAAGTTTTTCACTCTAGCCCAAGTTAAAGGGACAAACGTAACATAGAAATGTTAGTTTGGGAAGCTGAATGACCTTAGAAATGACCTAGCCCAATCACCTCATTTTATAGTTTGGAGAACCAAACCCAAGAGAGTGCCACATACTAAGTATTGCCATGACCAAGATGGAACCGAGATCTAGTGTTCTTTCCAATAAGATAATAAATGTCTGCTAAGATATTGTTTCATCCCCAGCAGAAGGTAAGAGAGAGAAGCATCCTGTGTTGCTAACATCCAGCCAACCCCACATATCTATCATGGTGCAACCAGTACCTGCAAATATATGAAGTTAGTGGGGTCTAAACTAGTTAATGAAAAGTGATCTGCTTTCAGCAGCATACAAGCTTTTGATGGGCACATTTGGGGTCTGACACAGTGCCTTGCATTAATAAAGAAATTAAGAATTAAGAAACGACTAGCTGGATTAGACTGAGGCCCACACTTCTATATTATGTGTGAAGTGGGAATTGCTCTTCTGATCACATTTAAGTGTTAAACTTAATATGATAAATGAAATGACTTGCCCATGGCCACACAGCTGATAAGTGTCAGTGACTGGATTTGCACCCAGATCTCCCTGAATCCAAGTTCAGTACTTGGTCCACTAGCTCTCCCAGAAATACAACCCAAGATGAAGTCTTCCATCCAGGGGGAAGGGAGGACTAGATACCACATTCCATGTGAGGAAATAGTCCTACTTCAACATTCCTATGGATCCTCAGATGGGGACATTCCTTCTGGCAGTGCACATCATAACTGATCAGTGTGTGTCTGTCTTATACAGCTCTCATCTATTTATTTCCAAATGTCTGACAAAGGAATCCAACCAACACAGTAGGGCTTTTACTGACATTTTCTTGACAATACATTGCCTTCTCTCCACTCAGAACCACTACTCTATTTAAAGCCCTTGTCATCCCCAGCCTGGAATTTTGCAAGAATTAGGCTGCCTATCTCAAGCTTCTCACCACTCCAAGTAATTATCCAATCAGCTGCCAAAGTGACTTTCCTAAATTGTACTCCTGACTAGTTCATTGACTGGTACAACTCTAGCCCCATCCAATACATGTACGCTAAGACTAATAACACTAAAAGACTGGACATTATCTCATTCCCCAGTTTCTTCATGCATTGAAATGGTTAGAGTGAAAACTACTTTAATGTTGCTGCCCCTCATCTTCATTACATAACTTAGAAAGTACTCTCATTTCCCTGGGCTTGTCTGTGCTCCCCTGTGCATGACGTTACTGTCCCACATTGGTGACAGCTGGTTCTTTGTCTAAAATTCTAGATAACTTTGAATACCACAATAGGCAGCTTGGTGTGCCCCAATCCTAGAGCTCAAAGTTACATAGAATTTTAGACACAACATTCCACTCCCACCTCCCCATGATCTGTAATTGTTCACTTGCCCCACCGTCCTGGAATGTTACCACTTCTTACCTCCATTTCTCATCTTTGTTTTCAGCTTCTTGCAGTTGGAGGCAGCTGGTGACTCAGGGTGTAGAGCCTTTGACCAGAGATCAGGAAGACCTGAGTTCAAACTTGACCTCAGCCACTTATTAGCTGTGTGACTCTGGGCAAGGCATTTAACCTTCATCTCCCTCATCCATAAAATGAGATAATAACAACATCCACTCCCCAAAGTTGTTGTGAGGATCAAATGGGATAATATTTGTAAAAAAGAAAAAAAAAGGCAGCATAGTGTGTGGCACATAGTAGGCACTGTATAAATAAATGCTCATTCCCTTTCCTGTTAGCCTCCCATAAGGTTAATGGGATGTAAGGTCTTCCCCACCCATTAACAAGCCTCACATGGAGCCCTAGAGCAGAACTAATTAGGTTTTGGCCACAGGGATTCCCAAACCTTCTCAATTAAGTGCTGATTTTCAAACTTCTCAGCATGAAGCCAGCCAATTGCCCAGTCTTTGATAGGAAATAATATATATTGTATTGCTTGGAGGGAAAGGTGTGGACAGAGAGAGAAACAGGAAGAGAGAGAAATGGGGGGAGGGAAGAACTTGCCTAGGGGAACTTGCTTGTGGGGAGGCTTGAAGGAGAAAAATGTCAGGGCTCCCTGGACTGGTGATGAGTACCTTATTAAATCTTGCCTTCTGGAATCCCAATAGGGATGTTTCAAGTAAATATTTTGATTTTGTCTTGGAGGAAGAGAATTTGTTATATTTTGTGAACCAACCATAGAGATGCACATGTATATTCATTGGAGCTGCTATGAGCATCACATTGGCATTACCCCCCTCCCCACACAAGGCTAAACTCTCCTGCTGTCTCCTTCAACAGCTTTTTTTTTTATTTCTTAGATTGTTATCTATCATCTGCCATCAAAATTATTTTGTATTATATAGCTATGTATATATGTATATGTGTGTATACTCATCTCTTTACGTGTTGTGTCCCTGATATCCTCTGTGACTTTAATGTAAAATCCTTGAAGGCAAAAATTATTTTGTTTTGATCTTTCTATCCTTATCCCAATATCAGTCACTTGAAAGTAATTTAATCAATTATAATTGAATTAAATAAATTGATTGAAACCATTACTTGGACCAACATCCACCAGAGAACAACTTTGAGGTGTAACCATGGTGTAGAAGTGACTAATGATCCTTAGATCCTGTATCTGTCTGAAAATCAGAGGCTTAGACAGATCTACCCACATAGAAAGCCTTCAAAAAGATGCCAGCGATGAACTGGGCCCTTGCATCTTAAGGACTGCCCTTGTCAGGAGGAGTGAGGAACTTCTGGCTGTCACAGTTCATACAAACAAGCCATCTGTTGGATCTTACAGGTCTGTGTTCCTGTAATAAAAGTAAACCCATTTGTATATGGACAATGTATTTAGTGTTGCAGTGATCCTCTTGGACAAAACAGCAAGCAACACAAAGAGCTTTTGCTCTAAACACATCTCTACACCGTGTTCTAAAACTACAGTCCTCTAAGAAAATGGAAGGTCTGTTGAAGAGAGAGAACGTTTAACAGCCAGGAAGGAGGATGAGACGAGCCCTAAAGAAAATCACAGGTTATGAGAGGTAGAGATGATGCTGTTTTCTCTGCTGTTAGATCACGTTCTTTGAGAGCAGGGACTGGTTTTGGCCTTTTTTATGTATTCCCAGGACTTAGCACAGGACTTAGCACATAGTAGGTACTTAAGAAATATTAATTAATTGATTGATGATGTGAGAATGCATTCTATGCAAAGGCATGAATACTGAAGATAAAATGTCATGTATGAGAATTACTATTCAGGCCAGTTTGCCTTGGTAGTGGAGTACATGAAGAGAAGCAATAGCAAGTAGGTCTAGAAAGTCAGATCTGAGACAAAATTGGGAAGACTTCAGATGCCAAGCCAAGGGCTCTGAATTTTATGCCAGTGATCATTTTTGAGCGTGGCAGTGCCATGATAAGATCACTGCCTCAGTAATATTCTTTGGCAGCTGTGTAGAGGGTAACTTGGTAAGGGGAGAGACTGGGAGCATGTAGACCAAGTAGGAAGCTATAGTACAGGTGAAAAGTGATGAAAGTCTGGAAGAGAGTGCTGGCCCTTTGAGTGTCTTCATGTGCCCAACACTGCCTGAAGTGGCAGAGGAACACAACACTGGATGAGTGGAGCTGAATTGAAGGGGAGAGAAACATCCCTGGCCTGTCCCTGGCTCCCTCCATTGATGGTGGATAGAAAACAGCCCTAGCCCTTCCTAGACTCTATTGCCAACCAAACTGTCCCCTGGGAGATTTGAGTCTGGCAGCCCTTTCCCCATGCTGCCTTGATTCATGCATACCTGTTCTTGTGACAGCAGAAATATATAAAAAAAAAAAAACCTTGAAATAAACCTTCACAAAAGCCCTACAGTACAAGGATAAAGCAATGCCCTGGGGTACTTCAAGCACTCAGTTACACAATTGAGCGAGATGAAAGGAAGCCAATCTTGTGGATGGTCATTCTGAAAAGGCCAGATTATCCTGCCATGTGCCTTCCCTATGGATCACCAATTTACTACTATTGTTTAGCTTTCATCGAGAACTGATAACATACTGTGCACTACAGAGAACCTGGAACCAACTGGGTCTTTGTGTTCTACCAGTGTGCAAAGGAGATATGCTTAGGATGGATCTGTTCTTGGTCATTAGGGAAACATTTGTGCACACAGAGATTTTCTGTGTGTTTTATTCATAAGGAAGCAGAAGGAGGCAGTTGGCCCCAACAAACCCCACTCAAGCCTTCTGCAACTTGAATCATCCATCACTGGAGGAGTTGGGCTAATGTAAACATTTGGCTTTCAACTAGAGGTTGTAGAATCCAGCAAGTGTTGCTTGTAAGTCATTGCTGAACTATTAATTCCAAATTAACAATGTTCTGAGGTTGTTGTCAGCTAAACAGGCCTTTTCCCTACTAGCCCAGCCTCCTCCTCACACTTAATGAAGGCCATCCATTCAACCCCCTTGTTGGGATGGGAGCAAGTAGAAGCCCTGGGCTCTAGCCAATGTAACCAGACTCTTCTGCCCTGAGACGTTCAGGGATATCAGGAGGAACCAGAAGGATTGGCAGCAGAGGGCAGAGAGGCAGATTTAGTAGACTATACTCCTGGTTACCATTTAGCCAAAGACTATCACAGTAATATGAAGTGTAGCATACATATGGGCCTATTTATAGATGAGAGCCAGTCTGGGACACTTGGAAACTTTGAGTCTCCAGACCAAAACTGAAAACCTGCTTCTGACTCGTACTTCCTCTGGTGCTACAAGCACTTCCTTGTTCCTCAGTTTCCTCATCTGAAACATGAAGACCATAGACGTAATGACAATGAGACAGAACCCCTTTGTGTATCTTCTGAAGTCCCTCCTAGCTCAGTATCTATGATCTTCTGGTGTAAGTCTGTGTATGTATAGTAAGTGGGTTGTTTCTGAATATCTACCTGTCAACAGACTGCCGTATAACGATGAGGTACGGTAAGGCCAACCATCAAGATCGCGAGGAGGACAGCGAGCATTCACACGGCGTGCTGAGGCAGGCGAAGCATTTGATCAATAGCATTTATTAGAAGATGAGCCGCCAAGGGACAATTTTTTATATTTGTTTTATTCTGTTTCTTGTCACCAAAAGTGTTGACTAAGGTGAAAGTCTTGTAAGCCACATTCTTTGGGAGAGGAGCAAGCCAATTAAACGCAAAGTCTTTGAACACATATATCAGAATACACATGTGAATATTCCAACATAAATATAAGATTATAGACACAAACAATAATAAAATAATGGATGCATATAAGCATATCGAAAGAGACGGAGAGAGATAGAGAGAGGGGCTGGACAGAGAGACTTCTTTCCAATCCAGATCTTGTGGCTATTATTAAGGGGAAAGATTGTTGAGGGAAGGAAGTCCACACCTGTTATCATTAGAAGTAGTGACTGCTGACTAACTGCCATCGGGAGGAAAATGGGTACAAGGACCTTGGGAGTGGTCGTATCCTCCGAAACCACTTGTCCTGCTTCCAGCACAAAACTCAAAATCATCATCCAAGAGAAAGCTTCTATAAAGAAGAATTCAGTCATCCCCACCAATGGTCAACCAAGTGGCACCCACAGAGTAGGCAAGACAGACTGGTGGAGAAATAAGAGGCACCATGTGCCAGACAAAGCAAATGACCTCTATCAACTTGACTCTAAACTTAACCTTTTAGACTTTATTGGAGATAGCCCAGATCCCTGAACCCAAGAACCTGACGAATAAGAATGCCTCCAGCCCAGTGCCCCCATCCACCATCCTGGAAGCCATCCCTATAGAAATTTAGCCTCAGAATGAACTGCTATAGCCACAGCCACCAGAGACCTAGAAAAAGAAGTCCTTGCTGCCAAAGTCCTTGTCACTGTCAAATGGTCCAACACCAGAAGCTCAGATAATTTTCTCAGTGGAGATGACATTAAAGAAGAGGCCTGACCATGTGCCCTTTCAGCTGATTCCCCAAAGTGATGGCATCAAAAGGGGAGCACCTGGGGAATGACACCATCAGAATGGGAGCAGGGACTATCACAACTTTCTTTTGGAATCCTCAGCACTTAACACAGTGTTTGGTGTATAGCAAGCCCTACCAAATGGTTTTTCATTCATTCATTCCCTATGATTAATCATCTAGAGAGTTGTCTGGGATAAGGTGATTTGCTCAGGGTCATAAAAGCCAGTCTGAGTCAGAGCGGACACTTGAATCCCAGTTTGGTGTCTCCGAAGCCAGCTGCTCTCGTTTCACTCTAGAGCTATCCAAGTAGCCACTCCCCCCCCCCAAAAAAAAAAATAAATCAGGAAAATATTGACACATGAAGAAAGAAGAAAAAATAGGTAGACAAATAGACTTTAAAAGGCAACACTCTTAAGATGCAGCCATTTTAGAGGCAGGAGGTCCCTTCAGGTCCTCACTTAAGACTTACTGATTTTTGCTTTTCTCACATTTCTAATAAAATCAACTACTTGTTTTCCAAGCCTATAGTGAATTAGAAGGAGACCATTGGAAGTTTGGAGATGTTCTGCTACATATAAATAAGTGAAGTCAGTAGGAAGGGACAGCTGAATATTTGATAACAACAGATGAGATAGAGAAATTTTACCTAGCAAAAGCAGTGCCCGAATGCAGAAGCAGCCCTGCACTATGTTATTTAGAAGTACAGCCATACTTGCCTTCAAGTTCTTAGATGGCATCCATGTGTTAGAGAACCATAAGACACTGACATGATCTAAATTACCATGAGATGCCACCTGTGATGATTTTACTCTGTTTAAGCAAGATACCTGATGTCACAGTATGTAAACATATCATGTAAGACCATTAAGGAAGCACCTAGGTGGGGCAATGCTCAGAACTGGGCTTGTACCCAGCAAGAACTGAGCACAGATCCAGCCTCAGATGCTTACCAGCTGTGTGATCCTGGCCAAGGGGCTTAATCTATGTTTGCTTCAGTTTCATTATCTGTAAAATGGGGATGCTTTCAAAGGTGGTTGTGAGGACCCAATGACATAAGAATTGTAAAGCTCTTAGAACAAAGCCTGGAACATGGTAGGTGCTATATAAATGTTCCCAGTTATTATCACACGGTACGTCAAAAATCCAGTCATTAAAATGATCATGAAATCACAACATAGAGCTAAGAGGGCGCAACTGTGACTGAGTGAATCGTCAAAAAGAATCGCTTTATTTTTTTCATATAAGAGATTTGATAAAGGATGGAAGGAAGAAAGGAAGGAAGGAAGAAAGGAAGGAAGGAAGGAAGGAAGGAAGGAAGGAAGGAAGGAAGGAAGGAAGGAAGGAAGGAAGGAAGGAAGGAAGGAAGGAAAGGAAGGAAGGAAGGAAGGAAGAAGAAAGAAAGAAAGAAAGAAAGAAAGAAAGAAAGAAAGAAAGAAAGAAAGAAAGAAAGAAAGAAAGAAAGAAAGAAAGAAAGAAAGAAAGAAAGAAAGAAAAGGGAAGGAAGGAAGATGAGAGGAAGGGAGGACAAGAGGAAAGGAGGAAGGAAGGAAAGAAATAAGAATTGGTACCTCTTCTGAAAGACGTTTGTTTTAATATCATCTATTCCCTGAACGCACACAAATTCGCATGCACTATGAAAAGAGAAATTACCAAACAAGTTCAAAATTCATAACTATTTATTAATCACACATGATGTGTCCACAATATCCAATTCTAGGACCTGTTATCGTGGAAGCAAACTAATCCCTGACCATAAGGACCTTTCAGTCCAATAAAAGACCATGCATTTCAATGTGCTTCCAATTCAGGGACTCAGTGAGTTCAGAGGAGAAATGGAGGATTAAAAATTTATATATTAAAAAAGATGTAAGAAAGAGTTAGTAGGGGGAAGCCAGAAGTCCCCATTTATCTGAATCCATATCTCCGTCACCTAGCATAATGACTGGCATATGGTAGATGATAAATGCTTGCTGTTTGAGTGAATAAATAATTGAATTTGATCATGCAAATCTATGCATTTTGGTTTTTGCAGAGCAAAATGAATTTCTGGTTGTAAGACATTTAGCAATTAGCAAGATGAGGTTATGATTGCTCTGACCAAATTAAAAAGGAAAGAGGGAAAAATAAAATTTTTAAAAATTGAGGTACAGAACTACAAATCTCCTTTATTAGGGAAAAGGAAGAAAATTACTGCTCTGTGAGGTCTCCAGTGCTCTGACCATTATCCAGCCTAGCAACAGCATTATATGAAAAATGGCTACAACCTACTTAATTACCTTCTTTAATTACTATGAGGTTTGCAGCAGCAAGAGTATCACACATGGGTCCACTATAGGCTTGCTTCAAGATCTGGAGTGAAACGAGGTTTTCCTTTAAAAACAAATAAGCCCAGTAGGAAACTGAAACATCGCCAAGGAGAGAGCAGAATGTCACCTGACCCACATCTTCATATTCCTTTGGCTACGTGTCAATTTCCCATTTTTTCCCCAGAGAAACCCTCTCAAAGTGTTCGCTTTGAATTCAGCAACTATGATGCTAATAACACAATGCAACCAATGTTTATTAGATGCCCAAGAGGGAGGCAGGCGCCTTGCCATATTAGAGACAGAATGGGTCTCAAGTTGGACAGCTCCAGAATCAAGCAGGGGCCTGATCTATGGTGCAGTGGTTAAAATACTGGACTTGCGGTAGAAAACCTCAGTTCAAAATGTCGACATTTGCTAGGTATGTGACCCTGGGCATAGTCCTTAATCTTCTGCAGACTCATTTTTCTCATCTATAAAATAGGTTGTTGTGAGAAACATATAATAGATGCAAAGCGCTTTGCAAACCTTAAAGCAGTTTATAGATGATGAAGGATGATGAAGAAGCCCCTCAGTACCCATGGCAAATCGAAGACACTAAGTTAAAGCCCCATTTCCAGTCATCATTGGAAGAGGGAATCCCTTACTGGGGAGCTGCCTAGGCCAAAGAAATCATAAGTCAGGCAGAAATAAATATGCTGAAGGCAGAACTAATTCCATCAGCGTGGTGGAGGGAAGGGAGGGAGGGAGCTATGCCCCTAAAAACCTAGCACTCCTCTATTTGGATTTCACATGTAAACAAACAAGTGAGCACAAAGTACCGACATAAGACTCCGTGTGGAGTTCTGGGCTCAGGAAAACCCCTACTTCTGTATCTTGGATTCATATACACAGACACACATGCATGTGTACATGCATACTGCATACGTACATGTGCACGAATTATTTTACATATATGCATATATAAAAGCACTTAAATATATACATAGATTAATTCATACATATTCATTTTTGCAGGTGGTCCTAAAAGTCTTAGTTCAGTTTTAAACTTCAGTAACATGAGGACACATGTGCTTCCATATGTATACATGTATATATGTGTGAATAGTGTATTAAAAATGAACACAATGCACTTCAACACCTTCCTTAATTATTCAGACAGAGTGAAAGAGAAAGGGAGAGAGGGAGAGAGAGAACGTTAGTTTTTGGTTCCTCCAGAGGCAGCCATGTAAAACGATGCAAGATGGGATTACTATGCTGTCCCAGGTGCTATGGATATTGAGTATCATGGGAATGTTAATTATGACTCTAAAACAATGTGGCATTTCACTTTCCAGCCTGGAATCCTGCTCTGTCAGGTCTGCTCTCCTGGGAGTCATTGTTCTAGTAAACTCATCTTTAGAATGTCACCCTCTTCTGAGCATCACTGACAAGTCACCAGGCCTTTCCTCCAGGACTGGTAAACCTGCTCTTCAGAAAGCTGATAGGTCCTACAGAATGGTTATTCCCCCACTTTGTCGGTTAGACAGTAACAATAGAAAACATATACCTGTCTGCTATTGGAGGGGGGAAGTAAAGGGGCATCTCACAAATAACAATAATAATTGTTGTTGATGATAATGAAGACGAGTTGGGTGACAGCAGCCCCGCTTGCTGAGGTACTCCATTAAAGAGGCAGTCTGTTAACATGGAAATAACACTAGCCTTGAAATCAGGACAGACTGGGTTAGAACCCAGGGCTGTGTGACCCTGGGTAAATCACTTCAACAATCTGAACTTCAGATAATTCACCAGTGAAATGGTAAAGAGAATGAATGCCAGCTCTACTTCAGTCACTGTACCAGTTCTATTCTGTGCTTCAAATGCTCGCCTCCACCTCATCTCCAGTGCTTCAAATCACTGGCTTTCTGTAAAGTTCAGTCCCAATTTCATTTCCTGCATAACACCTTTGCTCACTCTGACCTAGATGCTGGTGTCTCCCTCAATTCCAGAAGTTACCTTTTGAAATAATCAATCAATCAATAAGCATTTTTAAGTGCCCACTATTTGTCAGATGCCTTACTAAGCTCCAGGGACACAAAAAGAGGCAAAAGACAGTCCCTACCCTCAAGGAATTTACAATCTAAGGAAGGAGACAGCATGTAAATGAAGATACATACAAAGAAAATCACCTACAGGATATACAAGACATAACTAGAAAAACAGAGAGGGGTAGCAAGGCTTCTTGTAGGAGACTGGATCTTAGTTGGGATGTGAAGGAAGCCAGGGAGATCAGTAGTCAAGGCAGAGGAGGGAGAGCCTTGTAGGCCTGGGGAACAGCCAGGGAGAATGCCCAGAGCTGAGAAATGGAGCAGCCAGGAGGCCACTGTCATGAGCGTGTATGTGTACAGACATCTATATCGATACACATATGTACCCATACATACACATTTGTTTATATAGATACACAAATATTTGTGAGTGTATGAAAAGCTTCTTGGGCTTAGTGTATAGAGAGCTGTCTGGGGATTCAAGAACACTTGGGTTCAAGTCTTGCCTCTGTGATCCTGGATCAGTATTCTGCCCTGGTCCAGGAAATGTCCTTCCCGGCACATTGCTATTTCAGTGCGGCCTCAGGGATAGCCCTACATCAAAATATGAAAAGATGATAGGTAGGAAGATACACGTGGCTTCCGGCCTTGCCCCCATTTGGTATATTCCAATGCCATGTGTACATGTTATTTTTTTCAAGTACTGGTTTTCTTTTCTGGTAGAATATGGGCTCTTCCCTCTCTTTGGCTCTGTATCCCCAGATCCCAGTAAGGTGTCTGGGCCACAGACATCACTTAATAAAAGCTTTATGGTTGTTTGACTGAAGTGATCTAACCTCTTTGGGCCTTTATTTCCTCATCAGCAAATGTGTAGAGGCTCAGGAAAGGACTTCAGAGGTCCCTCTCAGTTCCCCGTGTAGCATCCTTATGACCTATGTCCCTACTTGCTTTTTATAAGCGCTTGTAGAAGTCCTTTAGGAGGACTTTAGAAAGTTGTTTGGAGTCCTTTAAGTACTAGGTAAATTTCAATGTTTAATATCAGAAAATCTCCCTGACTTGTTAGATTTTCATACCAGATGAACTTATTGACTGCAAATAGATGAGAAAGGTGAATATTCCCTAACCCCAAAGGTGCACTGAGTATTTAAAGACAGGTTATTTTCAACAGTGTGGTTCAAGAATGCGCTGAGGATACATATGCAAGAAAGACTGACAACATGGGTCACACCATGACAGACAAGCGATGAGCCAAACGTTGTTGTTCAATCATTTGAGTCATATCCAACTCTTTGTGATCCTGTTTGGGGTTTTGGGAAGATATTAGTTTGTCATTTTCTTCTCCTCATTTTGCAGATGAGGAAATTTTGGCAAATAGGACTAAGGGACTTGCCCAAAGTCATATAACTAGTAAATATCTGAGGTCAGATTTGAACTCACAAAGATAAGTCTTCCTGACTCCTGGCTCAGCACTCTATCCACTGTGCCACCTAGATGCCCAGTGAGCCAATGTTGTCATATTATGTTTGTATTCTAAAAAAGAAAGAAATATTCCCCATTATTCTCTGGATCTTGAGAAACATACACATAAATTTTAATTAAACACAACCCATCTAAAATACTCTATTTTTTGTTGGTTATTTTCAAAAATACAATGAGAGGAAGAAGTGAAACAATTATATTAAGGTGGAGAGATAGAGAAGATGAAAAGAGAACCCAGAAATGAAAGCCACCATAACTGATCACTCCAGGAGTGAGACAGGACCCTGAAGGGGAAGAAAGAGCTAGGATCTGATTAATGGAAGTCATGAATCTCAAGACGTGGCTGCATTATTCAAATTCACATTGCATATGCTCAATGAACTGGAACCAATTACTATATTCTGCGTAATTACAACTTTGAAAAATGCAAAATCAAATACATGGACCACTTTATGAGATTCACATATCATGACCACTTTCCTCTATGGCAACATGAATTGTCATGATGGTAGTGGAAGGGGGAATAGGGAGCAATTCCAGTAACAAACACTTAAAATTTATTAAAAACAAAACACCAACAACTTAGGTATTAACAATAGGAGAAAACCTTGGCAGGGGATGACTTTATAATCCATGTACCCCAAAATGCACATAAGTCCAATTGTGTGTGTGTGTGTCTGTTCTGTATGTATCACCTTTCCTTCCTTAATCTGTTGAATTTAGAAGAAATCTAGTATGTTGGATTGACTGTGTTATCTTCTTCCTAGAATGGGCCATAAAGCAGTTGCCACATTCTCCATAAGATCTTTCCTGGTATAGACCTCTACTCACCCAGCTGTTAGTGCTAATTTATAACTGCTTTGTATTACTTAAAAATTTCCCTATCTGTGGACATACTGTACCTACCCAGTAGGCTACCTGTAAGCTCCATGAGGTCATAAACTGATGTATTTCATTTTTGTATTTCTAATACCTAGTGGGATGCTGGACCTATACCAGTCACTCACTGAACACACATTTAACAGAATTATATCCCTTTGAATGCAATATCCAAAAGAAAAGACTTTGATAGTTTTACATACAGCCTTTCACACAACTGTCCAGAGACCACCCCACATACTGGGTTTCTAAAATTCAGATTCTGAGAGGGAACCATTTAAAGAGTCATTCCCATTCAGGACCTAATATTAAAAATATAAGAAATAGACCTTGATATATGATCATTTAAAGGAAACTATTAATATTATTTGATGATAACTATGGTTTTTGTATCTGTGTAATAATGCATGTCATAAGAAAAGTCTCTCAACTTGCAGTGCTGATATCAACACTGCAGAAAATGCAGATTTAAAGTTGTGGGCTAAATTACAGAGCTGATCAAGTTAACCTGCCAGGGTCCAAAATGGCACATGCAGCAGGAGAGGGAAAAAGCAAACAGAAACAACTCATGCTGTTATAATTACTACAATTTCACTGGCAATTTGAAAAAAAAAACAATAATTCAAATTGCTGCAATTGCCACTCACAGAGAATCCAAAGGATTTGGGGCAACCTTGAACAAAATCCCCTATGAAATTAACCACCATAACTCATCTGCATCAAATGCTCCCAGCACTAGGATCAGGTGACAAAGGAAAGAAGAGGAAAAAGAAGAGACCGGAGGAGACAGGAGCCAGCTCAGAAATTGCATCCTACCAGGAGCCACGTCTGAAGCCAGACATGGAGGCGATCCCCCTCCTGCAAACCTGTCGTGTTCCATTGAATAGACTTTCTTCATACTGATGTAGTCACTCATGAAGACGAATGCCGTCAATGTTTCTGTCTTCACTTCGCCAGGGCCTGGTGCTACTTGCTGCCTACATGACCTTTGGCAAGTTATTTCAACTCTCTGGACATTAATTTCTTTACCTGTGAAATGGGTTGGACTGCATGCCTCTGAGGTTCGTCCTAGCTGTACCTCCTTATTTATAAAGTAGACACTTTACAAATAGATGTATTGAATTTAATTAAATGAGAAATGGATCATAGGATCATGGATCTAGAGTTTGAAGGGACCTCAGAAGACCTGTAGCCTCATCCCTCCTTTTACAAATGAGGAAGAGAGATTAAATTAGTTTCCCAATGTCATAGAGTTGGTATGTCTAGAATCATAGGACCATAGATTTAGCATTGGAAGCAACTTCAGAAGTCATCTAGTTTTAATCCTGACTTTACAAATGAGGAAACCAAGCCATGGGGAGGTTAAGTGTCTTCCTCATAGTCCCCACAAGTAGTAAGTCTCAGAGGTGGGATGAGATCCTAGGTCTTCTGCTCATTACAATTGGTAGCTCACTACTGATAATTCACATGTTAATTCTCCGGGTTGAAGATAAACTCTTTGCTGGTGTGGTGTATTTCATTTTGTTCCCTTGTATTTACCTCCCAGCACAGTGATTAGGACAGGGAAGGGGGTTCATAAGAGCTTGTTGATTGTATGCTCTATACGACTGTATACACTTGGTGTGATGACAAAGTAGCCACCATAGTGTTTTTCTCTCCCTGAATGGATGCCTACACACGAGAGAAAACGTGTGCCAGGATTTATGTGGCTGCTGTATTCCTGAGGAATGAGTCTGATGCACTTGGACAGTCATTTCACTCACCTCTGACTATGGGGTCATAAAACCATCTTGTCTATGGTTTAGGTCCAGATCAAGAGCTCTATCTTCCAGTATGTTGTAACCTGGAAGCCCCAAATTGTGAGATTGGATGCAAGGGAAAATGTGCTCAATGCTTCAGCAGTCACCCAAAACTCAATTGTAAACTGTTTCTCTGGGACAGAGCAGAAGCTTTCGCTCTTCTGAGGTCAGGTCTATCTAAGCACAGGCCTGGTGGTGAGAACAGTATGATTTGTGATCAAAAACCAAGATGATAACAGCTGAGTGAGTCTAAGATAAGTGAAAGATGACCCAGGCTGCCGCTGAATCAGAGGGCAATCTTTGTACATCACAGAACTTGACGTTAGCTGGTTGTCTAATGTCCCGGGAACCAAAAGGCTTTTAACACCAATATGGACACTGTTTTCACCCTCGTTTGATTCTTTCAACCTCATTTACTGCCATTAAGAGAAACTTCCAAAGGATCACAGCATACTAGAAAGACTTTGAAGGTCCTTCAGTACCTTGGAGAGTCTTGAACAAATAAAAACCAAAATCTGAAAAAAGACTATCTCTCAACCCAGGTAACTTGTCTGCATCCGATCTTTCTTTGAATGTCTCCAGAGGGCATAACTACTTCTTTAGATAGCTCTAATTCTTTGAAGTATTTTTCTTATGTCAATCTATTTTATACCTAATATTTGTGGTTTTGTCCTTAGGAGCCTAGCAAACTGATCCAGTTTCACACTATGTGGTTAACCCTTAAATGTTTGATTACAGTTATCATGTGCCCCCAGGTCTACTTTTCTACATCTTCAGTTCCTTCAGTTCACTGCCATATGACACGGACTCAATATCCGACACCATCCTAGTGGTCCTTCTCTGTCCTTCAATCCACCAATCAACATACATTTATTGAATGCCTACGATGTGCAAGGCACTGGGCTGTGTGCTAGGACACTCTTCTGAGTGCTTCCCATAGCTTGGCACACATTGCTGCAGATGGTATTCTGGCAGTTTCTCTCTCCCCTTTTTTCTCTGAAAAATGGATAGAAAGCATAATTCTCATCACTCTGCTTCTGTTTCTCACTACCCACTTGATTCTCAGTACACTGAAATCTCTCTTGTCCCTTCTATGGAAGTCATTATCTCAATGACAACCTCTAAATTTCCAAATCACAAAAATCTCATAAACTTGGAATTATAAGGCCCTTAAAAGACAACTGGTTCTGATAATCCCTTGACTTTTTATAATTATAATTTTGTCCTTAAAGTGGTGGGGGAACATATGATGGGAATTTCTGTTCTGGATCTGATTCACACCAACAAAGAGGTATTGTTTGTTAATGTGGAAATTTTGGCAATGTGGGGTTGAAGTAACTTCCATTTGAGAATCAATAATAAAGAGGTAAAAGTAACTGGTTTTCATCTAATATATACCCAATATTGGAAGAAATTATATTTCCAAGTGTTCAAAGACTGGATGGATAGATAGGCTCCCATGCTCCAACATTCTATACAGGAAATTATTAAAAGAAGAAGAAGATCTTAAGAATGAAATTTTAAAATATAAAAATATCTTATAAGGAAGAAAAGGATATCTGTATAAAGAGATGTGCAGGGGTAACTGAACAAGCAAATGATGTGTGCACATATAAATACATATAGAGGTATATGTATTCATGAACACACATACATACATAGAGCATCTACAGAAAATACTAGCAAGGACAGATTAGATAGCATGAATGCAGCAACGTGGTACTGCCCTATGGAAATAGTATCAGGAGTTCTGAGTTTCAGGATGAAAAAAGAATAGAAAGAAAAACTCAGAAAATTAAATAAGTTTATCTGCATCCACAGAAGGAACTGATAAATAGAAGGGTGCGTAAAATGATCACACACATAATACATATACATATGTGGGAGGGGTATATGCGGGTATATATATGTATATATATATATATATATATATATATATATATATGTGTGTGTGTGTGTGTGTGTGTGTGGAAAGAGAGAGACGCACAGACATATCTGCATCTAATGATAATCATCTATAGAGAGTGGGAAGAAGAAATAAAAAGAAATTTACACAAGAACTTTATCATATATTTAAATGGAATGGCAAGTTGTGTGTAATGGATTTGCAATTTTGCATGCAATCTTCGTTTTTTGTTGTACTGTGTGACAGAAACACTTGTTTTATTCCATAAATTACAAATAAATTTAAAATCTAAAAGTAAAATTTAAAAAACAAGGCTATCTTCCTTAAATTGGAGGAACAAAAGAAACCCAGAGAATGGCTGGGGCTGCTGCTTGGGAGAAGAGGAGACAGGAAAATGAGAATGAATTATAGAGAAAAAGCAAGCTCCCCTGCTTTTTTTCATTTCCTTCTATTTTCTCTGCCAACAAAATGATCTTTGTATAAAAAAAGAACAAAACTGATGAATAGTGAGGTGATAATTAAGACAGGTACAAACGCAGCAAACAAGCACCTAACTATTCTTAATGAGTCTGGTCCCAGTCACCAGATACTGAAGAAGTCGTGGGTGTAACAACTTAAACACTCTCAGTGACCTTGGAGATCCATGGGACAAAGGAAGAGATATCTCAAGGTCATGGGAAGAAGAGTGTCATGTGTTTTTTAATGAGAGGGGGAGGAGAAGGGAGGTGGAGGGGGAGAGAGAGAGAGAAAGGGAGAGGGAGAAAGAGAGGAGAAGGGAGGAAGAAAGGAGGGGAGGGGAGGGAAGGATGAAATCTACTAACTACAAGTCTCTGATTTTGACTTCAAATTCTAACAAAATTTTAGAACATATTTTCAGAGGCCTGGCTAGTGACTATCAAGAAAAGTATACAAATGATCAAATGGGTCAACATGCCTTCGTGAAAAATGGATCATGTCTGAATAACCTCAATTCTGTTTTGATAGGCTGGATGACAATATGTTTGTAATTATAGATTCTTGGTCAAGTACCAGTTGATACTCATCACAGAATCCTAGAATCTCTTGGGTCCTCGGAGGCCAATTGATCCAATTAAAACCTGAAAAACAAATCTCTGCATGAACTACCAAAGGTGCCACCAAGGCTTTGTTATTTTTTCTTTTTGTTTTCCAGTGAAGGGTGAGTCATAACCTTCTCTCTCCAAAGGTCAGTATTCATTTTGAATAATGTCTAATAAATAGGATGTTATTCCTGACATCACTTCTCAGCTTGATTCTGAAAGTCACATCCATTGTGTCCAGTCCCACCCTCTGGGGCAAAGCAGAAGGAGGTCAACCCCTTCCTTTGTAAAGATCTACTTGAAAATTTTCCTCAGAATGTCTCTTAGACTTTTCTTATTCACATTGAATGTCACTGGTTCTTTGACCTTAATGTCAAATCTAGATGGTTTCCTTTGGATAATTTCCATCTCATTGATGCCCTACCTATAATGAAAAGTGAACACAGTATTATAAATATGGTCCAACCAGAGCAGGATACACAAGCTCTTTCACTTCTGTATTTCTGAAGTGTGTGCACTTCTAAAGGCAGTTCAAACCTCCTCTTATTTTCTTGACTTTCTTAAGTGTCGACTTATGATCAACTTCCAGTACACTGTGACCTCCTGATTGTTTTCAAATGCTCTAGTCCTGCCTCCTCTCTTTTGGACATAGAAATAAGGATAGAGACCATATTTGTGATTTCATTAACATAAGGAATCCTGAGTTAACTCCTTTTGCCAATGTGATTCAGTATATTTTGTCCAAATTATCATCTTAGCAAGTTGCCTAGATCACTTGAAAGTTAAGTGGCTTGCCCAGAATTATATACTTATCATGGGTCCATAAAAGGACTTGAACTCAGGTCTTCATGGTTTGCTTGCTTTCTATCCACTATATCATTCTGTCTCTTTATCCTGGACTTGTGTAGTTGATTTTACGGTACCCACTGACAGATGATGCAATGTCTAGAAGGGCAGAGGGTGTGAAAAGATAACGAGTTCGGTTTTCAACATGCTGAGTTAGAGGTGACGGTGGAACATCCAAGTGAAAATGTGGCCAGTCAGTCAGAGTTGCAGAAGCCAATTCATTGTCAGGAATCAGCATCCTCATGACATGCTTTCTCTTCTGAATGAGAAAAGCAATTACTTAGGGACAACATCCCAAGTAGGAGCCAAATGCATCCTTTATTTTTACGCAAAGCATGTTTATATGTAAATCACTAGGGAGAAACCAAAGCTCATTCTTTTGAAATAATTGTCCCTTAAATGCTGCCAGAAACTAATGTTTATCTGCACATTAGCTAAAGCTGCTTAAATGGTGACTGTTTAGGAATAATAATTTTTGATGATTTATACCAAAAGTGACTCTTCTTGGAACACAGCAAGTCAATCTTGCATGGCATCCTTGACATCACTGGTTGAGATGAAGGGGAGACTCAAGTGAAGCAGTGACCACCCTGATCCCTTTGGTGGTGTGTGGATGTACTTGACCCCTCTGCTCTTTTCCATTCTCCTGGTCTCACTTTGCTCGATGCACCTTTAGGCAAGGTGGAAGATCTTCTGAGATTCATAGAAGGTCAGTGTTGGCAGAGATCTCAGAGGCCCTACTCAAACCTAAAGAAGAATCCCCATGGCAACAAAGTGTCATTCGGTCTTTCCTTACAAACTGCTTCTGAAGTTGAACCCACTGACTCCCAAGGGACCCACTTCCCTTTGGGATAGCTATAACTATTAGGAGCTTTGGGGACAAAAGCTGAAGTTCTACAAGAAACACCAGAGGCTTCCATTCACCGTGATGATGGGCTGTACCTTTTTGTTTGAGCAATAAGAACTGGGCACACAGGATTAAACAGAACTGGAGAGTCTAGAAGGGAAGTTTCCTTCAGTCTCTAAACACATGCCTCTTCAGGGTGTCTACCAAAGCCGCAGACCCTAGCTACGTGACTCACAAGCCAGGTCAATTTCTCTCTGTCTCTGTCTGTCCGTCTGTCCTCCCCCTGTGCTTTACATCTTTATTCCATTTCACAAATATTTATCAAAAATAATTGTTAGTACATACGCTGGACTTTATGGTTACAATCATTTACATTGGAATAATAAAATAGTAAGTGTTCAGCCCTTGTGTTCCTTTGATAACCTAAAAAAGTCGGTTGGGGAAAGGGAAGAGAAGACGTATTTATAGAGATCCTACTGAGTGCCAGGCACAGCACTTTGTTCCAAGTACTATTTCATTTGAGCCCTGGGAGGAAGGTGCTATTATCATCACCATTCTGCAGTTGAGAAAACTGAGTCATTGGAGGTTCAGTGACTACCCAGGGTCATGCAGCTCAGCCTGAGACTGAATTCTGTGTCTTCCTGCCCCTGGGCCCAACTCTCTACGCACTGTGCCACCTAGCAAGTCCTTAACAAGCATATACCAAGCACTAAGTACAGGCCAGGCCTAGAGGATTAGAGTGTTAAGACAGAAGTCAAGCCCTTCCTAGGCCTCAGATAACAGAAATCTTGTCAGGGGAAGTGAACAGGACTAGCAGGAAGCTTCTGGCTTATTATGGGAAAGTTTCTAAGAGGAAATGGAAGAGCCTTTGTGCTGGATGGCTGATGGATTTGTTGACCATTCTCATTAAGAAGGTGAAAAATTTCATTCATTGTTAGAATGGCTCTTCACAACTGTCTTGTGTGGAAAATGGGAAGGAGGGAGGACAATTCCCATTACAGAGGAGATGCCGAAGCTCGGAACTGAAGTGAATAATTGCCTCCAATCACACTGTCAGCTGCTGTAGAGCCAGCACTTCAAACCAACTTTGGCCTCCAAATCTGAATTCCTTCCACGAGACCGCAATGACTTCCTTGAAGGAAAATGCAAGCTCATTCCTGGTTCCTTCAGGATTTGTTCAACAGGAGGACTCTAAGAACCCAAATCTCCATCCCACTTTTCTAAGGCACTATTCCAGCAAGCTGATTCCACCATACTGCTGTATTGACTTGTTTCAGTTCAGAGATAGAGTAAGGAGAGGAAACAGAAAATGGAAAGTATGCTTCAGAACAGAAGGATAGAGAGCAGATGAAAGAGAAGGGGGCTGACAAGGGGCCAAGAAGAGGAAAAATGATGAGTCTGGAACTCCCCTAGGGCCCTCTGCTTCTACTGATTTGTAGACATTGTGTATTTGCCACCAGCAGCTAACTGAACACAGAGGATCTTTCCTGATGGAAGCAGTGCAAAGTGCCCAATGATCTGGGGTGAGGGTTTTTCTTTCCTTATTCTTTTCACATGACTGAGATGGACCCTCCCCAGAAGTATTAGGAAAGAAACAGTGGAAGTGTCTTCATTACCTTCCCATGATGAGAACATGATACCATGCGCATGAAGAGCTCAGAGTTCAATGTAAGGTTTCTGAAGGATGGACTTTGGGGGCTGATAGAATAGTAAGGGTCAGATTTTATAATGTTGGTTAAGGTCTTTCAACATTAGAATGATTTATACCTTGAACAGTGTGAGAGGCATCAAGTCATAGTGGATAAAGAGCTGAATTCAGAGCAAGGAAACTCTGAGTTCAAATCCTGCTCTATCACATTTGAGCTATGCACATCTGGGCAAGCTGCTTAAATCCTTAGTGTTCTGAACAATTATCTATGATTACAAATGACATTAAAAGTGCTGACTAGAATTGCAAGAATGAGTCCCCTCCTCTGAGCATCCCCAACAGCAATAGAATCATATTTCTATATAACTGACTGGTTCAATAAAAATTCATCTTCAACAGGAAGAAGACATTGAGACTGAGGTGGGTATTTGGAGGCATCTTTAGAGCTTTATGGTGGGAGGTTTGAACCCAAAGGAGGAAGATTCTTCGGATAAGAGTTTGGAGAACTACACAATTCAAGACTAAATTGAGACCATTATACAAAAGACATTATAGAAAAGCTGAACTTTACAATATTCCATGAAATTTAGTATCTCTTTTAGTATAATGTGGTACTGATAAAGAATGTAGGTGTCATATGCATTTAGGAGCCTGAAAATGTAGCTTTTCAAAGAAAGAAAGTTGAAGGGTGAGAGGTGAAACGCTTGATATAATATTTTCATCGATGCTACACAATTCCCTCAGCCACAGCAAAAGAAGAAGAAGAAGAAGGAGAAGAAGAAGAAGAAGAAGAAGAAGGAGAAGAAGGAGAAGAAGGAGAAGGAGAAGAAGAAGAAGAAGAAGAAGAAGAAGAAGAAGAAGAAGAAGGAGAAGGAGAAGAAGGAGAAGAAGAAGAAGAAGAAGAAGAAGAAGAAGAAGAAGGAGAAGAAGGAGAAGAAGGAGAAGGAGAAGAAGAAGGAGAAGAAGAAGAAGGAGAAGAAGAAGAAGAAGGAGAAGAAGAAGAAAAAAGGAAGGAGGGCAGAAATGGAAGAAAACAAGACAGCCATGTGGTGTCTTCTCTGCCCATAGGAAGTTGAAGTAAATGACAGGACCATATTTTACATTTTTATGAATGACTGCATTCCAAATTTCAAGTGAATAGTACTTACAGTTCTTGAAATGGAAACATATTCCTCGACACCCAAGAGCCAGTCTTGCCACGCAGTAACTACCACAGTTTGATAATTGCAAAACTGACTGCACTGCAAAGTAAATGAGCTTGATAATTTGTTAGAGTTTTATAGCATGGCAATTGGGCTGAAGATTTTAGATTGAACTCTGCATTAAAAATGACAGAAATACACCAGAGTCTAAACAAACAGAGTTTGAACTAACTCACCTTTGACGCTGTTTCAGAGAAAAAGGACGCAAAAGATAAACCAAAATAAAGAGAGAGCCACATTTCCATGGAAGTCCATGAAACATGTATTAGAACAAACTCACATGGGATCCTTCTCAGCAGCACGTCACGATGCTTCACTGTTTTCTGTGAAGAATGGATGGAAGGACAATGAGCCATAGATGTGTTTGACCAGGAAGTGGGCATCTCCAGCCTCCACAGCAAAGACTGATGGAAGATGGTGGGGAAGGGAAAGTCCCCAGAGCTCCTCTATTCTTCTCCACTGTTGAGCTCACAGGCCACTCTGAGACAGAGGATAGGCAGGCATCCAAAGCAGTAAGAGAGTTCAGAAGGAGTAAGTGGGGGGTTCCGGCAGGGATGGAAGAGGGGAAGTATTTTTACTTTTAACAGAAAAAGCAGGTCTCACAAAGAGTAATAGAGAGAATGAGAATGAAGAGACAGAGAACAAGAGGAGGAATGATTTGGAAATAAATAGCCGGAGCAATGATGGGGATGGAAACACTAGAGCAGTAAAAAGACATGTTGGTTGGAGGACCCTTGGCATGCTCTTTTTCTGTATGTATGTATATATATATATGAATATATATGTATATGTATACACACACACATATATGTGTATACACAGATGCATATCTGTGCATACTATATACATATGCAAATATAAACCTATACACACCTGTATGAATATTTATGTGTTATACAATATGTAATTTAGCATATAATTAATTACATGTCACTATATAATGATATAGGCACTAAAGAATTACTTTGGAGAAATTCCTAATATTTAGGAGGAAATTATCTCTCTCTCTCTCTCTCTCTCTCTCTGTCTCTCTCTCTCTCTCCATCTCTCTCTCTCTGTCTCTCTGTCTCTCTCTCTCTCTGTCTCTCTGTCTCTCTCTCTCTCTCTGTCTCTCTCTCTGTCTCTCTCTCTCTCTGTCTCTCTGTCTCTCTCTCTCTCTGTCTCTCTGTCTCTCTCTCTCTCTCTGTCTCTCTCTCTGTCTCTCTCTCTCTCTGTCTCTCTGTCTCTCTCTCTCTGTCTCTCTCTCTCTCTGTCTCTCTCTCTCTGTCTGTCTCTGTCTCTCTCTCTCCCCCCACCATCTCTCTCTGTGTCTCTGTGTCTCTGCCTCTGTCTCTGTCTCTCTCTCTCCCCCCACCATCTCTCTCTGTGTCTCTGCCTCTGTCTCTGTCTCTCTAATACAATGAAATAGAACATCAAATGAAAATAGATGTAAGAAATGTGGACTGAGGGGGGCTATTTATGATCAGAAATGCATTTCTGTTTAGCATTCAGCTAAACTTTCACTAAGCTATCTTTAAAAGCACTGGTTAGCGCTGTACTTGGGGCATAGGAGAAAAAGAGCAAATGCGTGCTGGTTTGAATTAAATTGAAGTGAAAGGTCCAGTGTAGCTGGAGACCTAGGAAGGTCAGCCCATCTGTGGAACAGTGCAAGAGCAGGGACCAGAGTCTGAGATCTGGAGTTCTGACCCCACCCCCATTCTCCCTGCCCACACCTGCTTAGACCTTTCACTTTCCTGAGCCCCACTTTCCTCTTCTCTACAGTGAGGGGCCTGGACTACACTACAAAGACACAGAATCCCCTTCTGCTTCTCAGGTTGATTACATACATTATGTCCAAAGATCACAGCCAAGGTGAGACTTAAATCCAGGTCACAGAATCTTGTCTCTAGGGTGTAGAGGGCCCCCTGTTCTTCATTTTACATGTGAGGAAACAGAAGTCCAGATGAAGGGAGCAGCCCAAGGTCCCTCAGGTCTCAAGCCCAAAGGTATATTTTAGATTTAGACCCAGAGCCCTTCTAATAGTAGATGGGCCTCCTTTTCCAACAATTGGGCTCTAGGTAACCCAGGGAGGGTCATTGACCTTCTCTAGTTCTCAGGCTTCTTCCTATCTAAGATGAAGTGGCTGGATGAGGTCTTCTCTGGCCTTCAGTCTCTTTAGGTAGGTCTCTAGGAGAGGCTGCATTACCAACATTCAGCATCATAGGTGGCTTCATTGGGAGCCATAAGCTTGAAGAGACAGTCGTGGAGATTTGGCAACTGAATTTCTAGGTGACTCCATAATCATTTGTCTTCAGAAAACCATGAAACTCTTCCCAAGACATGAAGCACCTTTTGTGGGTTCAGGGAAGAAGGATAAGGACAGTCAATGGTGAAGTGAAAGAACACTAGGTCTTCTAGAAACTTGCTCTAAAATGCCAAATGTGCCACCAGAAATGGCCCCACTTGGTGGGGTACTGACTCTGGGAAGCTTCTTGAACTTTCCTGAAATCTTCCCCCTTCATCTGGCTTTTCATGCCCCCATCAGTTTACCTTCTGATTGCCTCCAGCAGTTCCCTGCCCTTGATCACATCAGAATCCTATTTCTGACCTGTAGTCACCCCAGTACCATTAAGATTCTCCTTGGACTCTTCCTCAAGACCCTCCCTAAACCCCTCCGCCCACCACCCTCAGACTGTTAGACCACCCCAGATCCCTCTCAAGGTCTTTCTCTATATAAATTCCATCTCACCTCCATGAAGGTGGTGAGATTCAATCCATCTCAGACTCTGTCTAGCTGACATCCTATCTGACCAATTTGTCACAAATCATGAGGCTTTTTAAGAGTCGTTCCTTTGTTTTATTTTGTTTTATTTTGACTGAAAGAAGTTTTGAGTTGAACTCATTTAGCAGGATCCAGTATGTCTGTATTTTGGGGTCCAGAGCACCGCAAACTTCAACACTATGGTTCTCTGACCTCAACACTCTCACATCTGGGCTAGCACCGATGTGGCATTGACCTAGAGGAGGCCATGGGGGCAGCAGGAGGGTCAGTAACACTTGGATCAAGGCCCTTGGGTTCTTCTA